>NW_012133857.1:25281336-25347134 GCF_000956105.1 Propithecus coquereli
TTGCCACAATATAGCCATATCACCCACAAATAATCTTTGAACACTAGAATTATTTTCAGGTGGTCTGCCTTGGCTTGCGTATTTTCTGAATCTAATTGCAACCACAGACCTGAGTGCGATTTCTAACTCTGTTGCTAAGGAGCTGTGTGATACTGGCCAGGCCACTACTGCCAGGGGCTTCTGTTTTCCAATCTGTGAAATGATCTCCTCTAAGGTCCCTTTCAGCTTTAAACAGACAGTGAAGAGTAGTAGCTAAAAGCATGTGTTTGGGGCCAGATGGATCTGAATTTATACCATTTTCTACCTGGTGGACCACGGACAACTTTCTTTACCTCTCTGGGCATCAGTTTCTCCTCTAAAAATGAGGATTATATTATCATCTACAGTCAAATAACTGGGTGCTTTTATTCACACATAAGCACCCCATATAACTACCAGTTAGTGGTAGTGGTCATATTATTATTATTATTACTACTGATATCATTAATACCATCATCATCATTCATGAGATTCAGTTACTAGGAAGTAGCTTCCTCAAATGCATGTCTACCATCTATTAAAATCTTTGGGGAAATTTCTGATCAGTATCTGATTAACTTCTTTATTACTCTAATTGGTTCTTACCAATGGTCTGTTGCCTGTTCTTTCCCAGAGCTTGACTTTCTGTTAATCAAGGAGAGAACGAAATGATGACTGCCATTATTCAGTTAAATTGCAGTTCTGTAGCAGAATTAGTCTGTGTCTTTGTACACTAAGTGACAGAAAGTTGAATAACTGTACCCTGAAACAACAGCTTCACCACTGAGGGTCTTTGTTCCCTGTGAGCTTCCTGTTCTGCATGTTGCACTGCTAGTTCTTTGATTCTCTACTCCCAGTCCTTAAGTGGAAATGCTGCTCAGTGGGGCAGTCGTGCGGACTCAGGGCTCTTTTGTGTGTTTGTGCTAGCACGGAACTGTGCAGAGAGGGGCTCAGTTCAGTGGAGCTTCCTTCTCCCTTCCCATCCAAAGGAACCTGATACAAAATCCAGAGACATTGATGGTGGCCATGAGGGAACAAACCCAAAATTGGGGAACAGTACTTTATGTAACCAGACTCTGTTTCTAAATCAGCCCTTCCTAACCTGGGACCGATGAAACTGTAGTAAAATGGTTTAGATAGAAATACATGCAACTTCTTTTGGGTGGGTGGCGAGAGATAGGGAGGTTTCAGCTGTCATCAAATTTTCATGGAGGTTGATGCACCAACAAAAGCTGAGTCAGTGATGTAAATTGCATAAGGGGTTCGATGTAGAACATATTTGAATAAATCAAGCCAAATGCCCCACAATATTGTTAATATTTAACTAATATTCAATGTTAGTTCGATTAGTTTGTCGGGCCTTTTTTACCTAATTATTGCTCTCTCCTCTTTTTTTCTGCACATCTCACCTGTTCCTCCCACCAGTCAGTCTCATAAAAAGTCTGTAAACCAACACTCTCCTGCACTCCGTCAGCGCTGAACATTGCATAATCACCGCTAGAGTAATCTGCTTGGCATTTCCATCTCTCAGAAGTACACACCATCCACACTAGAGAGAAAATAAGTGCACTTAGCGCTATGGATTTACATCTGTTGTTTTAAAATAATCGCAAAACCCAACATTTGTAGATTAAGGGATATGGCACGTGACTGCGAAAAGCCGTGAATTACAAAGGCTTACGTCAATCCTACCCCGTCCTTCAAAGCCCAGGTTAAGGCCCACCCAGCTCTTTCTAAAGCATTCTCCAGTGGCCACCTCTCCTCCTTCTCTGACAGGCTGCCACCTAATGTTTTGCCCTGGCAAGTGAACAATAGCGTCAATATTGTAATTGGCAATTCACGATTCTTTCCTACATGCCAAAGGCTGGTGTTTATTAGATGCTTTTCAGTTGATTTTTGTTAGAAAGTATCTTTCTCCCCAAAATGAGGACATGAATTATCTCTGAATGTTGTAACTTAAGCAAATTAATTTATAACCTTAAAAAAATCTAAAAGGACGTTATGTTGGAGTTTGAATTAAACTTTACCTATACTAATATTTACTTTTCTTCAAAGTTTTAAAACTTTCATCTACCTAAACCTTCTCCAATGGCTTAAGTATCTTAAATATATATCTACCTACACTTCCTTCTAAAGATTAAATACTATACATTCATCCTGTGTAATAGTATATATAAAATCACAATAGTATATGCAAAATCAAAATTATGTATCTTCTTATGTTAAAAAGATTTTCATTCAGAGGCAAAATATTTACATAGTAATGTCAAGTGAAAAAGGCAAGATACATAATCACATACGGTATGACCTCAACCATGAAAAATATCCAAAAACAACTGGAAGGAAATACACAAAATGTTAACATATAGTATTTATTTTGGGTGGTGGAAATACAAATGATTTTAAACTTATTTTTGTATGCTTTTCTGCATGCATACATTTTATACAATGAGCATAATTTTACTGGTATAATCAGGCAAATATCACTTTTTAAAAGCCCTTTTGCCTTTACACATAAGTTGGCCTTCAACTGTGAGGTGATGTTGTTCAAATTGTCTAGCTAGTATGCCCAAGGTTAATCAGCTAGTGAGTTCCAGAGCTGAAATTTGAATCCAGAAACTGCCACTGTTTAGAAACGATTCCTTCCAGCTAGAAAGGAGTTAACAGAAAAGCTGTCTTTTCTATTCTGAATCAGTGTACAGGTGCAGTCACACATCAAGAGTCATGTAGCTTCACATGTGTGTGCTATCTCATTTTAAAGGCAGCAGAGAAAACTGGCATGTGGTGTTTCAGGCCACACGTGCTGTCTAGATGGCTCTGTAGGTGTTATGCCAGTCACTCACAGGAGCAATTCGGTGGCTCAGAATGTACCTCCTCCATCATCTGAAAGATCGTACGCGAGCTCTTTTAGGAAACTGACGTCTGCCCCCTTTCTAAAATACAGGAGGGTGCGTGATCCTCCATGGCTCCATTTCAGAGAGCATTGGACCAAGGGCGTGGCTCTGCAGGCAACTGATTTATGCATGTGTGTTAGACCCTTTTGGTTAGTGACCCTCTTGATCCTCTGATTCCTGGTAGAAACTCAATGAGCTGGGGGTGAGGGGGAGCACAGGCATCGAAGGGTTGTTGTCAAAAGTGCCTGCAGTTGGTCACACTCCATGATGCCACCTGCTCCCCCCTCAAGGTCTCTACTTTCCACGCACCCACTTTCTTTCCTTTCTCTTTCTACCATTCGACTCTAAGCTCCTTTCTAGCAGAGGCTGTGCTTTGTTTACCACCAAGTCTTGCATGCTTGCCTTGTTAAAGCATGTAAGCACATAGTAGAAGCTTAATAAATTTTTATTGAATGAATGAATGAATGAATGAAACATGTTGGGCCTTTTCTCTTCAATGACCACACAACATGTCTTTTATCTCTGCACACAATTGGCACTTACTAAATGTCTATTAACACATTAACTGCCATGTGAGTTGTATTTAACTCACGCTAGTTTTGAGCCCGGGGCCACATGAAGCATAAGCAACTCACAGGTCTCTTCGCCTTGGGAGCCGTGAGAACTATCTTTCAAGTTGCATATAACTCATGTGTAGAAAACAATCACAAAACTTTTCATTAAATTAGAAAGGATCATTTTGTTTTCAAAGTTTTTATTCTATTTTCATAATAAAACATTGTGGCCTCAAGGAAAAAATTTTTTTTTTCCTAGTGTGGCAGTCAATGTGTTAATTTTATGATCAAAGCTTTGAAACAAGGCAAAAGAGAGTTCCAAAAGCACTAAATCTACCTATGCCCTCAAATCTGTGGCTAGATTTAGAAAGTAAGCACTTGTAATATATCACCTGAAAAACGTATTTCCCCAGTCCTGTCAAACTCATTGTTTTCTGGACCAAACCACCAGTCTTTGAAAGGTGATGTGAAGATCTAAAAACACAACATGTAATTTCAATTTTTTTGTAGCTGCCTTAATAAAGCAAAAAGAAATAAATGAAATTAATTTTAATAATATATTTAACCCAATAGATCCACAATATTATCATTTAAAAAGATAATCACATAAGTGTTCATTTCAGCAGAACATATACTAAAATTGGAATTAGCATGGCCTCTGTGTAAGAATGACAAATTTGTGAAACACTCCATATTTTAAAAAATGTTTAAAAGTTATTCATGTGCTATTTTGTCTTTTTTGCATACCATTCTTCTAAATCTGTGCGTTTCACTTGTATAGCACATCTCAGCATGGGTTTATAACTTTCCAAATGTCTAATCAAGTCTCGGGAAGAAGTTACACTGTGAGAGAACTTGAATTATGGTGGTACTTAAGCCAAGTCCTTTGAAACTGGCAAGCCCTATTCTGAAAATGCAACATGAACTCGTTACTGCAAGAGCATGTTTCAAATGAAGCTGGGCTACACTCTGTGTGCTGTGCCATCCTTAGAAATTATCTCCATGAAACTTAATTGTTGAGCACAGGGCATACCCACTCTCTTCCTCTTTTGACTGTTTTCATTACTTTAAAGATCAAAGCAATTAGTCAATGATGTGACTCACTAAACAAATCTTAACATTTTAAAAGTTAACTCAATTTTGAGAGTTTTGCAGAGACACAAACTTCACAAAAGTTTTGCTTGACTTCTGTCTTCTTTTTGTCTCCTCTCTTAGCAGAGTTGGTCAACCCTTTTGAAATTATTCTATCCTGCTCTTTAAATGGATACATCTTTTTAAAAAAACCAAATTTCTGTTTATTTTGTGAGACTACAGTTCTTAAGTGGAGATAAAATATGTAGGTAGATATTCACAAGCAGATATGTACAAGATTGATCAAGGATACACAAATTGTAATGGCCCTGTACCAGAAACAACTGAAATGTCCGTCAGCAAAAATAGAGTGAAAAATTCTGTTATAGTCAATGGAATTCTACACAGAAGGAAAATAAACTACTGTTGCATACAGCAAAATGGATGAAACTCACAAATTAGTGAGTGAAGAGGCCAGACACAGAGACATCACACTATGTCATTTACATAACATTCAAAACAGGCAAAACTAATCTGTGGTGCTAAAATCAGGATAATGGTGACCCTTGATGGGCGGAAGTGACTGGGAGGGGGCAGGAGGGATCTCCTTGTGTGCAGGTAACATGTTGGTCCTTGATCTGGGTGTAGATTACATGGGTGTGCACACGCAGAATTTGTACAGGTTTTGTATGTATGTTCCTTGTACTCCAATACCATTTACATAAAAATAATTGAATACATGAGAGAGTTAGAAGCTTGGTATCAAACACTCCTCCCTTATGTGTTTCTATTAAAGATTGGTCACGTTATGCTGCTTCCTAGTTCTGTCCTTTTGAATTTCTAACTAAACTGAGATAAAACAATAAATAGGGCTTTAAAGTAAAAGGCATGTTTTTCTGTTTGTGCCTTTCCTTCCTTCTTCCTCTCTTCTCCCACCTCATTCCTCCCTCCACCCCCAGATCCAAGCCTTCTCTTCTTCAAGTGAGCAAATTCACCAAAAAAAAAAAAAAAAAGGTAAAGACTAGTGATAATTAATTTTTTCTGATTGCATTAGAACAGCTATGGTGTATCTCTGAAACCTTCAAATAATCTTTTCTTTTCATGATGATATGAGGAAGTTGAATAGTTAAAATATTTATTGTCAATTGCTCATTTCATTTTCCGGTTTGAGCTGGAAGAGAGATCAATTTTTCTCCTTTGGAGAGTGACTGTGGGAATGAATATATTTTTATAAAGCCTTAAACTAACAATTGCATGATAGATTCTCTGACCTTCTCTTGCTATGAATACTTAGCATATTTATAAGAAATATACGTATGTCCAAAAGTAAGAAAATGTGTTATGTACACCAAAGCCTATATGTGATGGAAAAAAATCCTTTTCCATTTTAAAAATGCCTGGACCAGTGCCTCTTTAGGAAAAGGTTAAGCTAACTGCAGGCTTTGGATGCAGTCCCCAAGGAACAGATGACTTTCTGGGCTTAGAAGTTGTCTCCCACTTCCCACGACTACTGATCCTCAAATACATTTGTTTACAAAGGTGGGTATGTTATCAGTCTCTGCCTCCCACTAAAGTAACTTGTGTTAAAATGACTTCATTTCAAAGCATCACAGGGAAATTACAGAAGAGGACTTAAAAAAAAATCCATTTGCAGCTTAGGACAGCCATTTAGAGCAAACATATTACTGCAGGGTGAAAAAAATGGGAGAAATTTCCCTTTGATGGCAACTTAAAAAAAATTAAAATATAAAAACCAGGCATGGCTACCTGAAACCTTCCCAGCACAGCTAAAGATGACCTCACTACCTTTGCAGAAACCTACCTTAATGCAGAATTATATGTTATGCATTTAGAAAGCCTCACATTTTTCACAGGAGAGTTTTAAAAATGCAGTTTCTCCTGGAGTAAACCAAACAGAGCTGACACATAGTCATCACTCTTTTCACATTTCAGCATCTTGTGCTAATCCCCCAGCTCTCAAATCTCCACGGTCCGAAGCGTCAAAGATAACAGAAATCTACTAGTGACCCAGAAGCTGAGTGGAAGCCCAGGTATTCCTTCACCTCCACCTCATCAAAATGTTCCACCCAGAGTTGCGAATGAAGTGAAGGATCTAGTTGGAACTTTTCTTGGCCTTTCTCAACCTCAACCTACAGGGAATAACATAAAATGGTCCAAGGCCAGGAAGTAAAAACAAAATCAAATGAGGTCCCTAGATCAGATGTCACGGGGAGTCTCTACGGATTTGAACACCTTCCTTCCCTAGAATTTAAAACAACTCCTCTCACTCACATGGAGAACCAAATGTTGACTGATGAACCTTTCCTTTCTAAACATTGGGATAATAGAATATTTGATAGGCACTGCACCATCTGTTTGAGTTTGCTCTCTGGCTAACTTCAGAACCTCATATCTTGAAAGGTCAAATACACAGTATTAAGAAAGGTACGTTCTTGCTGAGGGATGTGGGGCATCACGAATCAACCGCGGCACACTCTCCTAAGGAACAGGGAAGGGTCTCTGCATGACCTTTCAGGAAGCCACACCAAATAGCGTTTTCATATGACATGCCATCAACATGCCGTCTTTGTATTGCCTTATTAAGGCAGCAGGGCTCCCTGAGAAAGAATCTTTTGGCACATTTTCAGATGTCTAAGTTTATATGAACTTTTTGGTTCTTTGAATAAGCTAATTCTTTAGCCCTTTAACCCCCTAGAACCATGAACCATGGGTCAAAACAGCACCCAACCCCAGAGTTTCCTTTAAAGAGACAATATCCAGGGTTTATTAAATCATTAGATGGAATTCTTCGTTTAATCTCCTCTTTCAAGGATAAATAGGATAGATAGAGACCCTTAAGCAGGTAGCTGATTCAGTATACTCTGTAAATCAGTACAAAAGTTCAAGGAATTATCTAGTGGAAGCCAATATTTTAGGTCAGGAAGGTTATCTGCTAGATAAATTGGTATAACATGAACATCAACATAAGGTTCAAGTAGTTTCCAAACCAATTTTACTTAGAAAAAGAATGCAAATTGCATGTGAGCTTCCAAGTTCAAATGTCCACATTACCACATTTCCCTCTGAGGAAGGAGAAATGGGATGTGGTTTAGGATGCTGCTACAAATCAACTCAAGGGTCCTTTAATAACTGTAGTAATACCTTGTGTGCCACCCACAAACACTTGGTTGAAGTGACTGAATCCAACCCTAGGAATTTTCCAGCTGAAGCTTGACATTAAAATTCAGTGCCAAGTCCAGAGTGAGAAGGAATCCTCCCACTGGGAATAGCTTTTCCAATGTTTCCCTTGACAATTTAATCACCCAGCAAGACTTTGGATGGGAAAATTTCAAGTTACGGCTGCCAAGTACAACTGAAGTCTTAGCAAACTGCCATCAGACCCATTAATACAGTGGTCCTTAAACTTGTCTGCACATCAGAGACCTGGAGGGACCCTACTAGACCTATTGTATCAAAATCTCAAGGGAAGCTAAGCCAGGGACAGCATTCCCATAACGCAATAATAAAAAGTCAAACAGCCCAAATTATGAAATAAGCAAGATTCTTGAACAGACACTTCACAAAGGAAGATTCATGAATGGCTAATAAGAACATAAAAAAAGTATTCCACGTGAAACTACCATGAGATGCCACTACACACCTATTTAAATAGCCAAAATTAAAAAGACAGACGACCAATGTTGGAAAGGATGTGGAACGATCATAAATCTCATACATTCCTGGTAGATAGGTAAATGGTACAACCACTTCACTTTGCATAATAGTTTGGCAGATGAAAAAAAACATATACCTACCTTGCAAGATAGAAGCTCCACAGCCAACTATTTACCCAAGAGACAGGAAAACATGTGTCCACAAGAAAAACTTGTATGGGAATGCACACAGCAATTTTACATCTAATAGCTAAAAACTGGAAACAATCCAAATGTCCATCAAAGGATAATGGAGAGACGAATTGTGTTACAGCCATACAATGGAAAAATATTCAGCTATTACAAGGAGCAAGCTACTGATACACACAACATAGCTGAACCTCAAGAGCATTACTGTGAGTGGCGGAAAAAACCCAAACAAAAAACCACACGGTGTATGTTTCCATTTATATGAAGTTTTAGAACAGGCAAAACTAATCTTTGGTGGAAGAGATAAGAACAGTGATTGGCTGCAGGGGTGGGTGGGCACGGATTAACTGTGAAGAGGCATGAAGGAACTTTCTAGAGTGATGGGAATGGTCTATGTTTTGAAAGAAGCAGAGGTTATATGCACATGTGCTTTTGTCAAAACTCAGTGAACCGTACCCTGATGATCTGTTCATCTGAATGGATGTAAATTATCCCTCAATAAAATTAAACTGAAAAAAGTTCTGAAGCATATTCACGGTTACAATGTGAATCTATATTTCAAAATCACTACATCATGGAATATTAAAAACATTGCAAAATGATTTTTTTTTTTTTGCTACAATCCCAAGATTTTGATGATGATGATATGCTCTCCACATGTTGGAGAAGAAGCAAAGTTTGGAGTTGACATACACATGACAATCTCTGTGTGTGTGTGTTACAGTAAAGAGTTGATTCAGTCTGTGATGTTCAAATTCTGCGTATTCCAAAGAAAGACATAGGCCCCCTTCATCAGCACTTGGGAGCCAACCTCTAAACTCTTGGACTATCCTGCCTGATAAGAGTGTCTTTGTTTGCCTGAGGCTTTGGGTCATGCCCGACAGTTTATGCTAACTGTGTGATTAATCGTGGGGGCCTTGGGCTGGAGACCGGGTGACTGAGGTCAGTCAAATGAGCACTCCATCCCTGTGTAACCAATTCTCAATAAAACCCTGGATGACATAAAGGCTTGAGCAAGCTTCCCTGGTTGGCAATATTCCCTGCATGTTGTCACACATTGTTGCTAGCAGAAGCAAGCACTGTCACTCCACTGGGAGAGACAACTGAAATTGCACCTGGTGTCCCTTGGACTCTGCCCTATGCACATTTTCCTTGGCTGACTTTAATGTGTATCTTTTCTGTAATAAACTATAACCATGAGTATAACAGCTTTTCTCATTTCTGTGGGTCCTTCTAGGGGATCATTGAATTGACGGTGGTCTTGGGAATCTCACACCCATGCATACACACACACCACGATACAAATAAGTTGGAACTAAAGAAACAATCTTCCCCCTCCAACGTGCCCCAAGTTTGCATATATAGTGACACTTATCACTGTATTACTGAGTATCACTGAGTTAGCCACAGCCAGGGTACATTGACCAACTCAACTGATCAACTGATGGTGAACAAAGATGCAATGTACAACATGACCTTGAAATTTCTTTTTCATGTTGAAAAAAATAGTTGTTTTCTATCTCATTCAAAATATATTAATTACCATTTGTACAAGTGTATGTTTGTATGAACCTGGGTTTTTAATCTTCATTTTTCTAATAAATTAGCAGGGGGTGGGGGGAAGAAACAATAAAAGTCTGTAGTGCAAATGTGAGCAGAGAGTTTTGGTGATGGCCAAATAAAAGCCCAATGCTCCTGGACAGGCTGTAATTACTCCTGTATCCGGTGTTAGGTTAGGGGAATGGAATTTTCTATGCTGGCCTCAATCTGAAAAGGTACAGGTGGCTACCATACAGGGTGCTAAGATTATTATAGCAGTAGAATTACTGTGCATTTTAATAAGGGAGACAACACTTTCCTGAGATAGTCCATAAGTACAGAAACAGATGATCATGGCATCCTCCTTGATCTGGCCTTGTCTGCCTCTCCAGATTCACGGGGTATCACTGTCCTTCTCATTTTCAATATTCCATCAATACCCTGTGGTTTTGCTATCTCACCCCATGTTTTTCTTTTCAGAGTCCACCTAATAAAATGTGGTTATCATTTCTTAGTTTGATTATGTGTTTTTACTCTCTCTTACTAAAATATGAGCTCTGTAAGGACAAGGAAGATGTTTGTAGGTCCTTATTTTATCTCTAGCACCTAGTTTAGATCTGGTATTGACAGCAACACCATTGGAAGGATGAAAGCCTGAACAGTTGAGTTCCTTGAATGCAACTGGCTCTTTTCTGTCTCAGGGCCTTTGCATATGCCATTACCTCTGTTTGGAACAATCTTCCCTTTCTCCTCTTTGCTTGATAATTTCTACTTATTCTTTTTTTGTCATCCTAGACATTCCTCTCAGACAACCACCATCAGATTAGGTAGATTTTGACACTTTTCTTGCTCTTTTGTATTAGTTCTCCATTGCTACGTAAATTACTTCAAACTTAGTAATTGCTTAAAACAATACCAACATATATATTCTAGTTCTGTAGGCCAAAAGTCTGGGCAGGATCAACTGGGTTGTCTGCTTCAGACTCTCTGTATTCGCTTTCTAGGCTGCTATAACAAACTACCACAAACTGGGTGATTTAAGAAAAATTTATTCTTTTACATTGTGGAGGCTAGAAGTCCAAACTCAAAGTGTTGGCAGGGCCACGCTTCCTCTGAAGACTCTAGGGAGGAGTCCTTTCTAGCTTCTGGTGGCTGCTGACGATCCTTGGCATTCCTTGGCCAAGCTGCATCACTCCAATCTCTGCCTCCGTCTTCACGTGGCCGTCTCCCCTCTGTCATACTAGATCAAGAACTACCCTAATGACCTCGTTTTGATTACATCTG
This sequence comes from Propithecus coquereli, assembly GCF_000956105.1. NCBI lineage: Eukaryota > Metazoa > Chordata > Mammalia > Primates > Indriidae > Propithecus > Propithecus coquereli. The sequence continues at coordinate 25,292,560 of NW_012133857.1, forward strand.
CAAAGACCCTGTCTCCAAATAATGACAGTTTCATAGGTACCAGGGGTTAGTGCTTCAACTTTTCTTTTTTTGATGGATACGATCCAATCCATAACAGTTTCACAAAGCTGCACTTAAGGTGTCTTCTGGATGGACTCTTTCTGGAAGCTGTGGTAAAGAATTCACTTCCAAGCTCATTCAATTTGCTAGCAGAGTTTACTTCTTTGTGGTTCTAGAAATGAAGTCTCTGTCTCCTTGCTGGTCGTCAGCAAGGCGCTATGCTCAGCTTCTAGAGGCCACCAATGTTCCATATCACATGGCCCCTCCACCCTCAAGCCAGTGACAGTGCGTCAAATCCTTCTCAAGCTTAGACTCTCTCTGACTTTGCCTCTGGTGGCTATCCAGCTGGGGAAAATTCTCCACGTCTAAAGGACTCATTAGGTTAGGATCACTGAAATAACATAATCAAGGGAGTGAGGTCTTATGATATTCATGGGTTCTACCCACACACAAAGCAGAGCAGATTATACAAGGGCAAAGGTCATTGGGAGTATTCTTGTAATTCTGTCCATCACATCATCCTTGCTGGTTTCTTTTGCAACTTTCTTCAAACATCTAATTATTTACTCAACATCGTCTTCTGTGTTAGATCATAAGCTCCCTGGAGGTAGGGAATACTTGATATTCACAGCCGATATCTTGAGCACCAAGCATGAGACAGAGTAGGCACCCAAATGAATTAATCGATGGATGGATGGATGGAAAAATGGATGGATTTCTCCCGTTTCAATATTGTAACTGACCCATTAGCTTGCTCATTAGATACAGAAACATTAAGAGACATGGTCTTGGCTGATCGGACTTTTGTTTTCAGGCAGGAAAATGGTGGAAAGAAATTGAGTTTGCAGATTAGAAACCCAGATGTCAAGATTGAGGTAATGAACCCAAACCTTGACTGACAATGGTCAGAAACTTGCAGATGCTTAAGTTCTGTCACCACATGAGAAGTGGCTTGCGATTTATTCTGCCATTTTGTCATGGTTTTTCTAGCGATATCTATTACCTTTCCAAAAAGTTCATACGTACAGACAATTGTGTGACAGCTAATGAGAAAACAGAATGTGTGTTTTGTGGCTGCACTGACTCAGCTGATAAGACTTAAACAGGCATACATGTGCTGCTGGAATTAAAAACCTCCATTTAGGTCAGCACGGTGGCTCACACCTATAATCCTAGCATTCTGGGAGGCCAAAGCAGGAGGATCACTTGAGGTCAAGCATTTGAGACCAGTCTGAGCAAGAGCGAGGCCCCACCTCTAGTGAAAAAAAAAAAAAATAGAAAAATTAGCTGTGCACAGTGGCATGTGTCTGAAGACCCAGTTACTCCAGAGGTTGAGGCAGGAGGATTACTTAAGCCCAGGAGTTTAAGGTTACAGTGAGCTATGATGACATCATTGCACTTTAGCTGGGGCAACAGAGTGACACCTTATCTCAAAAAAAACAAAAACAAAAACAAAAAAACCTCTCCACTCAGCCCTCAACTGTATTGCTAAATGGATAAATAGCCTCCTTGTAAGGAAAAAACCCTGAACCTGTTGGAAAGATACATTTTTCCAATGCTGCATTTCTGATGAAATAATCAGACTCATATATTCCAAACACTTCCAAAATTTTTCCTCATTGAGGGTAATACAAATGGTTACCTTTAATTATATTTCCCCTTTGGGTGACTCAATTCAATATGATTTTTAAATGATTCTTTAAATAACCTTTTTAGAAAAATGTAAGAAAAGTGGTTAGGGCCAGAGAGCCTGTAGCTAATAGAACAGCAGACTGCAAAGAGGGGGCAAGATCAATGTGTATCTCCAGGATTAAAATACACAGCTGTAGTTTGCACATTCAAATATGTTTTAAGGCCACCTCCTCTCCCCATTTCCCCAAAAGGCCTAATCCTTTGATCGACAGTTACAGGCCTATCAGAAAAGCAGAATACATTTATTCTGATGCACTGAAGGAGGTAAGCCTTAATCTGTTTAATCGTCTCATCCATGATTTCTTTGAGTAAAGGAAAGCAATTACTATTTCAATTCCTGCTGGTTGCCCTTCCTAGGAATGAACTGATTGGGGATTGGGAGCCCTGTGAGTTCCATCTTGCTGGACCTTAGGGGGCTGCAGGTTTACAAGTTGCATGACAGCCTAAGGTAATACTGCCCATGTGTTTCTGCCAAGGCTCTTCTCTGATTCTCCATCTCACTCCTCCTCTTTGCAGACATTACATAATATGCAAGGGGAAAAAATGGCCTGATATAATCTCAGATTAGGAGGGTTTGGACAAAGAACCAAATCCAGACTGATACCCAAGGCTGAGACTGGCATTGTCATTCAACTGATTTTGAAATACTTTTCAGCTTGGATTTTGGTACCTGTTGCTATAACCTCAAAAAAAAAAAAAATAATAATGGAATGTACCTTCACAGAGACATTTCAAAGCCCAGCCAGATATTTGATAGAAAAGTAAAGCTACTGATGTTTGTATAATGCATGAATATTCAACAGTTATTATCTGCTAAAAATGGAGTCAATTATACAGTTTGTGGCAGCAACAGATTCAATAGCACCTTGAATCTGGAAGTCAAGTTTGAGGCTCTGGCAATAAATCTGAGTTTATCATATGCTGCAAGAGTGTTCTCTCCAATGTCAGAAGGCAGAGAAGGTAAGAAGACTGGCGGGTGAGTTAATAAAAAGAAATCCAAGATTGCATGCCCTGTCAGGAAACCCAGGGCACCAAAGATCATTAAAATAATCCCACAGGTTTACATCTGGGGTTCCCTGTCTTCCAAAAAAACATGCACAGTGGCAAAGAAAATACTTCAAGTGATTTTCTATTGCTCACAGCGCAAGTGAAATACATCAGTACTATTTTTTTTAAAAAAGATAATTCTATAAAGCCTATAGTTTATTCTTCTATCAAGAACTGATGTAATTTGGTGTATTTAAAGAGAATAGCCCAGGGACTGAAATATTTTAATTCCCCTCTCTAATGAGAGGTTCTTTGCAGTTTTTCTAAGAACACTTGTTTTCGCAAGCTTCCTTCCCCCACATTCTCTCCCACGTACACATGGTAAAAACAGTGTGTAAGGTAGGCCTGCCTGGTTAAAATATTATGCATTGGGGGTGTAGCCGGCTGTGTGTATGTGCACACACACACATACTTGCATATCCAGCATGAAGCCCCTAACTCTAAATTTGCTTTCTTCTGTAAAAGAAAGCCACTTTTACACTGGGAAATAACAAAGTGGGCTGTGTACACTTGTCAAATATGCTTGATAATTTCCCAGCCTTTTGTTTTACATTGCTTGTTTGGACGTGGTTTTCTGTCAACCAAGAGGTCAGTTTCTGGAAGGTCAGAGAACTTGGTTTATTTTTTGGATGGAGGAGCACCTCATTTCTTATTAGATTGGAAGGAAACCGGCTTCCCTTGGGTGAATACCCAAAGTCAGGTATATTATTAGGCAATTAATGTCCTTATATTAGGGGCTCCCAAAGTGTGATACCCCAAACTGGTAGCAGCAGCACCTGGGAGCTTGTTAGAAATGCAAATTATCCAGCCTCACCCTAGGCCTACTGAATCCAAAACTCTGAGGATGGGGTTTGGGGGTGGAGGTGGTCCAGCAAGCCCTCCAGGTGATTCTGATGCCTGCTCAAGTTTGAGAACCACAGCCTTCTGTCATTTAAACCTCATGGAAGCCTTATGAAGTGTGAATTGTCATCTCCATCGCCAACTTTTTATAGATGAGGAAAGTGAGGCTCAGAATGCTAAGGCCATCTGTCACATAGATGCACAATAATGATGCTGGGCTTTAAACTCTAGTTGCTCAGGCTTCTAACCTTAAACCCTTTCCATTCAGTCTTTAATACAGTCACTGTGGGCCACAAAAAATAACTTCAGACTTTGGAAACAGCTCTGCCTGGCCTTGCCCAGAAGTGAAGCATCTTCCCATGCACAGAGGTGCAATGGTCCTTTGTATGTCTACACTTGCAAGTCAAACCTTCCCTACCCAAAGCCCTCATTCTGACAGAGATACAGAATCGCACACTCCAGGGGAGCAGTCCAGGGTGACAAGATCTTCAAATTCCTTGACCTGAAAGAATTTAGACTTTAGCAGTGTGACTACACACAGGCCATGGACTTATAGAAAAATGGGCTGCTGTGTCTGATCCTAAATTCTCATGTCACCTTGGGAAATAGCTCTTTGCCTTATCCCAAGAATTCTGAGTCAGGTGATAGAAGAGATAGTGGAGGCAGAAGAGGCAGTCAGACAGATTCTGATGGAACTACTGAGAAATTTCTGAGACATAAGGACTTGTGCTCTGGCCATGTATTCCATTGATCAGAGTTAGCAGGAAAGAGAAAGAGATGCTCTTAGAAGTTAGAAAAGTTTGTTTCACTAGGAGAGCAGGTTTATGTTTTCATGAAAATTGATATTATGGTGTCTGTAAAACTGTTGCAATTTGAATCAGATCGATGGATTGTATCGATGTCAATTTCCTGGTTATGCTATTGCATAATAAGTATGCAAGATGTAACCATTGGGGGAAAATGGGTAAAAGGCCTATGGGATCTGTCATATTTCTTATGACTATGTGCCGATTTATAATTATTTCAAAACAAGAAAATTTAAAAAGTTGGTATCATGGCAAGAAAGTCAGAAAATGGTCTGGGAAAAGTAACCCGGAGTCATATTAGTTCCTATCTTTACATGTCATCCCTTGCTGGGCCTTGAGTCTCCATAGCTCCTGAGCAGATGAAAGAGAACTCAGCAACAGAGGGGGCTGTCACATCACTCTTAACCTTCCGCACACATCGCTGGAACATAGATGCTCACAGTTTAAGTGACACTCTGATGGAGGGTCTCCGTGCTCTGGTAATTAGTGGGCACGTCTAGCACCCATCCTTGGGTTGCTAGGTAACATGGCCCCTCTGCTATTTCAGTACAGCATCTCTCAACCTATTCCTTCCTTGAAAGGGGTGGACAGGTTGTGGGGAAGGGATCTTTGTTGGAAAGAAATGTGCTGGTTGCTCTCTATTCAGTTCTTTTTTTTTCCTCCCTGAGCTGCCAGACAGAATATTTAAAAATACACCTAAGCTGCTGCTGGGAGGCAAGACTTTCACATCAACAGACTGCCTGTTAACGGTTTTGATGGGAGGCTTGATGTGACATACCACATCCCAGTAGATAATTTGATTGCCGACAATTTCAGACAATACGCTGCAGAGGGGTGGGGGCTGTTTCTTGATCCCTGCCCCCCGTCATGTAAAGAAATCTATCTCATAACTGGAAATACAATACAGTCCCTAGCCACAGTCTTCCCAGAAGGCTGAAAATGGGATGAATGCTTCTGGTGGTTGTGAGATGTAAAAGACAAATCAGGATGGCTACTTTTTAAGCAAATGTTGGAGGCTGGACAAAAAAGAAATAGGCTTATTGGGAACACTCTGTATGCTAAAGACTATCATTTCACCCTCCCAACACTCATGAGGTAAGTGCTTTCATACCCATTTTATAGATAATTGAGGATTAGAAAAGTGAAATAATTCGCTCAAGGTCTCACAGCCAGCGAGGAAGTGGTGGGGTCAGGCCTCAAACTAGATGCCTTTGGTCTCTAAATTCATACTCCTAGCAATTATGCTGTGTATGTCCTGTAGACTCTTCTAAGCCTAGATTTTTATCAGACCTATGAATAATCAGAAAACTGTTCTTTTGAGGAGCTTTGAAATAAAATCAGATACACTGAGGGGGTTCCTAAGAGTTGAGAGAACCAAAAGTGCTTAATAGATCAAAACAACTATCTTGGCCCAGATGGTCCAGATTAAGCCATGCTTAAAAAAAGAGGGCGATTACAGATCTGTACAGTTCACAATTCATTGGAAAGAGCTTTGCCTCTGCCACTTAGAGTAATCATTATAATACCTCCCATGCATACAGTGCTTTAGGGCTTACAAAGCACTTTCACATATATTATCTCATTTGATCTTCATAATAATCCTATAAACTCAGTAGAACATTTCACAGATAAGGAAAATGAGGTTCACAGAGGGTAAATAAATTGCCCAGAGCACTGTTTTTCAAAGAGAGAACTCCTGCATTTTGGCTAGGACGCTGCTTCCTGGCGTGGGGCTGTCTTGTGCGCTGCAGGACGTATAGCAATCCTGAGCTCCGTCTGTTCAGGGCCAAGAGCTCTGCCTAGTCATTGTCACAACCACCAGCTCATTCAACACTTTCAAATGTGCCCTAGGGGGACTGAACTCTCCACTCCCCATGGAGATGCATTGGTATCCTGTGCAGGTAAGGGTTAGGTGTCACACTTCTTGTAATTCATGGAGCCAGGCCTCCAGATGGCAATTCCAGCACTCTTTCTACCATAGCTCTATTTTAAGCCATCAAATGTGTGCTGTAGACAAACCAGGGTTGGGTGGTCTCTATAAAACCGTTCCCATTGTGTCAGTCATCAGGGAGAATATCTTAAAGTAACCAGGCAAACAGGTGGCATTATTCACAAGGAGCTGGACAAATGACCCATTGGTCACTGAGATCATAGCTTTTGCCAAAAAAGCTTTTAAAAAAAATGAAACAAAATAAAACAAACATAAGTTATCAGAATCTGCACCAAAGGGCAAACAGATACAGAAAAGCCTTATATATCGCGAGGGTTAGGCCTAGGTTTATCTTGCATATCAGTAACCTTTCAATATTCTAATTATATGTTTACACTTGGGGAACCAAATTAGATCTTTATTGAAGTATGCTTTTAATAACACATAAATACATACTAACAGATTCTTAAAAATTCCCTTCTACTTATTCTGCTTAGGAGTTACATTTCCATTTTTTCTGTTGAAATTGCAAATTGGCTGCTCATGGACCCAGTCCTACCAATAAACAGGAATGCTTGCTTTGGCCTATGTTTTCTTTTTAAGGATTTGACTTTGATTTCCTTTAGCTGACATAAGCATGTTCCATTTCCTCACAGCCTCCACCACTTCCAACAGTTTTACATTCAGTCTCCCTTAATCTTTTCTCTCTTCCTGTATTGAATTGGATGGCCATGTAGAGATGCTTACTCTAGGGTTGATTATTCAAGAAAAAAAAATCTTGAGGATTAATGAAAATGGAGACATATCAAGATTTTAGGGGCCTGAGGGCTAATGGTTTAGAAGTGTGTCAGCTTTTCACTTACTGACACCTTCGTTTTCCAGCATAAAAAATGAGGCTAGTATAGCTGGCCCTTCACATTGGTGGGTTCTAAATCTGCAGATTCAACTAACTGTGGACCAAAAATATTTTTTTAAAAAACAATTAAAGGTAACAATACAATAAAAAACACAAATTTTAAAAATACAGCATAATAACTATTTACATAGCATTTATACTGTATTAGGTATGAATAATCTAGACTTGATTTACTGTATATGGGAGGCTGCATGTATGTTTTATGCAAATACTATGCCATTTATTTAAGGGACTTAAGCATCTGTGGATTTTGGTATCTGTGAGGGGTTCTAGAACCAATCCCCTGTGAATACCTAGGGATGATTATATTATCATTTCACCCATGCCACAGGTTATTGTGAAGATCGAATGAAGACATAAACGTGAAAACACCTTGATGAAGCAGAACACGCAGCATCTACCCGCTCGTGGATCCTACCATTCACTAGACAGCCTTCTGGGTGCAGCACCCAAGTGCGGGATCCACCCTACCCATCAAGGGCCTACCATTAACTAGACACCCTTCTGGGTTCTGGGCCAAGAATAATGAACAAGTCAAGCCTTCCTGGAGCTATTATCAGCTCTCTAGCTTTATACTCAAAGTTAATGAGTACTTTACTTATTTCTGACAGCCATCTCTTTGATGCAGGACCAAAAAATAGTTCGTGTTGAGAAGAATGCAATGTGGAGACAAGAGAAGTCAGAAGAGATGCTGAGTTTCAACCTCTCACTTGATTGTAACATTCCTGCCCAACAGCCAACCCATTGTCAATAAACAGGAGCATCTTCTCTGCTGAGATCTCTTCCCTCTCTTCTGTCTACCACCACCAGCTGGGTAGGTTCCCCCTCTCTCTGCTCCTGTACCATCCTGTGTTTAGCTCTAGTAAGGCACCTATCACATTATATTGTAATTGTTCCATGACAGGAGACCACAGGTATATTCATACACTATCATGATGCAGATGGAGGTCTGGCACCTAGCAGGTCCTCATCTTTGAGATCTGTGGAAAGATCCAAACAGTGCCCATCTTTGAAATAATCCTGTCTCGCCTCTAGCCCACAGCAAAGCAAGTCGTCCAAGTTGCTTTTCTAGGTTTTGACATTTTTACAAATCAGGATTTTCTTTAATGTAAGAGAGAACATTTACCCCCAACTGAGTTAAAAGCTTTTCCCTAGTCCACTTTAATAGCAATTATCTGCTAACAATCTTTATCCCCCCTTGGCTATGCATATAGCCAAATTGGTACACCACGTGTGGGAAAGGCTGAAAATACTTGTGCTGTTGTCTTTGATCTGCCCTCCCACCCTTCCCTGGGAGAGTAAATATAGTAAAAGCAAGGTGAAGGGATAATGGCTAAGAGTGCAGAAAGCTAAATGAATTAGGAACTCCACAACCCCGCTCAGTCACAAACAAAGTCTTCTTACAGGAAATTGGTGCTACATAGCTGCACAGATGTGATTTAAGAAGTCTTTCAATACGTGGTCTTTTCAGTGATGTTAAAGTTATCACACTGACTGATGGGGTGTGCTGGACCGAGCTATTTCTCTCCTAAGATTCCACGTGTTTTGTGGAAGCTTGATTAGATTATTCCTTACTTAGGAAAGCGCGCGCGCGCACACACACACACACACACACACACACACACACACACACTCTCTCTCTCTCTTTCTCTCTCTCTCTCTCTCTCGATCTTCTCGTCCAAGTCCAGGCTACAGATGCCGTAGAATATTCCTATTATCCAGTCAGTCTTTTTATAAATGGATGTATAACAGCCTCACATATCGTCATGCAAATTGTGGACTTTACCAACTGTCAGCCATGGAACAATTCCAGTTTTCTGGGGAGGATTTATTTCTTCATATGCACAAATGTCAAAATTATTGCGTTTCCTAGACATGGCATTATAGATAAGTGTGTACATTTCAAAGATTATGCCCAGGAAATTTGCTCTTAACAAGGCCCACCATTTTAAGGGCAGCAGCACATGGACCTCCCTAAATTCCTGGGCAGTTTTTAAATAAAGACTATTCACTTATAGCCATAGATATAATAATAAGCATAATAGCTAACATCTATTGTGTATTATGCACTAGATGCCGTGCAGCACATTACATATACTTAACTCTCACAAAAACTCTTTGTAGTAAATACTATCTTCACTTTCCAAAAGAGGAAAATAAAGCACAGAGAGGTGAAGTAACTTTTCCAAAGTCACACGGCTACTAAGTGGCAGAGACACTGTCACACCTAGGCAGTCCAACTTCAGAAACCACACTCTTATCCCCTACGTGAGGCTGCTTCTGTGACAATAGCTCCATTATCATAGTCACTGAATAGAGAATCAAGATGTTGGTTTGGCCCTTTGGAGTGAGCACTGAAACCTGGATTGCAGGCATGGCTCAATTACCAAATTACCGTGAGGTCTTAGGTAAATCGCTTAATCTCTTTTAACCTTCATAATACCATTTGATTCATGCATAAGGAAACACAGGTGTTTGTAAAAAGTAAGGCCACAATTATGACCTTTTAGAGTGTAAAGTCCATAAATATAATCTCTACAGTACCCTAAATACCCAAAACTAAAGTAGGAGGTGCTAAAAAATATTTGTTGAGTAAATGATTGATCCAACAAAGGAAAACTCACTACATGAAATGCATTAAATTCAGCAAACCTTTAACTGCACAGCTAATCTGAGTTTACTGCTTACTGGGTGCTATAAGCCTAACTTAAATAATTTCATTAAACCTTAGTACCACCCTGCAGTGTAGGTATTTTTATTCTCATTCATTTGGAACAGGTAAGAAAACAGAGATACAGAAGAGTTAATTGTCCTGCCCAAGATCTCATGGCTAATAAGTATCAAAGCTAATTTTTCAACTCAGCTCCCCTCTAGAAGGTGAGAAGAGAAAGCATTTGTCTCTTTGGTAAAGAAGCTTACGTTTCATCGTCTCATTGTCGATAGGTGTGTACAGAAGTAACAAACTGAGACCTTTGGATTAAGAGTTATAAAAGAGAAACAGAACCAACACATGAGGGCAAGAGTCATTCTGAATAGGTTTGTCAGTGCTAGTGTTTCTAAGTCCTAGCTGCATTTTAGAATCATTGGGGTTTGGTTCTATTAGTTTAAAAAATAACCCCAGGCAATCCTACTGTGCAGCTAAGGTTGAGAGCCACCAATCCATGCCAACCTCTTAAAGAAGTGTTTATGTTAAGTTTTAAGGATAAGTAAAGTGGCGTTATGATCTCAGAGGAGCAGAAAATTTAAAGGACTTGCCCAAGGCCACAGAGTATAATAATGTCAAAGTTAGAACAGAATCCAGAAACCCTGTGCCTAGATTGTAGGGAACATTTGTGAGATAAAGACACTGCCACTACAACAGACAGTATAAAATGTGACCAGGAAGGTAGTTCGATGCCACCAGAGGATGTTGTAGAGAAATAAATTTCACCTTTGGAGCAGAGTTTGTGCCTAGCATCATAAATTTCAGCTCGATGCGTACTTGTTACCAGTAGGACTAAGAAATGGAGCGCGAGGAAGAATCTATTTAACTGTGCCTCTCCTCACATCGCTCATCATCAGCCTCTGATGTGAAAACACGAAGCTCTGCTCAGTCCGTATCTATAGATCCCAAATGTAGGAAGACAAGCTGCTGCCGCTGAGGCGTTGCCTCGTGTGATGGATGAAGCCAACTATTGCTGAAAAATCTCCCAGTCTCGCAGTCATAAAACTAAAAGGCAGAGAAGAAGGGGGCCATCTGCTTCGTGCTGGCTACAGATTCATCTCTTCTTGGATGGAATGAAGAACCCCTCCACTTCCTTAGAAAAACAACAACAACCAACAACTTCTCCTTGTTCATTTTTGGAGGAATTGCTTCATCTAGGTACAGAGTGTTTTAAACATACTTGTATGTCTAAAATTAGGAAAGAGTAAGAAAACCATAAGGTGCCTTCCTTTCGGCTCCAATTCTTTTTTAATGTCTAGGTTTAGGGAGAGTCCGGGCCACTTTTCTTGACTAGATGAAGACATAGCACTGAATTTTCTACTATTCGTAGATTTTTAGCAAATGACTATTTCAACTATTATTGCTACTGGTATCTTTTAATGCTATCTTTATCCTGTAGAAAATATTCATTATCAACGTTCTGGGCTTTGTACTAGTATAATAAAAATGGAATCTTAATCGATATTAAAGAATAAGGGTTTTCAAACTGGGCTCTGCAGCGCATTGTAGTGCTTCAGAATCCCCCTAGGGGGCATAAGAGAGACAAAGAGAAGCTGCTGAGACTGGGATCACTTCTCTCCCCCCACACCCTTTCCCTCAAAGGAGAACATCTCCATTTTTATCTGTTTACCTATTGGAGCTCCATATAACATTGCTTTTTTTTTTTTTATTTCAGCATATTATGGGGGTACAGATGTTTAGGTTACGTATGTTGCCCTTGTTCCCCCCTCCCACCCAAGTCCAAGTTTCAAGTGTGTCCATCCTTTGGGTGGTGCACATTGCACTCTTTGTGTATGCATATACCCGTCCCCTTCTCCTCCCTCCCCGCTATAACATTGCTTTTTGAGAAAACTATTTCCATTACTAAAAAATATTAATTGGGGGAAAAAGCGGATCATGAACTATGGGTATAGTATACTCTCATTTTTCAAAATAGGTACATATGTGCATTTACAATGCACAGAAAAAAGGGTCCTTACATGCACCAAATTATCTCCCACTGATGTGATTGGTAATGATTCTCATTTTTTTCTGTTTTGCTTATTTGTATTTTCTCAGTTCTCAGTTGTGGGTTTTTATAGGAAGAGAGAACATCACAAGTGTAGGTAAAAGAAAAAGGCATGTTTTCAACAGATTTGGACCTTCAAGGACTCCTAGGCAAAGTGAAGGTGTGGTGCTGTTGGCCCCCATACAACATGAGGAGGTGCTCTTCTAGACATGTTGGTTGAGAATAAGACCCTATTTCTGCTCTGGAAGCACCTGCTTTGGGGCATCTCAAAGCTTATACATTCATAAATGGGACAAGCTGTTGGCTTTCAGTTGGCTCCACTCATCATCCCTAGAAAGATCAAGCATCATTTCCGACTGGATGGAGAGGGTGGGATACCCAGCAATAGGCAGTTCAGACTTAAAGGATGGTCTAACACACTTGAGCAGATGCTCGTGTTTTGTAGACAAGGAGGCAGAGAGAGGAAGTCATTGCTGAGGCCTACCACACAGTGGTGACGGAAAATTAGAACTAGATCACTGGTCTTTCTTAGGTCTTCTAAATCAAGTAGGTGCTAGCCCCTTTTTGATGACAAACCGAGGCAAGAACTCCAGCTTTGGGGTCAGACATTTGTCAGAGCCTTTGCTAGATCCCTAATCAGCTGCAACCACGGGCAAGTCACCTACTCTGTCCACGCCTCCCCTTCCTTATCTGAAGCATCAAGGTCAAATATTATTGTACAGTGTTACATCTGACATATAGGAGATTACTGGATCTAATAACCCAATAATAAGGCTTAGATCTAATAATCTCATGTACATCAGCTAACACGAGGCTGGACCTTATCTGGGCTCACCAAGTATTCACTAGTATTATTATCAAATTACCTTTGCTCCTCCCATCTGTCTGCTTTTCCTGGAATCATCAAAATTGTATTTAATTCTAGGTTTAGTCAAGTAATAGAGGATGATCTAATGGTGTAGGTAAGGGGCTTACTTGGCATTTGGGAAAACTAAGGCGAGAGGCTATTCTGTTCACGCAATCACAATTCTCTTACACAAATACACAGTGGTAACAGGGAGTAGGATTATAATCTGTCCTGCTATCAGAGTTCAGATATGGAAGTTTACTTCCATTTTCCATTGGCTTGAAAGAGGAGATAATGTTTTAGAGGAGCAAGGTTCATTGTTTGGAATATAAACTATAAAGTATAATAAAACAGAGACTTTAAAAGATAATTTAAATCAAAAGTTCTCTAAACCTTTGCAAAACATAAATCTGTTTTATAAAGAAACAATGCCCTACTGGTAGCATTTGAATCGGAAAAATGCTAATTAGAGCACTTTTTTTGGTTTCATGCAAATAAATGAAGACATATAAGAGGGTAAATTATCTTTCCCCATTGAGTACTATCTTGAAATAAAAACAGAAAGAACTGATATTGCAGGCTACCCTGCAGCAAATTAAAATAATCAGGAGATGGTATGGAGATTGGTGGGTCAAATCTAGAAACATCCATGTAAAATGCCACACTTCAGTTGAATTTTTGAAAAACCTATTTTTATCCAGGTATTCATATAATCATCAAATTCCATTCTCTTGCATCATGTCTATAAAATGACACCCAAACCCAATCTCCTTGGTATTTTTCATAATTGAGCCTGTGATTTGGTGTGCTTGACTCTTTGTGAGAAAATACGGGACCACGTAAATTAAACATCAGTTCCCTTTTTCATCATGTGTATACACCTTGTAATCATGAATTATGCAGGCCAGTCCTGGCTGTCCCATTGTGAGAGAGAGCAGCTGTGTGACCCTCACAAAGGGGACCCAGCAAGTCACAGGAGGGACAACACGGAGCTGTGTAGTATTGCCAGGAGGAAATGTCGACATTCTCCTGTTTGTTGTGATGTTTCTGGAGATACACTCACAACATTTCAGGGAAACACGGCTTCCCTATACCGAACCTGGACTAGGCAATGCCCAACAGAATTAAAAATGGAAGAGAAAGCAGAAACTGAAACTGTTTCTATTAAATTATTTCTGAAAAACACTTTGTATTATGGGGGGGAGTCAAATTCATTAGGCGACTTCATTAAAAAGGAATGTGGCCCTTCTCTCTCTCTCTCCTCCACCCGTCTCCCCCTTCACTCTTCTCCGGCCCTTATTTATCCACAGCTGTATCCATGTAGGCACTTGCCCAGGTGAGATTTATTGAGTGAATGACTCAGTCACTACACATTTGTTGAGCACCTCCTGCTTAATCCAGCATTTCCCAACATTGGATGCATATTGGAATCAGCTGGGAAGATCTTACACTGTACTGATGGCCGGGCTTGAGGATCTTTTAGTGCTCTTAGGTGAATCCAATGTGTAGCCAAGGTGGAGAATCACTGGTCCAAACACAGGAAATTAAAAGATAAATCAGGCATTTCCCCTGTTCTCAAGGCATTTACTAAGTTAACAAGCTAATTTAAATCAAAATAACAAAAAGTTAAGCTAAAAAGTTCCTGGAACCATTTCTTTTTTCCTTTTATTTCATTCTATTACGACCCAGAAACTGAGGCAACAAAGACAGTGTCTCTGTCTTTAATCCTTATTCTTACCTTTGTTAAGGTGATATTTTTTTTCCCCATTTTATACACGAGGAAACTGAAGTGACGTAACCTCCCCAAGATCACACAGCCTGTATGTGACTGAGCTGGGATAAAAGCTCATACCTGACTGCAAAATTAGGGTCCTTTCACCTTACACTGCTCAGTTCCCCAGCTTGCCTTGAGAACACGCTTTGCTCCCCCTGGCCTCACAGCAGAGGGTAAACTCAGAGAACTACAGCATCAACAACGTGCCGGGGCGCTATAACAGCCCTGTGAAAGTCAGTCCAAGAAGAAAGAGGAGGAAAATACAGCCAGTTTCTCCCAGCTACACTGACAGAGCCTCGTGAATGCTAATTACAGTCTAGGCACGTGTACCAACCAGAGCTTATTTTCAAGGTAGCCTTATGTGCTGGGCACATCTTCCAGAAGCAATGCGGAATGGCCCCTGATTCATGGCTTGGGCTACTCAGTGTTCCTCCCTCTTTATACAATTGTTTCCTTCTATCTTGTGAGATGCCCTCTATCATGTTTCACAATGAATTAGCTGGTGACTCTGTACCAGAGTAGGAGGATATTGCCAAGTAATAGATATTTATGAACGTGAGAAGGTCACAGCAAACCATCATAGAGCAAAGAGTATGATTTTCAGTCAAATACAGATTTAAGTGTCTGTTTCACTATTTATTAGCTGAGTTGATTTAGGGTAAAAGATTTACCCTTTCTAAGTTTCTTCATCTGTGAAGTGCAGGAAAATCGTGACTACTAGACATAACGCATGAAAGTCCAAGTCCCACCCCCACCCCGCCCCCAGTGAGCCCTCAACAAATGTAGAATTTCCTTCGCTAGATTAAAGATGGATTAATTAAGCATGAGTGAAACAGCCTCCAAAATGCACATGCTGACAGGGAGGATGGGCTTTACATGAATGGGCTAGCTTTTAGGAAAACAGATGTTGTCACTCTGTGATACGGGCAAGAAATCCACATGCTCTGTAAGTTTGTCATGAGGAACAGGTTCTAGATCCCTGCATCCGTACGTACTGGAAAGATGTGGCTACCTGTGGGGCACCCCTGAGATCAGCCCAGGGGCTGGTTTTATTTGGTATGTGTATTACTGACCCCACTAACAGGTGAGTAATGAAATCATGAGGCTTGGGCATGTCTCAGAAATGTGTGGGTCTTCTGATTTGACAGAGGCGGGCAACACAAAATGTTCTGGAGAGACAACACTTGGTTTATAGAGGATAACTTATAGAGGGTACCCTAAAGAGGGTAACTAAGCCATGTAACACTCTGAAGGAAATAGAACTTTGAGACAGAGGTAAGAAAATCCAGCACTGGGGTTGTTTAGCTGAAGTTCTTGAACACGGGATTCTTATATGGTTTTTCAGGAATCTATGAAACCCCTAAAATTGTGTGCAAAACAGTGTATGCGTATTTGTGTTTTGGGGGCAGAAAGTCTAAATTCTTCAGGTTTCTGAAAGGGTTAAGAGACAGCCTCTAGATTCAAATCCTGGCTGTGCTAATTTCTAACTGTGTGGTTGTTAGGAAAGTTGTGTGATCTCTCTTGGAATAATAAAATGTATCCCATACCATAGTTATAATAAGTAAATGAGTTAGTATTTATAAAGCATTTATAAAAGTACCTGTGACATAGTTATTGTTCATTAATAATGATACAAATACCAACTTTGGATATAGAAGGAACTTCTTGGACCCATATTTCTGGGTTCCGGACAAACCTTGCCCTAAAATTAATGAGCAAGTCCATTGAGGGATCTGGGCATTAAATATACAACATATAAAATGAATACCTCCCGGCTCAAATACATTTGAACACCTGCTTTGCTCCAGGCACTGGGCAGACCCTTTAAGTATAAAGGTGAGTAAGAGAATGCCCCTTCCCTGTTGAAACTCATGGTGTGGGATAGGCAGTAGGTATAAAATAAACATCAACAATTATAATTAACTGGAAAGTCTGACAACAAAGATACATTCAGAGGACTTATGGGGTCACAGATGAGAGATGCTTATTCAGTGGTGGGGACAGATGACCCTCAGCATTTGTCCAGGACATCTTTGCTTAAAGACGTGGTATTTCCAGGGGAGGGAATGGTCAGGGTCTTTGAGGCAGAAAGTACATGCAAAAACCAGGAGATGAGAAGCACTTCTGCAAGTGTGAAGGGCCACAGTGGATCCGTGTCACTAGAGTCCAGAATATGAGAGGAGGAGAGGTGGGAAGCAAGCAGCAGGGTGCGATTAGACCACGAAGGACCTGGATGCCTTGGGGAGGAGCTAAGACTCATCTGCAGAGTTTCCATAGAGGGGTGAATCTAGCAGTGCATGTGAAGAATGGGCTGAAGAAGGCCAGGACTGGAGGGAAGCAAACTAATTCAATGAGATCTTTGAAGTAGACAAAGAGAGAAAGCAAGATGGCAAGAACTAGGGCCAAAGCATGAACTGGGTTCACGGCTCAGGGGATACAACAAGGAAGACAGATGCGTGGAACACTGAGGAGATAAACATGGAATGACCTGGTGATTGATTACACATGAGATGAGAGGGAGACACATTCAAATGTAACTGCTGACGTTTCTAGCTTGGGTGACTAGGTGCATGGTGACTCTACCAACCTGAAATTAGGAGTGGCAGGAGCAGCTGAAGCACATGTTTGGGGGATGGGCAGGGGTTGAGGATCTCAGTATGGGATGTACTGAGAGTTGGACTGAATTGAGTAGGACATACTGAGTGAATCCAGAATAGGTCTCTAATAAAGATTACATTAGATAAGGCACATGGACTGCTTCATAAACTACAAAAAACCAGTCCTCACTATTATTGCCATTAGCTTACAGTATGGGCCTCACAAGTTCTTATTTAACTTCCCTCAGCCTTAAATTTTCCATCCACTTCAATGGAGATAATAACCACCGCCCATCTCTAATTCATAAGGATGTTTGGGTGTAAAATTAAATTGTCCATGAAACATCGAGTTCTTCGTTGGAAAGATACACAAATCCAACATAATATTATTAAATGGCATTAAATTCCAACAGACGAGACAATTTACAGCAAAGATTTCCACGATGCTTAATGACAAGATGACAATTATAGCTCAGAAATGCATGGCTTAACGTGAGAACCAGATCACCATGATATTTTTAGTCATATAAATGAAAACTTAGTTTTTCTAGCTGTCATATTTCTATTTTTGAGGACTCTTTCCCAGAAGACAAAATATTGTGTATGTTTTTATATGTGCATATAAAGGTAACGTTTGTGCCTAGAAATATGTACCCCTTCACATGTATGGACGGGAAATAAGCAACGTAGTTAAAAGCCTGAGTTTCTAGAGCTGGTTGGTAAACCAAAGCCAAGGTAGTAATACTTTCTATATAGAAAGTTTTCACATTTTGTTTTTATTTTACATTTTTTAAAATATTTAATTATTATGGATACTTAATATTTGTATGTCTTTATAGGGTACATGTGATATTGTGACACAGGCATAAATGTGTATTAATCAAATCAGGGTAATTGGGGTATCCACCACCTCAGGCATTTATCATTTCTTCGTGTGAGAAACATTCCAATTTCTACTCTTTTAGTTATTTTAAAGTATATCCTAACTTATTGTTGATTATAGTCACTTTGTTGTGTTGTCAAATTTGATATCCTGGCAGTAGAACTAGCTCATAGGAAAAAATCAAACGTCAAAGTTAAGGATTGAAGAAGTCCATTTGGTCCTAAATGATGCAGATTCTTGTTTATGTATCGAATTTTTTGAATTACTGCCAATCCCTTGTGCTATATTGATCAAGTCAGAAATCACAATACAATCAGTTAGATGAAATCCTGTTTTACTAATAATCTTAGTGCTAATAATCTTGGTGCCTCCACAAATCAGACAGTCTCTGTATTTATTCATCGAGAAATCCATTCACTTTAGAGCAAATGGGATCTTGTTTACTTCATTCCCCAACTCCAGGCAGAGATTCCTAGATTTCTCCCTGTAACACATTCTATTCTTTAATAGTCCTTATTGCCGACAAATATCTCCTCTGAGTCTCATCTAAATCCCTTGTTAGGCACCAACCAGCACTAGAAATGTTGGGAGGAAAACTATCAACTATTAAGTAAGAGAAGAAAACTCTTTAGTCCCAAACAAAAGGAAGGAAGTCCACTAACCCAGATTCTCATTGTATGTTGCTCACAGTGACACGTGGCACCTTCACACACTGTGTGGGCATTTCTTACAACTGTCTTCTTGGAGAGGGAGAAATCCTTATCTCTTGGATGTCCATTTTGGCACTTGGGTCTACACAATATAAAATAATTCATATCAAAAGGGAATAAGAAGGCCGGGTGCGGTGGCTCACGCCTGTAATCCTAGCACTCTGGGAGGCCGAGGTGGGAGGATTGTTTGAGCTCAGGAGTTCAAAACGAGCCTGAGCAAGAGCGAGACCCCATCTCTACTAAAAAAATACAAAGAAATTTATTGGACAACTAAAAAATATATAGAAAATATTAGCCGGGCATGGTGGCGCATGCCTGTAGTCCCAGCTACTCGGGAGGCTGAGGCAGAAGGATCACTTGAGCCCAGGAGTTTGAGGTTGCTGTGAGCTAGGCTGACGCCACAGCACTCTAGCCCAGGCAAAAGAGTGAGACTCTGTCTCAAAAAAAAAAAAAAAAAAAAGGGAATAAGATAAGAAATCCAATGGTCACATGGCATCTCCTTGTATGAATGATGCTAGTACTTCCCTAAGAAGGCACTTTGAGACTATGTCTGCCAACTATAATTTTCTTTCCCAAATAGGTCAATATATTATTTTCCTCTGCCTTACGGTCCTCTTCCTCTACAAATAAGGGTTGAGAAAAACATGACCAAGTGAAAGCTGTTGTTCACGTACTGAAAACATTTCCATGACAGTTCTCCTATTCATGGACTTCAGGCACGAGTGTAGATTTAGACAATGTATAACCTCACATTAAACTAAAGATGAAGATATTATTCAACCACATCCAAGAAGCAGATAACTCTATCTGAAATAAACTAAGGTATTTGGAATGGTTTCTACAGAAGACAAAATCTACATGGACCTTGTTCATCATGGGTCAAAACGGTATAGTGCTCACATATCCACATGGCAATAACAAGAACACTAATATAGCAATGACCAGTGCCAAGGAAGGCATTGTTCTAAGAGCTTTACATGTATTATCCCACCTAATTTTTACAAGAACCCAATGGGGTAGTTACTATCATCTTTGTTTTTCATATAAGGAAACTGAGGTACAGGGAGGTTAATAACTCTCCAAAAGTCACCCAGCAGGGATTGGAACCCAGGTAGTCGAATTCCAGAGTCTGTACTCCTGAACCACTATGGAGTAAGGATTTTTTTTCAGTAAAGCTGACCAATGTATAGCCAACCAAGATAATCCTGTTTTTAATTTCAGAAAGACTGTGTGTTCAATTTTCTGCATGATCACCTCAATTATCCATTTAACCCATTAACTGCCATGTGAGTTGTATTTAACTCATGCTAATTTTGAGCCCAGGGCTTCATGAAGCAAAACCTGGGCAAAACCCTGCAGTTTGTTTGTGAAAATCTTACTTGTTGATTTTCTTAGTGTTACAATTAATATTGACAAATTAATGCTAAAAACATGGATTAAATGAAGTCAATAAATTTTTTCATTTAATTTCTCATTAAATTAGAAAGGATAGTTTTGTTTTCAAAGTTTTCATTCTATTTTCATAACAAAACACCATGGCCCCAAGGAAAAACTTTTTTTTTCTAGTGTGGCAGTCAATATGTTAATCATCATATTAACAATAATCATAAGTACTTTTTATTGTATGTTAATGATGTGTCTTGCACTATACGAGGCACATTGCCTAGATTATCTCACTTAATTGAATCCTTAAAAAAATGCTATCAAGGTAGAAATTGCTTTGTTTTATAGGTGAGAAAATTGAGGCTCAGAGAACGTTTAAAGTATCTTTCCCAAAGTCAAATACAAGGAGATGGAGAGCCATGGCCCCTGCCCTCGGATTAGGATATTTTGCCTCTATCTCACTCTACAGACGTATAGAATTATGCTTAGAATTATGATAATTTAAAAGTTTTTTTTTTTTTTTTTTTGCACACGATTAACCATACCTGTGCAAACACATCTGTGCTGTTTAACTAAGGTTTGCTTTTAAGATTCTTAGGCCTAAACCTGAATGAAAATGGTTCAGGGTTCATTTTCTTCCTAGTCTCTGGAAAGCATGGTTATTTTGTAAAGCACGTGACAAATGTGTTTAAAATAAAAATGACAATTCATCACCAAGTTTAGTGACACTATCAAGCTCTGGTATAATGAAATGTTTTTTCATCTATGTTTCAATGGATAATTAATTTCCAATATTTTTCCTGAACTGAGAAAACATTAACAGGTAACTTTATCAAGAATGATCTTCCCCATGAGACAAATGATGCAGTTTAAAGTTAAAGTGAATTAATCTTCCAAGTAATATAGGCAAATACTCAACCCCTTCAGTAATTGTTAATAATCACTATTAAACAGAAAACAATATTCCTCACTATTTCCTTATTCTTTGTTTATAACTAAAACCACAAGTATTTCTACATAATTAGTGAAGTTACTAAATAATGAAGATGCTTGGCCATAAAATAGAAATATCTGAGATTTCTATGTTAAAGACAGTATCTCATGTTTGTATTTCTAACAGAAATAGAATTAAATTATAAAATACCGCAAAATGATAGTCATGTAAGCAAGACAGCAGGATGTGTGTGTACACACATGCAAACGAAAGCAGTACAGAGCTGGACTCAACCTTATCCAGGCCCTAAGTTATTTACATTTTTTTGCTCCATCATTTCCAGAACAAAACTTCTTTCTTAGGGTCCAAGACAGCTGCTCAAGCTCCAGCCAGTCAAGTCTGCTTTCTAGCCAGGTGGAACGAGGAAGAAGGGGACACTTCCCAAAGTCACTCAGACACTTGTGCTTTCATCCTATTGACGAGAATTTAGCCCAATGTAACATCTAACTACAGGACAGGGGCTGGGAAGTTTTATCTTTGTTTCCAGATAAAAGAAAAAAATCAGGCCCTATTATTAGGAAAAAGGAAAAAATGGATTGTTAGAAGGCAATGAAAAGTCTCTACCAGGGCTTAAGAATATAAGAAGATTAATACTCTTTTCCTTTAAAATAAGACATTACCCTAAGGCTTTGCAGGTATCCTTACCCTAAAATCTATGCCCTCGGCAACTATATAAAAATCTAAAATCTTAATTCAAACTGCATAATCTGGAGCTAAAAAATAGGCATTTTGTATATAAGAGTGAACATTATTGTTACGCTCTTTCAAAATGGTCTTTCATTGAGTGTTTACCACCATTGTGTAGGAAAGGAGGAGGCAGACACAGCTCCAAACCACAGTATCCAGGTCAGACCTCTCTGGTAACGTTAACAAGTGTGAGTGCCATCCATTAGCGCGCACTTTGGTTTCTCAGGTTTAAAACACTGGGCTGACAAAGGAAGTCTTAGACTTGACTAAACTGTAAGCAATAGGAAAACAAAACTGTAAAACCATCTGGTTGAGAATAAGAATTCGAGCTGGAATGTGCAACCAAAGGAAGATCTGATTGAGGTTGGTACACCCATATTTTGACATCATTGCCCATTCTTGTAAGTTCATATTTTTTCATGTTCATGTGTAGATTCCCCTGTTCTTTCTTCCTTTCCTTTTTCACTATCCTTTGCTGAGGAACAAGCTCCCCCCAACTCCCATAAATGCCTGTCAAAGCCAAGGACACACAGCATCCAAGTGTGGAGAGGAACAACAGATACTCTCCAGCATGAATATAAATTTAAGGATGTCATGAGGATCCATAGTTATCATGACCTCTGAACTATTTGAAGACTAAATCTAGAGACTTAAAGATCTCAGTGGGGTAGATTATTCAACATACTAATGCAAATGAGAAAACAGATTCTTAGTATAATTTATGAACTAGAGAAAGCAGTGATACTCTCTGTTAGTCTGATTTAATGACATGGCAAAGTGACAGGCTCAGTTTCAAACCAACTTGTGGTCAAATTCTGGCCAAGCTAATCAGGGTTCTTGGTTGCAAACGAGAGAAACTAATTCTGGTTAACTTAACAGGAACTTACTGAAAAAATATTGGCTAGGTCACAGCGTATTCAGGAAGGCAGAAGGTTTTGGAAAACAGGCAGGAACCAAAATGAGGCTGCAGAGAAAAGAGCCATATTATCATGAGAAGCAGTCACGGACACTCGCCATCACAGGGTGGTTACTTTTAGCTCTGCTACCTTTAGCCCCGTTGGACTCAGGGTGCTATCGCTGTGCATGAAATAAATACTAAATGATTCCTGTTCCTTTATTTCAACTGGAAAACATCCATCAGGTTGGCTAATGATAGGTCACATTTTCAGGGTCTGAGAGAACAAGTGCTTGGCTTTTTAAGCTTCTGGAACAGAACACTGAGCCACATATCCCAAGGCTCACATCATTGCGATTCCCCCAAATAGAAGTATCCGGATGTCGAGCAGCTCAAAATGGAGCCCTTCACAGAGAATGTACAACTTACCAGATGTGTGATCCTGAGCAAGTTACTTTTACTCTCTGTGCCTCAGTTCCGTTACCTCTACAAAGGGGATAATTAATACATACCTCATGGGGTCATTTGGAGGATGAAATGAGATTATACAAGTAAATTAAGTTATAAGGCCCAAAGCAAGCATTCAATGTATTGGCCTAAAGTGTAATTGTGAGGAAAGACAGGATAAGTGCTTGATTCCATCAACATGGATGTGATGATTAGTGTCACTGTTGTCATTATCATAATTATAAAGGGGATTATAAGAATTTGGATTAAATTCTAAACTCCATTTATTCTCTATTGCCCTGAAGTATTTGCCATGTGACTAGTCTATGTGTCCCTCAAACATCTCTAATCTATCAATTTCTCTTCCTCTTTCCCTCCTGCCTCCCTCTCTCACCTCTCACCTCTTCTTGTAATTGTATTGTTGTTGTTGTTGTTCTTGAGAAGACCTGGTGTTTTATTTTGAAGAGTTTCTGATAGCCCAAATTTTCCTGATTTCATTCCCATTTGGCATGTGGCATGCTCCTCTCTCCCCATATCTCCTGTGCTTTGACAGTTATGTCTGGATGACTGATCAGATTCAAATGCAATTTTCTGGGAAGACGGCTCTGTAGGCAGCGTGTTGTGCTCCCATCAGGACACGTATCATGTCTGGTTACTTCTCTTTGTATGACGTCAGTGTGCATGATCATTGCCTGGACCAACTAATTCATTAGGGGTTGCAAAATGGTGATATTCCAATTTTGTCACTCCTTCTTTATATGTTACTTGAAGTGCTCCCTATGGAAGAACTTTCACTTATCTGGTTTGCCTGAAGTACAGTCATGAGGAAAGATAGGGTAAATGTTTGATTCTTTCCCTCGATTTATCAATTTCCAAAATATGTTGGTTTTCTAGCATTCTCTGAAAGTGACCAATGGACCCTTTTTTCTTAGTATTATTATAAACTTATAGATTTGAATAAATTTGATGGGTTTCAAACCATTTCAGTTATTATCCTTACTACCTTACTAATGCTCAAATTGTCCCCTCTTTGGCCAGTCAGAGCCTATTCTAGTGGACTCCTGAGTCCTTTTGACATGATCCTAGTAGTCTTTTGATAACTTTGTTGACAACTTCTTTGCCTTTTTTCTTTTCTTTAAGAGACAGAGTCTCTGTCGCCCAGGCTGGAGTGCAGTGGTGGGTTCATACCTCACTGCAGTCTTGAATTCCTGGGCTCAAGTGATTCTGCTGTTTCAGGCCCCCAAAGCACTAGGATTACAGGCATGAGCCACCGTGCCTGGCCTGCTTTTTGATGTGACAAAAAGTTCCTGCCCCACCACCTCCAGTTACAAAATCCCATCAGCATTTCCTTTGAGATGACTTTTGCATCCATCTATCCATCTAGTTCTTCTTTTTCCTTTGCCAGGAGTCAAGTTCAATTCATAATGGCCCCATCATGAGATTGTTAAGATTTCTTAACATTTCTTCCTTCACTTGATCCCCTTTTTAAAATCTTTTCTCCTCACCCACACTAGAGAGACTTACTGAAACAAACTCATGTAAGCATAGTTTTCTCTGATTGAAAAATCAATACTAACTCACATCTCCCTATATACAAAGTAATTCCAAATTCACAAACGTGATTTTGGGGTTCACTGGAATCTGGCCCCAGCTGGCTCCCATTTTACTTTGAATTTCCCGAGTTAAACCTCTCCACCTCCATGACTTTGGTGAAGCTGATCCATAATTTCCACTTTTTGAAATTCCAGTAAGATTCAGGGCTTGGTTCAAAAGTTACCTCCTTCTAGCAGTTTCCACAAGCCATGAATCACTCCGCTTGCCTTTTCCTTTTGGCATTTTTCACTCAACACTTCATATCTGAGTTATTTATTCACATCTACATGGCATTGAATGGATGAATAACTAAAAACTTAAAATAACTCAGACCAGAGCTATGTTACTGATATTTCCAGTATTCAATTACTCCTTTATTTAAAAAATGTTTAAAAGATACTGGACTGATAACATCTTCTGGTTCCGCTTTCCCAGTTTTCCAGTGAGATGTAAATGAGCTGCAAGCCCAGGGAAGCCTCAGCAGTGGTTCAAATGCTTTATCTTGCACTTGACATACTAATTTTGCACAAAGGAAACGAACTCAATTCCTAAATGAACAGCAGGACAAATGGGGAAACATCACTGTCATCACAAACACTTTTATCACGTCTTTGTGGAGGCAGAATAAAAGAAAAAGAAAGAACCTTCCAGGAAATAAAACATGATTCTACTAGGTCAAGTCAGATTCTATCATACTCATTCACATTTTCCCCCCAGTATTTATAGTCTATAGTCAAAAATATAGTGATATGTTGTGAGAAAGTATCTAAAATACACATAACATTATAAGTAAAAAGAAAGACTGAATACTCTTGGTGTCATTTCATGCTCAACCTGCTGCTGCTCCACTGGCATGCATCTGAGCATTTTCAAGGTCATTTAAAAGAAAATATTTGTTTGGAATGAACTAAAATGCAAAAACGACACCTCGGAAAGTTTTAAAAGTGATTTGCTTATCAACAGCACCAACCCACAAGTTCACCTCTTCCTAAAGTATATAAATTGAGAGATAGAATCTGTATGGTTCGAATGGATAGAATAAAATTACAAATCTTGAAGGATGGACATATTTGAAACACGGACTTCGGTGGCGGGGGGAACCAAGGGCAACACACATAACCTAAACATATGTACACCCATAATTTGCTGAAATAAAAAAAAAAAAAATTACAAATCTCCCTGTTAAAATGATAAGTTTCTCTCCATATGTTGCTTTCACAGTTTTGCCCTGTGAAGGTCATAGCAAGCAATCAGTGTGTCTGGTGGCAGGAACATTCATCTTTTTTGGTGTAGTGAATTTTACTCTAGAGTTTCTAATAAAAAGAATATAATTTTAAGCTTCAAATCACACCTCTCTGAAGGAGGACACTCTTCTAATATAAGACAAAGGTGATGCTGGGAAATGCCTAGAGGATTGGATATTTTCTGCTGTCAAGGGATATGGAGACCAATAATAAGAATATTAGTGGCTATTTTAGGGGGCTTGATACGTTGCTTTCCTATGCAGGATGGGTGAGAAATATCACCAGGTTGAGAAAAGTCCAGGTTACAGACGATTGCATGTATCTTTCGATTGCATGGGATTGGGCAGTCATAAGTAATATGAAGTTTCATTTTCC
The DNA here is from genome assembly GCF_000956105.1 of Propithecus coquereli. Lineage (NCBI taxonomy): Eukaryota > Metazoa > Chordata > Mammalia > Primates > Indriidae > Propithecus > Propithecus coquereli. Next base: position 25,318,971 of record NW_012133857.1, read on the forward strand.
TGATCTTCCTCCCAATATAAAGCCCCTATACTGAGCCTAAAAAAGATTTGCCCTCTGTGCATGATAAATTCTTTATTTAAAGGGCAAATGGTAAAATTAAAATGGAGACAAAATACTAGTTTTTAAAAATTCTCTAAAAAAGCTGGTTGTCTCTTATATTTTATATATTTTTATTTCAAATCTTCAAACATGGAAATATTTATTGAATACATTTTAAATCTTTTAGTCTAGAATGAGGTCTTTAGAATGAGCCTCACTCAAAACGAAACATAGACCTCAACACGAAAACTGGACTCTCCCTGCCCCCCCCGCCCAACTTGGGAATAATTAATTTTCTATATAAGTTCCAGTTACTAAAAAAAACCTTATAATTATAACAAATCAATTGTCCTGATTTTAAAATTTTCAAACTTTATGCACCATGTCATCTTGACATAAGAGAACTCAGAGTTAGCCAATAGAATTAGAAGAAAAGGTAAACATTTTGGAAAAGAAGCAAAATTATTGTTCTCATTTGTGATAAATTATTATCAGGAAACACCAAAAATCGCTTAAACTATTTGGAAGGACAAGTAATAAATATTTTAAAAATTTATGTTTTTGTATATGCCAACAAAAACATAAAATACTATAGGATTCTTCTTAACCAGTGCAATCAGGATGGTATTTATGAGGTTAACTTAAAAAACATTTTAGTTGAAGCAGAGAATCACAAAACATAAGGTAACAAATATCTAATTTTGCTTAAAAATTAAAATTATTCATTTGCCAATTTTTTGATACAGGATTCCAACTTTGCCTTTGTGGATGGGTTCATTGATTCAAGTTCCACATCCTCCTTAACATCCGTAATACACAATCCACGATTTCCAGTTTTTTTCTTTTTTAAAAAAGAAAAAATTAAAGAAATTGTGAGGCAATGCGCTCAAAGAATCCTTTATATTTTAACGACTTTTCCCACAAAATTTTACTGTGCTCTTGTGCAACTGCAATTTAATGACATTTATTAGATGTAATTGAATCTTCCCAAAGCAATCAACCTGTTTAATATAAACAAAGACTATTCTTTGTTTTCACAATCATATGTCATTAAGTTATACAATATTTAATTGAATTAGGGAATTATAATAACAACTGAAACTAGCTTAAATGGGCTTAAGCAGCACAATTACTGTTGATGAGCACATAGCTCACCCGATAGCACAGAGTGCTCAGGTGTATTACAGAGTAGTCCATTAGCACTGAGCACCTATATTTTGCAGAGGTAATAGAGAGTTTCGGTTAATGCAGAGAGTCAGTTAAGGAAGATCAACTAATAAATGTTATGGTTTACTTAGGAATTTAACAGTAAATATTTAGGCCATACATGTTGAAAACTACAAAAATAAATTGAGGTATGTAAAAAATTTTTTAATTAATATAGAGATATTTCTAGTTCTTGGATAAGAGCACTCAATGTCATAAAGATGTCAGCTTTCTTTAAATTAATCTATAGAAGCAATGGAATTTGGATCAAAATCCAAATGATCTTTTATTTTAAAACTGACAGATAATTAAAAATCATTTTCCCAAAGAATAAAAAGTGCAAGAAGAGTCAGGGATATTCTGAAGAAATGTAATAAAAGGAACTTCTCTATTAATATATCCTAAAACCTATCCATAAAGCTACAATAATGAAATCATCATGGCTGTGGTACAGAAAGGGAAAGTGAAATCAATGGCTTTCTCTCCAGAGCTCAAAAATAAGCTCGAATATTAATGAGAATTTAATAAAAGAGGTATTTAACATAACTGGGGAAAGATAGGTTATTTAATTTATGATGTTGAGACAATTGGCTAGTCACTTGAAAAGAAAGGTAAGTTGGTTGCATACATCATTTATTACACCAATATAAATTTCAAATGAGTGAAAAATGAAACAATAGAAATACCCACAGCTAACATCATACTGAATGGGGAAAGGTTGGAAGCCTTTCCTCTAAGAACTGGAATAAAACGAGGATGCCCACTGTCACCATTCCTATTCAATACAGTACTGCAAGTCCTGTCCAGAGAAATCGGGCAAGAGAAAGAAATGAAAGGCATCCAAATTGGAAAGTAGGATGCCAAATTGTCCCTCTTTGCTGACAATATGATCTTGAATCTAGAAAAAACTAAAAAACTCTTAGATTCGATACACGAATTCCATAAAGATGCAGGATAAAAAATCAATGTACAAAAATCAGTAGCGTGTGTATACACGAAAAATGAACCAGCCGAAAAAGCAAGAAGGAAATCCCATTTACAATAGCCACAGAAATATAAAATACCTCAGATCAAATTGAAGCAAGGAGGTGAAAGACTCTACAAGGAAAACTACACAACACTGATGAAAGAAATTGAAGATGACACAAATGAAAAAATGCCCCATGCTCATGAATTGAAAGAATATTGTTAAAATAAACATGTTGTCCAAAGCAATCTACAGATTCGATGCAATCCCTGTCAAAATACCAGCATTATTCTTCACATAATTAGAAAAAAACAATCTTAAAATTCATATGGAACCAAGAGAGAGCCTGAATAGCTAAAGCAATCCTGAGCAAAAAGAACAAAGCTGAAGGGATCACTTTACCTGACTTCATAATACATTACAAGGCTATAGTAACCAAAGCAGCATGATGTTGGTATAAAAACAGTCACATAGACCAATAGAATAGAATGGAAAATCCAGAAATAAAGTCGCATATTTACAGCCAACAGATCTTTGACAAAGCTGACAGGAACTTACATTGGGGAAAGGACACCCTCTTCAGTAAATGGTGCAGAGAAAATTAGATAGCTGTGTACAGAAGAATGAAACTGGACTTCTGTCTCTCACCGTATACAAAAATCAACTCAAAATGGATTAAAAACTTAAATTTAAGACCCAAAACTTGCATTTCCCTGATGATTAGAGATGTCGAGCATTTTTTCATATGTTTTTTGACCATTATTCTGTCTTCTTTTGAAAAGTTTCTGTTCATGTCCTTTGCCCACTTTTTGATAGGGTCATTTGATTTTTTCTTGTTGATTTTCCCGAGTTCTAAGTAAATTCTAGTTATCAGCCCTTTATCGGATTTGTAGCATGCAAAAATTTTCTCCCATTCTGTAGGTGGTCTGTTTGCTCTTGTGACTGTTTCTTTGGCTGTGCGGAAGCTTTTTAATTTGATCAGGTCCCATTTATTTATTTTGGTTGTTGCTGTGATTGCCTTTGGGGTCTTCTTCATAAATTCTTTGCCTAGGCCAATGTCTAGAAGAGTATTTCCAACATTTTCCTCTAGAATTCTAATAGTTTCACTCCTTAGGTTTAAATCTGTCTAAAACCACAATGAGATATCACTTATCTCCAGTGAGACTGGCCTTTATCAAAAAGTCCCAAAACACTAAATGTTGGCGTAGATGCGGAGAGATAGGAACACTCATGCACTCACTGTTGGTGGGATTGCAAACTAGTGCAACCTCTGTGGAAAGCAATATGGAGATATCTTAAAGAGATACAAGTAGAAGTACTGTTCGATCCAGCAATCCCATTACTGGGCATCTACCCAAAAGACCAAATGATACTGTATAAGAAAGACACCTGCACCCGAATGTTTATAGCAGCACAATTCACAATTGCAAAGATGTGGAAACAACCCAAGTGTCCATCAACACATGAGTGGATTAATAAAATGTGGTATATGTATACCATGGAGTACTATTCAGCTTTAAGAAATAATGGTGATATAGCACCTCTTGTATACTCCTGGATAGAGATGGAACACATTCTATTAAGTGAGGTATCCCAAGAATGGAAAGACAAGCACCGCATGTACTCACCATCAAATTCGTATTAACTAATCAACACATAAATGCACATATAAGAATAACATCTATTGGATGTTGGGCAGGGGGGAGGGGGGAGAGGGGAGGAGGGAGGAGGGGACGGGTATTTGCATACACAAAGAGTGCAATGCACACCACCCGAAGGATGGACATATTTGAAACTTGGACTGGGGGGGGGGGCAAGGGCAACATACGTAACCTAAACATCTGTACCCCCATAATATGCTGAAATTAAAAAAAAAAAAAAAAGACCCAAAACTACAAAAGTACTAAAAGAAAACCTAGCTGAAAACTCTTCTGGACATTGGTCTAGACTTAAGACTTCAAAAGCACAGGAAACAAGAACAAAAATAGAGAAATGGAACTTAACTAAACTAAAAAGCTTCTGCACAGAAAAAGAAATAATCAACAGAGTGAAGAGTTATCCTGTTGAATGAGAGAAAATATTTGCAAACTATTTACCCAACAGGAAACTAATATCCAGAATATTCAAGGAACCCAAACAACACTAAAAAAACAAATAATCCCATTAAAAAGTAGACAAAGCCCAGGTGTGTTTGCTCACACCTGTAATTCTAGCACTATGCAAGGCCCAGGCAGGAAGATTGCTTGAGGCCAGGAGTTTGAGACCATTCTAAGCAACAGAGCGAGACCCTTTCTCTACTAAAAATAGAAAAATTAGCTCAGCCCTAGCATGCACCTGTAGTCCCAGCTACTTGGGAGGCTGAGGCAGGAGTATTACTTGAGCCCAGGAATTTGAGTTTGCAGTGAGCTATGATCACCCACTCACTGCACTCTAACCTGGGCAACAGAGTGAGAGCCTGTCTCAAAAAAAAAAAAAAAAGTAGTCAAAGGACATGAATAGACATTTCTCAAAAGATGACAAACAAATAGTCAACAGGTACATGAAAAAGATGCTCAACATCACTAATCATCAGAGAAATGCAAATCAAAACCACAATGAAATAGCATCTTACCCCAATCTGAATGGCTATTATTTAAAAAGACTAAAAATAATGGATGTTGGCAAGGATGCAGAGAAAAGGAAACTCTTATACACTGTTGGTGGGAACGTAAAGTAGTACAGCCACTATGGAAAACAGTACAGAGATTTCTCGAAGAACTAAAAATAGAAATACCATTCAATCCACTAATCCTACTACTATCTACCCAAATGAATAGAAATCAATTTATCAAAGGAATATCTGCACTCATATGCTTATCACAGCACTATTCACAATAGTAAAGATATGTAATCAACCTAAGTGTCCATCAGTGGCTGAATGGTTAAAGAAAATGTGGTATATATACACAATGTCATATGATTCAGCCAGCGAAAAGAATGGAGTCATGTCATTTGCAGCAATATGGATGGAACTGGAGGTCAGTATCTTAAGTGAAATAAGCTGGGCACAAGAAGACACATATTGCATGTTCTCACATACAGGAGCTAAAAAATTGGATCACATGGAGGTGGAGAGTGGGAAGAGATAGCAGAGAGTGGGAAGGGAGAGTGAAAGGTGGCAGGGGGAGGATGAAGAGAAGTGGGTTAAAGGGTACAAACATACGGTAAGATAGAAGAAATAAGTTCAGTGTTTCGTAACAGAGATGGGTGACCATGCCTAACAAAAATGTATCATACTCAGGTGATGGACACTCTAAATACCCTGACTTGATCACTACACATCATATACATGTAACAAAATTTCACATGTACTACCCCATAGATTTGTACAAATAAAAAACGGTAAAAGAGAGTATGTATGAGCAATTTTATAATCTTTGGATAGAGAAGACTTTTCATCTCATGAAACCCAGAAACCACAAAGAGGAAATGTGGATAGATCTTACTACACTAAAAAATCCTGCTCAGCTAAACGTAAGCAGGTCCAACAACATACCAAACATTAAAAAGGTCCAACAACAAATGACAAAACTTAAATTGCACATGACAGTGTTAATACCATCAAAACAGAAATAGCTCTTAAAAATAATAAACATAAAAATGGATGTAACAGGGAATTTATGAAAGAATATAAAGTGGCAATAAATATGTAAAAAGGAAATGCAAATACAGAATTTTTAAAATAACCCATGAAGTTGGCAAAGCTGAAGATAATATCTAGTTTTAACATGGGAAATGAGACTCACTCATGCCCCACTAGTGGGAGTGTAAATTTCTACAGACGCTTTGGAAATTTGTAACCAAATTTTAAATGTATGTACTCTTTATATTAAGAACATATATTTGGAGAAGTATAGAAAGATAAGTACACAAAGACACTCAATGCAGAATGTACATACTATTATTAGTAAAAAACAGAAATCAATACAAATGGTTATAGTACATCCATAAAATGGATTGCTATGAAGTCATTTAGAAGGATGACATAGTTTTATATTTACTGATGTGGAAAGATTTCCTATACACAATGTAGTGCAAAAAAGCACATTGTGGCCAGGCAAGGTGGCTCACACCTATAATTTTAGCACTGTGGGAGGCCGAGGTGGGAGGATGGCTTGAGCTCAGGAGTTCAAAACCAGCCTGAGCAAGAGCAAGAGCAAGAGCAAGATTGGGTCTCTACTAAAAACAGAAAAATTAGCCAGATGTTGTGGTGGTGTGCACCTGTTGTCCCAGCTACTCTGGAGGCTGAGGCAAGAGGATCGCTTGAGCCCAGGAATTGGAGGTTACAGTGAGCTACGATGACACCACTGCACTCTACCCAGGGTGACAGAGTGACACTCTGTCTCAAAGGGAAAAAAAAAAAAAAAGCAAAGCACATTGTAAAACAATATGTATAGATTACTTTTATATGAGTATATATAACATTGATCTCTCTATATATTCATGTAGATATATAAATATATTTTATGTGTATAGTGGATATCTTTGGTGGTATAGGATTAGGTGGTTATTTTAAATTTATATTTTATATATTTTCATATTTTTTCTGTAATAAACATGTTCTATTTTTGTTTACAGAAAAATATAAAATTTTGTCACAGTGAGAAATATTTCAATGAATTCATTTTATTTATTTTTTAGTTATGATAAAAGATAATTTTGTGCCAAGACATGATTTATATCTAATCAATGAGGCTTTTTTTTCAAATTATATGTACAGTTAGGAGAAAATAATTCTAATTTGCTTCCTACAAAGTAATAGAATTGTATTTCTACCTTTGTCTGAATCTAAATATGCAAAATAGAGAGTTAAGGCCTGATAATACAAATCCCAGAATTCCAATTTTAAAGAGAAATAGAGCATGAGTTAGACTACTTTTGGCTGTAAATTAGGAAAAATGCAACTCTGACTTATAAACAAGGGAACTTACTATGTTATTGGAAGTCCAGATGAAAGGTGGGCTCCAGACCTGGCTTGAAGTTGTGGCCCATTATTATCACCAGGAATTCAAGTTATTTCCATATCTCAACAACTTCCCTGTCTTCAGCCTAAATTGAGTGTCCTCATGGTTTTCAGATGGCTGTTGGTGGCAATTATGGCAGCACATCCCAAATGTCCATTAGGAGAGGAGGAGCAAAACCTCCCTCCTAAGTGTGGAATACAAATTCTCCCCTTTAGTCTGATTGGGCCAACTTAGGTCACCTGGTCACCCATGAATCAATTTTATTTCCAGTATAGTGCTATGTGCTGATGGTTTTGAAATAATCTGCATCTATTTCTAAAGCTGGGAATTGATAGATACCTGAAAAAATTATAATTGTTTAGAACTGAGGAATGAATAACGAGTAACCAATTGTGTCCACTAAAATGGGATATATAGATGTTATATTTACAAAGTGCAATCAAAAGTTTCATTTGAATCTCAATTGGTTGTTAATACTGACTAAATTCACTGAGTAAATCTGCAGATTATTCATATCATTTTAATGATGTGTGTTGCTTATATGATTTTAAGGTTATGAAACAAGTGTAGTTCTCATCCAACTTAACATAAATGTCTCATTTCTATTCTCCCCAAAGATCTGGCTTATGGTAGGGAGGTTAATATGGTGTAAATAAAATCAAAAGAAATTGCTGTATTCTAGGTACCTTTGTTGCTATCATATTTATAGAAAATCTTTGTTAGAATTTTTAAAAGAATCCCAGGAGTGAATTGTTATTGTTCTGAAACCATAGCTCAATGACAAAGATATTGAGTAATAGATTGTGCTGGAAACAAAAGACTACGGCAAAGGATAGTGATTGGAGAAAGCCTTATATAGAAGCATTTGGATGAGTACACAAAACAGAAATGCACAGGGTTCTTGCTGTGAGTGGAGAAGAGGGAAATGTTCTGGATCATAAATCTCCCTAAATTTGGGCATATAAAGTATGCATATTATTGAATTTGGTTTTCCTTTCCAACAATTCTGTCATTTATTGCCAGGTCACAGGAGGGAAATAGACACTATTATTAATAATTTGGCATAATATTTAAATTATGCTGCAGCAAATCTACGTTTTTCTTTAGTGAAAAGGAATGAATTGTTTTCCACACACAAGCAAATGGAGGCGGGAGCAAGGGACTACCTTATGCTCCTCTGTAAGAGCTCAACACGACCTTCTGACTCAAATCCTAATTGAATATTGACTGAAAGATAGCTTTGGGCTCTCCACATAAAAATAGAGGGAAAACCAGGAAAAGCTCTTTGGACTAAATGGCAGAGCTGCAATTGTTTAGAACTGCTGCTTCGGCGGGGAGACATGCTTCTGATTAATTAAAACAAGTACAAATCTTAACCAGTGTGTGTTCACGTTGAAGGTCTATAATGCTGAATCATAATACATAGCAGTACACGGCTGCCTGTGGAAAGTAGATAGTAGAAAGAAATCCTTTTTTTTTTTTTTCCTCCATTGCCAGGCGAACAGGAAGGCTGGTAAATTAAGTGGGGGCTTTTGTCAAAACTCATAGAAGTTGTTTCTAATCTGGCCATGGAAAAATGCCGGAGCAAATCATGTCCTTTGCCAATAAGACATTATGTTTGTGTAGACAATATTCTTTAGGAAAGGCAAAGGCTCAAAGTGCCTTATGGGAAAATGCATCACTTCAAGACAAGATCAAGGCTGATCACTCTCCGTCTGGCCATCACCCAGATGTCTGCATTATCTTTGATAGGCTCACTGCCTGGGTTCAGTGTTATTTCCATTGGAGCTACTCAGGGGTACAGATCATTTTCAAGGCTCCCTACTGCCTACCAAATAAAGGACAACTGACAAAGTCTAGTAACATTCAATGTTTACCACTGTCTGGTCCCAACCTACCATTCAGATCATGTGAATTTTATGTGCTCTTTACTCTAGCTTTGTTTGGCTTCTGTGGTTTTGCTCAGGCTGTCCCTAGAATACCCATTTCTCTCGCCTCCCCATGTTCAAATTTTACCTGTTCCTCAGCTGCAAATGAAACCTCCTTCAGGAAGCCAGCTGTGACCCTTTGTAAAAAATGTGGTGTTCTGAAGCCTTTAAGATGGTGTAATGACCTGGTGACCCAGGAATTCCTGAATCTTATACTGAAACCTCCTATCCTCATGGGAGAGCTAGACACACAGATAACAATGACAAAGGGAAAACACAGTTGTCCTTTGGTATCTGGGGGGACTGGTTCCAAGACCCTCGTGTATACCAAAATCCACATATGCTCAAGTCCCAAAGTCAGTCCTGTGGGACCTATGTATATGAAAAACTGGTCTTCTGTACACCCAGATTTCACATCCTGAGATTACTATTTTCAATCTGTACTTGGTTGGGGGAGGGGAAAATTATATAAGCAGACTCTTTTAATGCAAGTGACTACGAATAAATGTGATCCAATAATTTTTCTGGAATCTTACCACTAATATAAAAATCTCACTTGGGGAGGAGTGAGAAAGGGCAGGGAGCTTGAATGTACCCTGTTGTCCAGGTTCCTATGCAAACTTAGGACAGTTTGGGGAATAAAATCACGTGGTGGCAGGGACAAATCCAAGATTCTCTTTTAGTGTGGTTGAGCACTCTTAGAAGTTCTCTCTCCAGATCTTATACCTACACCAGCAGTCAGGCCTCTTCCTCTGTACTTCTGTGGGCTTGGTATAAACCTGATCTTATTGTGGGGCTCAGACCCTCTTTGGGCTGGATTAAGCTCCATCTGAATCCTCTTAGGTCAGCTGGAAGCCAAATGAAATCACAGGTACATTTACTGAAATGATACCAGGTATGACTCTATGAGCTTTGTCCAAGTGTCATGTTCTCCACCATGCTATGCAGGAGTGTTTTTGCACTTACCCAGGAAGGTATCCGAATTTTGGCCATTGAAATTAAATATAACTTGTAGGGTGGGCACTTTGCTTCATATTTTTAAGATTTGTAAGAAAAATGAACATTCATACTCTACACATTATGACAAACACATAAAAGTTTTTCTAATAAAGTAAAGAGAGGGCTCAACAATTGCTTTAAGGAAATGCCTTTGAACTATTGATTCAAGACACTTCTACATATAGGTATTAATTTTCTAATATTTTCTACACATTTTCCCTCAAAACTATAAAGCTGATCTGTGCTGGATAAAACATTCCAGCCTAATTCATGACCTTTTCTCACAACGTAAAGACATTTATATTCCTACTTTCCCCTCTCCATAACTTCCACACATTTAAAGAAGATTAGATTCATTTTCTTAAAACACTACATTGGTCATGGTACTACCCTGCTCCGAATTCTTCAGTGGTTCTCCATTGCCTGCAGAGTAAAGCCCCCTCCTCCTCAACCTCTTTACCCTGGTGTTGAAGGGCATCTACAAGAATGAATCAACCTTTGTTCTTATTTCTTTTCTCTTCAATATTGGAATCTTATATGATAGTATTTGTCTGTTCATAGGTACTCACACCTGCTTTGCATTATCTCTTCTCTAAATAATTGAAAATGTCTTTCTTTTTCCCCCAAATAGATCACTCTATCATTTGATCTTCTCAGTCCGCTTGAGGCTTAATTCAAATGCGACTTCTTCCACCAAGCCTGGCCAAAAGCTATTTCATCTGTTAGGCAACAGAGGCAGGGTGAGTAGAGCCTTGGAACTCTCCATGGGCCTAAAAACAAGTCTGAGTTCCTAAATAAAGCATATTGTTCTTAAAATGTAAAAATAGAAATGAAAAATCTAAATTAATATGTTTCATTAAATGACTTCCAAAGACATCAACTCCATTAATTGTTAAACTCAGTCTGCTTAGAATATTGCTACCATTGAATCGATTGGTGAGGATGACTTTTCAATTTGCAAGGATTCCTGTAAATGCACCATCATTCATGAGAAGTCATAGTCATTTATTAACTGAGTGATACAGACAAATAGTTCTAAAAGCAAAACTGAAAAACATGCATTCTAGGTTCTTTAATAATAAAAAAAGTTATGGCTGAGTAGTACTTCAAGGTGTGTGTGCATACATACATACATACACTCACCCACACCACATTTTGTTAATCCACTTATGAATTGATGGACACATCTTTGTCATTGTGAACTGTGCTATAATAAACATTCAAGTGCAGGTGTCTTTTTGATAAAATAAACTTCTTTTCTTTTGAGTAGATACTCAGTAGTCAGATTGCTGGATCGAATGGTAAGTCTACTCGTAGTTCTTTGAGAAGCCTCCATACTGTTTTCCATAGACATTGTACTAATTTTCAGTCCCACCAACAGTACATAAGTGTTTCTTTCGAAACAAGGTATATACATACCATGGAGTACTACTTAGCCATACAAAGAAATGAATTAATGTCTTTTGCAGCAATTTGGATGGAACTGGAGATTATTATCCTAAGTGAAGTACCTAAAGAATGGAAAAACAAATACCACATGTACTCCCTAATAATTTGGAACTAATTGATGGGCACACATGAGCACAGAGAGAAGTAAAAATCATTGGAAAGCAAGAAGGGAGCAGGCGTTGAAGGGGAGGGGTAAAAACTTACCTAACAAGTTCAATGAACACTATTCAGGAGATGGGCATACTTATAGCCCCGACTAAAGCATATAAAAACTATTCATGTAATAAAAACATTTGTACTCCCTTAATATTTTGAAATAAAAAAAATAGTATATCACCAACACCCTGGATGATGTATTTATCAATTTTAATATCAATGGACATTCAGGTATCTTCTGGTTTGGAACTAAAAGGACTACTACAAATATTCCAGAACATGACTTTTGGTAAATATGTATAGGAGAGTAGACTTGTTGGATCATAGGATATCACGTGTTTAGCTTTTCTTTTCCAAAGTGGCAGTAACAGTTTACACTCAAGAGCTGTGTGAGTTCCAGTTGGGTTGAAAGTTTTCAAATAGAGGGAAAAGGTTGCTTGGTGAGTACAATGTGTGTTGCTTCAATGATGTACACACTGAAGGGCCTGACTTCACCACAATGCAATACATCAGTGTAGCAAAATTTTGCCTTTACCCCATGAATATATACAAATAAAAAATAGATGGGGGAAATAAGTTAAGTTAATGTGAAGTACATTATATTTGCTATGAGGTGGGGTGGACACTCGAAAAGTCTGAATTACTGTGGCCTTCAAAAGACTGCAATAGAATAAATAAAAATTAAATAAACAAATACATACATAAATAAAATACAAATTTTTTTAAAAAGTCTGCGATGGCCCAAGTCATTCTTATGGCAAATCTGAGATGGACAGTGCAATGAAGGGTATCCTGGGTGCAGCTAAGAGGCCCAGGTTGGTGCTCTGTAGTTCAACCAGTGGGACTTCTCTGCACCTCACTTTGCTCATTACGAAACAGGGATTTATAACATATGTCCCAGACCTACTCAAAAGGTTGTTTTAAAGAAGTAATGAGATCATCTCAGTGGATATGCTTGTTGTATATGCTATTTTCTGAATAATCATGAACCAACATGAATCACGAATCATCCATTATCTATTTATTGAGCACCTATTTGCACACACACATTATCTATTAGACACCTGGGGAGACTAAATGAATGAATTCTACAGAGTCAAGAGAAAGAAACAGGTGTACATGGAAGTGAGGTGTGCCGAGTGCTCCAATGCAGTTTATACAGTACATGGGTAAGCATGCAGGCTAGAGTCAGACCGCCTGGGCCCCAATCCAGCTCCACTGCTTACTGGATGTTTGACCTAAGACAAGTTTCTTATCTGCTTTGCCTCTTGGTTTCCTTATCTGTAGGGTTGAGATGATTAGTACCTATCTTACAGGGTTACTATAAAGATTAAATGAGATAAAGTTTGTAAATGTCTGGAATTATAACTTCACAGAGTAAAGATCCAATAAATTCTCACTGTTTATTCTTGTTCTTTATAAGAACTGAGTACCATCTTCTACCTAAGAGAGCAATGGGAGGGAAAGTGGGGAGGGCTTTCCAAGCAGGAATGCTTTTCAAGCAGGAATGCAATGAGGCTGAGGCACAAGAGAGCACAGAACAGCACAGGGATGTTAAGCAGTTTAATGGGCTGAAGCCAAGGGAAAGTGCAGAAAAACTACAGGAGTTGAGGCTGAATGGGGAGGGAAGGTCTGCTTATGCTGTGCAAATAAGTTTAGATTCTATCCTGTATAGGCAACAGAAAGCTATAGAAAAGTCTGAGCCATGATTGGATTTGTGTCTCAAAAAGATCACTCTGGTAGTAGGTGGAGTATGGGCAAGGGAGGGGGCAGAGGGAACAGTTAGGTTATTGCAAAAGGCCACGCAAACAATCATGAGGTCCCAAAGCAGGACGTTAGTGATGGAGATGAAGAGGAGGAAAAAAAAGATGAACTTTTCTCAGGATGAGCATTGATAGGATGTGCATCCTTTAGTAATGAGCATGAGCAACAATAAAGATTTAAAACTGAGTTGCACATTTCTGCCTTGGACAGCTTAGTTACATAGTAGCACAGCTGGACCATTCACTGAGTTAGAAAAAGAGGGGAAAAGAATCTGGGTTTGAAGATACAGTTTATTGTTGAGTGTTCTGAGGACATCTAGGGGAGAGGCCAGGGAGGTCAATGCTCTTCCATGTGTGGTCTGCAGACCTGTGCTGTCTGTGAACTGCCTATTACTGGTCCTCACCGAGATAAAGTGCCTATACCAGAAATGACATCGACTTCATCACTATGCATACTGTTCAATTCAGCTGACAATTTTTTTTATAGCAAGACTTTCAGAAGAAAGTAGCAAGCTGACTTACATTCTAGTCCAAGTTCCTTACAAAATGTTCACTAACCTGTACCTGTCTGCAGCCACACCTTTAGTGGCACCGATGCAAATGACCATGGGTTTGGCAGTCTGGTGAGAGGCCTGTGCTGGAGACAAAGATTTGAGAATTGCAAGTGTAGAGATGTTAGTAGCTACAGCCATTGCTAGTCATGAAGTTGCCAAGAGAGGTGGTATAGATGTGAGAAGAGGGCTGTATTAGTTGGTTAGGGCTGCCACAAACTGGGTGGCTTGAGCAACAGAAATTTATTGTCAGAGGCTAAAAGGTGATCGAGGTGTCAGCAGAGCTGGTTCCTTCTGAGGGCTGTGAGTAAGATTCTGTTCCATGCCTCTCCCCTAGCTTCTGGTAATTTGTTAGCAATCTTTGGTGTTCCTGGCTTATAGAAGCATCATCCCAACCTCTGTGTTCCTCTTCACATAGTATTCTCCCTGTGTGCATCTGGTATTCAAATGCCCCCCTTTTATAAGGACACCATTCATAATGGATTAGGCCCTACCCTAATGACCTCATCTTAATCTGCGAAGACCTTACCTCAAAATAAGATCACATTCTAAGGTACTGGGGCTTAGTACTTCGACATATAAATTTTGGGGGGGACATATCAATCCATAACAAGGGCAAAGGATGGAAACCTAGAAAACACCAATACTTAAGATTCTGATGGTCACTATATCCTGCCTCACACTATTCTATGAAGGTGCATCTCAGCTTCTCAACCAGACTGCTAGGTTCCTAGAGGTCAAGGAGGCTGTTTAAAATATCTTTGCATATTTTTCCTACCAGAGTTAGTGAGTTTCTTGTATGTAGAAGTAGCTCAAAACAATGTTGTCTGATGATGTATAACAAACAAAAATTGAATATGGAAGAACCCCCAAGAAATGTTTTGAACACAGTATGTTATGACACACTGCCTTATAGACAACAGTTGCTATACTTGTCAGAAAAATCGCCAATGTAGATGTTCAAGATATATTTCAACTCATTTGCTTAAACAACTCTATGCCTACCATCCACACCAAAAAGCTGTTTTTCTACATGGGCAACAGAAGGCATAATTATTTGCAAGAATTTTCAATGTTTTCCCTTTGCTTTCCTAAGTGGCATAGCAGATTCTCTGGACCGCTCTGTGTTTGCCAAAATCCTATTGTCTTTTCGAAAGCACATAGCCCCTGGAAGGTTTATAACTTAACGTGCACTCCTGGAACACTTAAGTGTTAAAAAAAAAAAAAAAAGTTAACTTCAAAATATCTCAGAATTTTCCTACTGCACAGAAGTGGTTCTGAGAAACACTACATGATAAGTTGATATTTTCCTCCTATAGGCTGCTGAAAGGACATCAATACATTATCAATTTACTCCATATCTCTAGGTTTTAGAACAGTAGCTGGCAGACTGGAACACTTGCGGGCTTGATAATTCAATTTATTTTTAAACCTTTCTCCCGCTTGTTAAAATAAAAGGAATAACATAGCAAAGGTAATTTTCCCTTTGACTTGTCAATGCTATCAGAAAAGTCCGTACCTAAGAAGCATGTTTTTTTAATCACTATTTCATACCTATCATATTCTATTGCAACATCCAATATGCAATAGCTCTATAGTTATTATTTATTTATATCTTAACTACACCCAGAAAGGGGTTTAGGCAGCTTACAGTAAAAGAATGGGGAAAATAATGCCAAAATCCCATAAGAGAATAAAAGTAGAGAAAATAAGCATATTTATGTCTAATGTACATACAACTTAAAGATTCCATGATATAACACTGGCAACATTGTGACTGATAATTTTTTAAACGGGTTAATTTTTTGGTATAATTAGCTCTTGATTGTCACCTTCCTTTCTTCCCCCACAAAAAGCTAAATCAAATGAAATTTACAAAAGACTACATGCCCATAATACGAAAAATTAGTGCTCACTTTGGCTCTGATTTTATTGTTTGACCACTTAAACACACACCATGGTGATTCAAGTTCAACTAGGATTCAGCCATTACAAGAAAATCATAATTGTTTATGGCTTTTAAAAGATGACTTTTCTCTATAATGGATCTATAAATTTGTCAATTATAAACAAGCCAAGTTGGGAGATAATCAATAATATGTTCTTGCAGCATAAATTACTTTGAAGCCATTTGGTAATTGGTTCCCCCTTCATGTTTTCCACTGAGAAGCTTTTCTAAAAGTAAAACCATTGTGTCTCTATAACAGAAGCACACTGTATTTAAGACTCCTTCACTTCCTCTCTTTAGAAACTCTCTAGGAAACAAAGCGTCACTGAGACGGGTCAACAGTTGAATACTTGCAGAACACATCCTATGAGCCAGGCACTGTTTTGGAAGATGGGGAATCAAAGAGGAATAAAATGATGTCTTTGGGTCCTTACAGTCTATTGAGAGAGAGGCACAGGACAAAAGGGGACGGGTATTTGTATACACAAGGAGTGCAATGCGCACTACCCGAAGGATGGACATATTTGAAACACGGACTTGGGGGGAGGGGAACCAAGGGCAACACACGTAACCTAAACATCTGTACCCCATAATATGCTGAAAAAAAAAGACAAAAGGTAATTTAAATATAATGTGTAGAGGTAAAAGGGAGATTGACTAGGGAGTTATGGCAGCACTTAGTTAGCCCAATATAAAGGTTTGGTTAAGGTTTTCGGAAGGAGATAGCTCTTGAGTTAATGAAAAGATGAATAAGAATGTATCAGGTGAAGAAAAGTGACAAAAACGTTTTGGAATAAGGAACAGCATAAGCAAAGATATCGTAGCATGAAATAGTATGGAGGAGTTTAGCAAACAAAAATGCAAAAATACTATTTTTACTGTTACTGGTGACATTTGCTCAACATTTACCCCATATTAAGGATGTATTATGCAATTAACATGCTTTTTCTCTTGTAATCCTTGATATTATTTTTTCCCCATTTTACAGATGAGGAAACTAAAAAGTAACGAGAAGGATAATGTGCCTAAGGTAACAGAGCCAACAGGTCACAAAGCTAACCAGAGATTTGAACCAGGGACCAACAGCCTACAGAGTTGGAAGTTTTAGTCACTATGTGCTATTGCGTATTATCTACTTATGTGAGTCTTTTGACTACACTTATGAAGTTTTGGACATATATATATATGCTTAGCATTTGCTCTTTACACAAACATAAAAACATATTTTGTGAGTTCATTTGTAGTGGTAATTGTCAATATCATTAATGTAAATCAATATTTTTAAAAGAGCTATATGGATCAAGACTAAAATATCAAGACTGGAAAAAAGCAGGTGACCTATTCAATGATAGCAAGGACCATGGGGGAAAGAATAGGTATGTGGAAAATAAGGGACTCTGAGGGCCCCATCATTTACTAGTTGAGTGGCCTAAGACCCTTTATTGGAATTGTCTGATAAGCTCGTGACGAATCTTCCCATGTACGTGTGCTTGGCATTAGCCATTTTTAAAATCTCCTGGGAAACTCATCTATGCTGCTTTTGTTCAAAGTGGGCCTTTGAAGCCAGGGAAAAGGGCCCCTGTTCCTTGTCTAAAGAAATACTGGTGGCCGGGCGCGGTGGCTCACGCCTGTAATCCTAGCTCTCTGGGAGGCCGAGGCGGGCGGATTGTTTGAGCTCAGGAGTTCGAGACCAGCCTGAGCAAGAGCGAGACCCCGTCTCTACTAAAAAGAGAAAGAAATTAATTGGACAACTAAAAATATATAGAAAAAATTAGCCAGGCATGGTGGCGCATGTCTGTAGTCCCAGCTACTCGGGAGGCTGAGGCAGTAGGATCGCTTGAGCCCAGGAGTGTGAGGTTGCTGTGAGCTAGGCTGACGCCACGGCACTCACTCTAGCCCGGGCAACAGAGTGAGACTCTGTCTAAAAAAAAAAAAAAAAAAAATACTGGTGAAATGTCTCAACAAAAGAGGAAGAACAGGGATGTAGTATACCCTCAATTCCATCTGGTTTATAGATAATACTCTAATCATAACCACCTGCCTTCTGGGTCTGCTTTTGATGTTGATGATGATGATGATGATGATAGCAATAATGAATATAAGGCTTGCGATAGCCAGTACTTCATGTGTATTAACTTGCTTAATCCTTTCACAGATAAAAATAACACAACATTGCACGTAGCAACTTAGCAATAACAAGAGCTAATGTTTCTATTGCACGTACCACATGCCATACCTTGTTCCAAGATTTTTACTGTATTATCTCAATTTTCACAAGAATCCAGTCATTGAGGTACCACTACTATCCCTATTTCATTGGTGAGTAACGTGAGCCTCAGAGAGGTTAAGCAAATCGCCCAAGATCACAGAGCCAGTTAGGGGTACAGCCAGGAAGAAAACTCGGGCATTCTAATTTCAGAGTCTATACTCTTAACCACTATCCTTCAGGATATCAATAGTAACAACCAGACTCAAACCACTGGCTAAATTCATCCCCTTCTCCTTACCTGTTAAGAACAGAAAGGTAATTATTTCACATGATTAGACTGATAAATGAAAAAATAATAATTCTGATCATCAGCCCTTCAATTGTGCAGAAGCCATAAATCTAATCCTAAGAAGGAAACTATTACAGTTGCCAGAGACAGGGAACACAGAGTTCCAAATTCCAGGGACCAGGGTCAGATAATTGATATTTGTCAGGCAGTGGTAAGAAGAGATGTTGTTGTCAAGAACCAGATAGCTGATGTCCTACCATGTAGATGTATATGGTGCCCCTCTTGGAATAAGTATAATTTAGTTAAAAGTGATTAACATTCCATAATTTAAGTGATGGCTGGGTAGTCTTATTTCTGTTATTTTTTGCAAATTCATGAAAACTCAGGCCCAGTGTTGCCACATCTTCAATTGTAAGAGAAGCCAGAAATCTAGATTTTTATGTGAAATATTTTGATAGTTTTAAATGTTGAGAACTAATTCACAATTTGAAAATGCTTTGTAGACAAAATACATTTGTGGATCAGTTTCAGCCCTTAGGCCAGAATTTACAATAACCCATATAGTCTGTAGTCTTATAACCTTTTGAGATTTCACCTCCTCGTCTGAAAATTTAGGTAGTTAGGCTAACAAACTCTAACTTCATCTCTAGCCATCTTAGATTCTTTGAAGACACTGCCTTATTTTGTAATGTAAAAACATACTGAATACAAGTCTGAATGAACTTATAAGTCTTCATAATAAATAACTTCATTGCCTAGAAAGAGCTATCAACTATTATATCTGGAGGGGACATTAGAAATTATCTGAAGTTCCATCTTCCTCTCCACTTGACAGATTAAGAAATTTCCCCAGAGACAGAGAATGATTTACCTACAATCAGTAGTTCATTAGTGATAGTGTTAGAGCTCAAACACAGGTTTCAATATATAGGTTGAGTTTCTATTATTTGAAATGCTTGGGACCAGGTGTGTTTTGGATTTGGGGTTTTTTTTGGATTTTGGAATATTCGCATTATATTTACCTGTTGAGCATCCCTAATGCAAAAATCCAAAATGCTCCAGTGAGCATTTCCTTTCAGCATCATGTCATAATTAAAAAGTTTCAGATTTTAGAGCATTTCAGATTTTGGATTTTTATATTAGGGATACTCAACCTGTGTGTTCTTTCCCTTATCAGTTAGCTTTTTTCATTCTGTTGTAGAAGTCATTTGAGCTCCTCGATCCAGCCATGCCTGCAATCACATCTGCATAAGAATTTTCAATTACATACACCAATAAATCTCACACTCTCTTTTTTGATTTAGCCACTCCAGTTGGGTTTCTGTTACTGGCAACCAAAAGAGTCTGACTGATAGTATCAAACAATGACTCTTTTCCACATTTCCACTAACTCATGCTCTTCTCCAGACTGGAATATCTATTTTTCCTATATTTACCAAAACCATACTAATTTTTAAAGATCTAAATCTAGTATACTTTCTCCATGAAGATTGTCCCTACTATTAAATCCAATCCTGTATGTGCATGTATACTTTCTCTATCCCTTCCCTACTTTAGTACCTGTAATCTGCATCTTATAATTAAAACTTTCATATTGAACTTATTTGTATGTTATCTTCCAAACTAGAATATAAGCTTCCTCAATTCAGCAACCATATCTCAAAGGTACCTTTTGGTTCTACTACAAAGACTAGGAGACAGCTTGGTGCAATGAGTAACAGGTCGCTTATTTAGAACCCAATTCTAAGTTAGAACTGTCCTCATCATTTCAGCTTAAGTTTTATAGACGCCTGGCCCCAAATCACAAATACTGGTAATATTTCAATGGCCTATGTATTAAATTTGCTTTTGCAAGGGAAAGATCTCTAACTCGTTTGACTTTTATCATCTTACACAGTATAATTCTTCAGGAATGGAAGATTTCCTTTGTCCTTCAGTCCAGTCTTAGGGAAGCATAAGGTTATTCCAAGTGTGTAATGAGGCAAGAACCTCTCATTACTGTTTTGGTATCCTACATTTTCTGAAAGTCTCTGCTAGTATCAGTGCATAACAGTTCCTTCCCATTGCACCAAGGAAATTGGGGGAGAAATGCCAAAAGGGATATTTAAATAATTCAGTTCTTCCCCTGAAGGAGAGAGAAACATATAATTCTGTTTAAAGAAAACCTGGTTTAAACAGTCACTTAATTCTCCCAAAAGGTTAGAGTATTTTATTTTTTTAGAATACAAATCATATGTTGCATTAACAAAGCAAGCCTTAAGAATTTTGAATAGTGGAGCAAACCAATTGCCTCCAAGCATATCTGAATAGATGAATCACTATTATTGATTTAAAATTCTATCACACACATAGACACACAGATGTGCAGTCAACTAGCACTAGGTCTTAAATTTTATGAATGGTATGGCTTTTGAGTCTTTCCTAAACAAGATCAAAGAAGTAAATGAATAAAGATGGAATTTCCATGGCTAACAGTGACTCAACATTAGCCATAATTTCATGGAAAGATACAAGCTGAATCACTCGGAAGTGAGTAGCTTGAATTTACAACACATTTGATGCGGTCATAACGTCCTCTTGAATGAAACAGGAGTTGCCATAGAACAGACACAGTTTTAAGATTGCCATTTTCCTTCACCATATACATACAGACACACATGTATACACACCTACATGTGTACACATAATACTCATTTTAGACTATTTGTAATCCAGGCACTATGAATAATTCCTATCCAATTAAAAAAAATTGGTCATGTCAATCTAAATATTACACAGAATTGTTTACAGTGCTTGCTTTTACATCCCCTAAGTGAACTAGCTATAAGTAGCTAGTTCACATGAGGTAGCCACCCATCACCGTTACTACATAATTTAGAAACATATGGTGTAGCTTTGCCATGCCAACTTCTAGGTATTCACTGTACCATTCTGACAAAAGAAAAAAACAAAGAACTGCTTTCCAAATTGTCACTTATGAGCTGCTGAAACATATATTGTTACAGTCTGGCGGGGAGATTTCTGTTTTGGTCATAAATGATCATTACCACCATGTTATATTTAGATTCACAGTAATGCAAACAAAATATGCCTATAAATGATAAAATGTTTTTTTTTCAAGTAATCTGTTTAAAGTCCCCTCTTTTGATTGGAAAGGTATTGAAATGTACTCTTTTTATCAGTAAAAGTGAAACCAAAGTAATTAACCATCAAAATTGTTCAAACGATAGTGCCTTCTCCCCATGCTCCTTCCCAGTTGTTCTTCTGAGCTAAAATATTTTTTTTTCTTTCAGCTCAAACCACAAAGAAAGGCTGACATGGTCTGGTGTTCAGATTTCTCTGCTCCCAGCCCATCTCTCTCCTTCATGTTCTTTACCGGGTTACTACCTACGTGCCCCTGGTGGCTATATTTGACAGGTATCCAGAGGAAGAGTGGGGGGCTCTCTCAACTCAAATAGTAATAACTGTGGATAAACAAGCACCCAGAACACTTGGGTAAAGTGTTGTCAGGATGCTAGGGTTCTCTTTTTATACTGGAATATTTCTGGCCAGTGTCTCAAATTAAAAAGATAGGGTTTGAAATCAGAATGTTGTATGTTCCAGTTTCCACACTTTTACCTATCTACATAGTGCTTTAGGCAAATTACAAAACCTCTCTGGGCCTCAGTTTTCTCTTCTAAAAATGAGGATGGCAATTTGCACACTATCAGATTTATAAGGAGAATTAAAAAGGACCTAAGAACAGAAAAAGGAATTTTAGTAAAAACTAAGGAGATCTGAATAAACTGCAGACTTTAGTTAATAATAACATATCAATATTGGTTCTTTAATTGTAACAAATGTATCATACCATTGTAAGATAATAACAGGGGAGACCCAGTGTGGGATATATGGGAGCTGTCTGTGCTATTTACTCAATTTTTTGGTGAATCTAAAACTGTTCTAAAAAATCAAAACTATTGTTTAAAAAATCAAACCTTTTTTAAAAAAAATGACTAAGTGCCTTGCACCCAGTAGGTATTTGAGAAATGGTAGCTGGTATTATGATATAGACTATTTGATTTCACAAAGTATATTACACTCTTTATAATACGATCTCTTCTTTTCCCCAATCAGGATTCCTTTTCACAGACAGCTCCCTCTCCCTCACGTCACCCTATCCCTTTCTCTACATCATTCTTCCTGTGTTTTTGTCTACTTCATCCATTTCTATTCTACTACAAACTCATGTTTAGTTTACAACTGATTTATCTTTTTCCTACACTAATCTTAGTTCATCAACCCTATTTGTTGGCTTTAAATTTTGCCACAATGATTATGCATTAAACTTTTTAATTACTCTCAATGATTGCTCATTAAAAAATCAGAGTTCCAAGCTTTCTACTTGGAGAAGAGCAAAACACTCTTTTCCAGAAAGGCATGAAAAACTTAAAGATATAACAATGGAAAAGCTATTATTTTTTTGTAATAAGGAGACATATATTCAGCTTCCCAGTATAGCAAACAGCCCTGGGGTAGCTTTGTCGGGATATGTATTTAGCAATAGTTTGCTGCAATAACTAAAAATAATGTGGCCAAATGCCAGTGTTATCAATCTATCTCAGAGTCTTTCTGATGTTAAGGTCATGTGTAAAAACAGAACCAGCTTGCCCCTCAAAACCACAGCTTTGAATGGATTCAGGTAAAACATACAATCAGATCAGAACAACTTGGTTTCGTGATCATCTCTCTCAGGTGGCTGAATGTTCTCTTTTTAGAAGAACTGGGTCTCTGTGGGATTTCTTTCTCTATACTAGTGCTGGACTGAAGCCTAAAGGACAGAGCTCTAGAGCCTTTGGCTGATAAGTTTTTTTTTTTCTTTAAGTCACAACAGTTTTCATTGCCAAAGGAATAGGACATCTTTGGTTGGTGCTATTAACAGGATAGACTTTGGAGATGGAATTTCCCAAGCTATAACGAGACAATTATCATAATAATTCCAAGCTGAAATGTGAAATATCAGGTCCCATGGACCTAACACCCAACCTTAAAACATTATCCAAAAAACTTTTACTGCTCCGAGGATACTTTGGCTCTACTGTAGTCCAAAATACAGATTGAAAAAGCAAGGGGAAACAGATAGGGATGAGGTTGGGGGGGGGGTGGAGCCCACCTGCTGTCTCTTGACCAGGAAATGAGTTTTATCTTTAAATAAAACTAATATCCCAGCTTGTGATAGCTGGAATAAATCATCAGTGCTGGGTGGTGTGTGTACATATATAAGCAAAACAAACAGAGAAATCTGTGCTAACTCAAGATAAGGGTGGATAAATACGGAAAACCTAACACTCTACTACAACAACATATAATTCAGTCTTAAACGGCAGCAACGGAGAAATTCAGTATTTTAAGAAACTAGTCTCACAGTCTTGATGGGGTTGGGGCTGGCTTCTCGCATGGCCCCTCTGGGGGCTTAACTGGCTTTTCTGTTAGCTCAAGTGCAGCAGATTCATTTAAGAGACAGAATAGAATGTTCTTCACTAACTCACTCCAACTGGGTTTCTGACTTCTTTTCTGGTCCCCCCACCCCCGCCACTACACTGCCCCTCGTCCAGCAGTAACCCCCACCCCTGTTGCTCGAGCTGGAGAACAGCTGATAGAAATAGGCACTTTTTTTTTTCTTTTTTTACATCAAAGGCAGCCCAGAGCCGCCCCAGTCTTTCCCTAGCCTCAGACACAAAAAGCTTTTGATGCCTATAATTGTGAGGCTTTTTGCAGCTGTACTTTATCAAGCGGGGAGCGGTAGGGCTTGGAGGGCCTCGGCGAGCCAGAAGGTGGCGGCGAAGTCACCTTGGGAAGAGGAGAAGAGGGTCAAAGAGAGGAAGGTGGAGAGGCTGACCCGGGCGGAAGGACCAGGGGGCGTTCTCCTGCGGTAGGGTTAGTGAGAAAGGGTCAGGGGCCATGGAGAGAACCCCAGCCGGAGGGAAGCCGTGCCCGGGGCCCTTAGGTGACCCTAGTGGGTGATCAGCTGGCCCGGGGAGGGAGAGGAGTGTGCCCTTCGCAGAGTCACGGGAAGCTTTGCCTTCCGGGTTTGCTCGCTGCCCCAGCTAGCGGAGCTCGGCTCCAAGATGCTCTTCTCCCTCCACATCGGCGCCCCCACCTGCCGGGTGCCCCCGCCCGCCTAGCGCACGCCCAGGAGGGCGGGCCGGGAGCTGAGCGCAGCCGCCCGCCGCTGGAGAGCGCTGGGAGCCCAGCAAGCGAGCAAGGCCTCTCTGGGCGCTGCAAGTCACTCCCCAGCCTCCGAGGCGACAAAGCAGGACCTGCCTGCCTCGCTCCCGGACTGGGAGTCTCGGGCACGCTGCGCTCCGCTCCAGGCCCCTCGGCGCTCCCACACAGCTCCTGGCGCGCTCCGGACTGCGCTGGGCTGGGCCGGGCAGGGCCTGGCCGAGCTGGGCCGCTGGGAGGGCGCCTCGCAGCCCTTTCCCCAGGGCGCGGTCTCCACCTTCTTCTGCTCTTCCTCTCCAGCTGCGCCGCCAGCTCCCATTGTTAGCCCCGCCCGCCTGGCGACGTCCCGGCGCTGCTCCCTGGGCCTCCCAGGAGCACCTACCTTCTGCTGCCGGCGAGCCATGTCGGTGGGCTGCTTGGCGTTGAAGGGGTAGGCGATGCAGCGCATCACGAACACATAGAGCTGCAGCCTCTTCTTCCTCTCCTCCTCCTCTTTCTGCAACCGCTCCAACTCTTCCTTCTCCTTCTCGCTCACCACCGACGGGCTGGGGCTGGAGGGCCGGCCGCCGCCGGCGCGGCTGCTGGGCTGCAGACCCCCGGCCCCAATGCCGCTGCTCGCGCCGCTGCCCCCGCCGCCGCCGGCGCCCACCCCGGCCCCGGCGCCGGCGCCGCCGCCCCCCAGCCCGGCCCCGCCGGCCGAGCCCTCGCTGGTGCGGCTGGGAGACAGGCGCGCGCCGGACGCGGCCGAGCCGAGCACCTCCTTGCCGCTCTCCTCTTCCACGATCTCATCCGATTCTTCTTCGCTGGACGAAGGGTCCAGCATGGTGGCGCCTGGGGTGGGGGGGTCCCTGGAGCCCCCGGCTTGGGGTGCAAAAGGTGGGGGGCGCTGGAGGCAGCTGAGGGGCAGTTCTCCCGGGTGGGCGCTTCTCCCCGGCTCAGGGAGCGGGCGCCCTGCTGCTCAGCCTCGGCCGCCGCGACTGCTTCCTCTGCCCGGCGATCGCGAGCTGGGCTCAGACCCAGGAGCGCAAGGGGAGGAGGGAAAGGGAGAGGTGAGTCCGTGGACCCGAAGTGGGCAAGGGGGAGAATCAATTGCGAGCCCCGAGCCCGCAGCCGGATGCCATCTGCAGCCTCTGAAGGAGGCGCCTCCAGAAAAGATGCCGAGTGTTGCAAGCTGTCGATGCAGCCAAGAGCCGAAGAGGCATCTTGCCGATTGGGGAGGGAGCGGCGCTTACGTGTTTATTGGCTTAACTCTCCCGTGTCCGCAGCGTAAAGGGCTGCTGCAGAGGGCTGGAGGGGGGAGAGTGCCAAGCGTCCCCAAAGCCTCGGAGCCTCAGTACTTCCAACCCTAATGCCTTGCTACCCTCCTTGCCTCCTCCCCTTTGTGGATAATTTCCTCCTTGAGCCCCAGCTCTCCTTGTCTATTCTCCTCTTCCCCTCTCGCGGACAAAAAGTTCTTGGGGGAGGGAGAAGTAAACCAGCGATGACTTCCAGCCAGCCAAGAGCGGGCTATCTGTTTGGAAACGCTAAATCAAGGAGTCTCGCTTAAGAGGAGGTCCGCGAGATCCCATACGGAAAAGAAAGGGTCCACATCGGATCCTCAGGCTTTTTTACACCTGGGACGTAGGGGGCGTGGGGGCTGGGCAGCGTGTTCGTCCCACCTGTGTAAACTCTGATTCCTGCAACTTGTTCCACCTGCTCCTACCCTAATTAAAATAAATGTGAATCAGATGTTGAGTGGATTGCTGTATCGACCATGCTGCTCAACCACTTAAGTTGAACCCCCTCCCTTGCCTACCCGCCCCCAAAAACTATGATGAGTCTTCCTCAGTTCCCAAGAACTGGGATTACTTTCTGCTGTGGCGAGCCTACAGAGAAATAGAAGGGTTTCTGGTGGCTCCGCTCTTACTCCATTGTGGCTCGCTGAAGGATCTGGGTGGAGGAGTGAGGACCCCGAGATCAGACAAAGACACCCCAAGAACTCAGCGGCGTCGACATCTAATGCATAGACCCTGTCGCACTGTCTTCACCCCTGCCTCTCGGGTAAACTATTAACACAAAGCAGCAGATGGTGCCTTCCTTCCCCCTACTCCTTAGGCCAATAAACCCAACGGACAGGGGAGCTGGCCAGCGTGCTGAATCTAATCAGCGCCCCGCAGATGGATTGAAAACAAACCGGCACAGGCCACCTTCGTACCTTAGGCTATCTAGAGACTTCTCCATCTTCCCCACCCCCACCCCATCTCCTGTATTTATATATTTTCCAATTCCCTAATTATCCGTAGATACTTGTGGGAGTGGCTGGAATAGTGTAGTGTGAGTTTAAAGTTTGCATCACATTTGTCTTTATGTGTTTTCCAATTTGCCGTGAGTTTTACAGTAGGTTCAATAGTAAAGTGAAGCTTTCTGGATAGCCTGTTTGAGACTTGCAAATGAACTCAAAACAACATGTAGTTTCACATTAACTCCAACAATTCTGCTTGATTTTTTGAGTTACGTACTTGGATGGCTTATAATTGACTTCGCCACCATATTCACCGCAAAAACATCACTTCTGTGGCTATCGTGCATTCTGTATAAATTTAAAAAATTGAATGATGCGCGAATTGCTACAAGTTGGCAGTCCTCACTTTTTAATTTTTCTAAAGAAGTAAAAGCTGTGCAAATCATGTTGTGCTGGTTTTCCTGGAACAGAAAATACAGTAGTCCAGTCAATCAACAGCCTTTATCCAGCACCTTCTTATGAAGTGAACACTGTTCTGGGTGCTTCAGGTAGACAGAATTTTTAGAAAACATTCTTTTAAAGACTCCATAAGCTCCTTTGGGAAATATAACATAAACTTGTGAAAAAGATTGACAGCACTTATTTCAGGGCAATATATCAACAAATCCAGGTTAGTAAAGTGCAAAAAGCTTTGCATGAATGAAGCAGCTTGGAGTGAAGGGAATCATATACTTCTCGAAGACTTAAATTTTAAAGAAAGAAACCTTATAAATGGGTGGTGAAAAGGGAAGCTATTGAAAGTGGAAAAAGTGGTTTGCAAAGCCATAGAGATAGGGCAAGGGATCAAATCAAGTTAAAGACTGTTATGGAGATAGGGTTTGGTAGGTAAGGGTGAGGGGAGGAGGAAAGAAAAAGCTGGAATTGCAATCCATTTAGCTAAATGAAGGGACTCTGTTTAGGACACAAAGAAAGGAATTAAGTTAGCTAGGAAGTATGTGGTGATTTGGGGAGGGGGTGCTGTTGAAGGCCAGACAAAGGACACTTACTGATTAAATATTTATTCCTTAAGCAACTTTATTATTTATTTATGAATGAATGAAACATGGTCTCGCTCTGTTGCCTGGGCTAGAGGATAGTGGGGTCAGCCTAGCTCACAGCAACCTCAATCTCCTGGGATCAAGTGATATTCCTGCCTCAGCCTCCCAAGTAGCTGGGACAACAGGTGCACACCA
>NW_012133857.1:25348530-25350106 GCF_000956105.1 Propithecus coquereli
TTAATTTGAACCTTAGGGTGTGCCTTAGGTCAAGTTAAATGCCTGGACTCTCAACCCAGTCAGTTCTGCCTCTGCCACTTAATAGTGGAGCAATCCTGAGCAAATTATTTAATGACTCACTGTTCCCATCTGTAAAATGGGGGATAGCAGTACTCACTTCCCTTAGAATGACAAAAAATTTAGATGATATATTTAAAGTAATTTTTAATTTTTTTTCAAATGAAGAGAGAGGGACTTGTAATAAATTAGAGGACTAGAAATTGGACACAAATAATTGGAAGGAAAACATTAAAAATATCAGAAATAGATCTGAATAATAGAAGATTTGCTTTTTTATGTGATTGATTCCTGTTTTGTTTGGCATAGTATTATCAGGGTCTTAGAAAACGGTCTATTTTGTTTGAGAAAACTACTTTTCATCATTGCTCTTCATCATTTAATGATTCTTGCTAAAGCAAAATGAAGTGGGTTAGGATGGAATTAAAAGATAATCATAAGTCTAAAAATAATAAAAATCAAATCAAGCTATGCAAAAACATCTCTTTCACTCCGGGCAACAAAACATGTTTTGGAATGATAAATAATATTACTTGCAAGAATTGGTCTTGGAAAGCCACCCTCATTACTTAAGAAGATGAAAAAGAAAAATGGAACAACACATTTTACAATAAATATTTGACTTGTATTCTGGAAACCAACTATTCACAAGGGTAATCGTGTTTCTTGCATGCACAATTTCTTTTAAAAGACGTGGGAGCTAGGTGTGATATGGATCGAAATACACTTTATGTTGGTACATGGACAAGATGGAGGGCTTTGTCGTTTTGCATTGACTCTAGAATAAAGTTACATGTCCGCAAATCGAAGGGGAAAAAGTACCCAAATAGCTGTTTTCACATGATAAGATATTAGGTAGATAATTTTGTTTAATTAGCCCAATTCTCCAATTAGATTTGCCTTGATAAATGCTGCTAACATTATATCTTCACCTTCTCAAAAGAATTCTCTGAGTTTATTGTCTGGGTTAGAGTTAATTATTTTCACAAATTCTAGTGGCTTTCGACTGGAAGGCTTTCTGCAAATTGTAAATAGAAATGCCTGAAAACAGGGTATTTTCGTATTAACAAAGGTGTTTTCAGTTTTAAATAACTGAATGTGGAGAGTTCCTTAATTTAGGCTGCCCTAAAACATATGAGTTTCACCCAGTCTTTCAGAGGAAGAAAGTGAGTAGGAAAAGGAGATCGAGAGAGACTTAATGAATAAAGGAAAGTAAGCAAAAATGTAAGGATGGCTTCTGATCAAAGAGCAGATACCATCTTCTGGCTTAGGGGTTACTAGGGGTAAACACATTTGGGGGAAATGCTCTAAACCAACTCTGGTCACCTCCATGCCCAACTAAACTAATAAAAGGGAAGTTTGTAGATCAAGGCCTGGACTTTGCTCATAGGAGTGTTCTTCTTCTTCTTAGGTTGACACTGACTCTTCTTGCATATTAGAGTCCACTATTCCAGCCCATTATCCATAAGAACTCCATTACTCTTCTCTTGTTTCTTTCATCAATGAGAACTTTCTGCCC
>NW_012133857.1:25350611-25380489 GCF_000956105.1 Propithecus coquereli
GTCACATGGAAGAAGACAACAGAAGAGAGATATCCATGGGTGATACACTTCCTTAATGCACAGAGACCTACCCACTAGTAAACATGTCTCAACTGGCATACTTTACCTGATAAATCTGATTAATATTCCTTCTCATTTATTTATTTATTAAAGATAGGAGTCTTGTTATGTTGCGTAGAGTGGACTCAAACTCCTGGGATCAAGTGATCCTCCTGCCTCAGCCTCCCAAGTAGCTGGGACTAGATGTGCATGCCACCACACCAGGAAAATATTCCCTCTTCTTGGAGAGGGGATTGAAGAAGTTTAAAACCCGGTTGGCAGAGAGCCGGGAGCTTACCTTTGCTGGGGGGGAGAGGATTTCTTTTTTCCTTTTCTATCATTAGGTTTATGGCTGAGGCCCTATAATCAAAGACAGATTAACAAGAGAAAAGCATACAAGCTTATTTAATATAAATTTTACATGACATGGGAGCCCCCAGAAATTAAGACACAAAGAAACAGGGAAATCTGTCAATTTTTATGCTTAGGTTTGATGAAGAGTCAACAGTCATGGAAAGTAAAATTGGACAAAGGGGGTATGATCTAATGGTAGCAAACTGGGAAGAACTTAGGAAAGCCTTTTTGTTCAGATTCTTCTCTGTGTCCCCATGTTCTTCAAAGATAAAGACATTCCTTTCCTCTGGTATAGGAGGGCTCTCTCACATGAGGGTCTTTGTGACTTTAGAGGAAGTTCAGAGAATTCCTTCTAGGTTTTATGGCTTGCTTTAGAGAAGAAGGGTATGAGAAGGTGATAGTGACCTTCCTGCTTCCACTGTTTTTTCAGATGTCAAGGTACTGTATTTTGGGGTAATGCGTGCTGAACTTTATCACCATTCTCAGTCTTAGTCCATTTGCTTTCCTATAAAGGAATACCTGAGGCTGGGTAATTTATGGAGAAAAGAGGTACACTTGGCTCACGGTTCTGCAGACTGTAAGAGAAGCATGGTACCAGCATCTGCTCCTAATGAAAGACTCAGGAAGCTTTTACTCATGGTGGAAGGCAAAGGGGGAGCAGGTATCATGTGGTGAGAGGAAGGGAGTAAGAGAGAGAGGCTAGGGAGGTGCAAGGTGCTTTTCAATAGAATCACACCAAGCCATTCATGAGGGATCTGCCCCCATGACCCAAACACCTCCCACTAGGGCCCACCTCCAACACTGGGGATCAAATTTCAACATGAGATTTGGAGTGGACAAACATCCAAACTCTATCATTCTCCTTGCAAGATTATGACCTAAACTACCACTTTTCACCAAGTGGCTCAGCCTCTTGGACTCCTGATTGTTCTGCAGCCAAGAACCTGGACAACTCCCTGTACCTTCCTCAAAGGTGGGTTTCTCTCCGTCAGTTGTATTTATTTGGAATTTTGGCACTATTCTCTACAATATCTTTGAAAAAGATAATAAGCTAATGTACATGTGTGCTTAGAACAAAATGTAGTCCATAGTAAACTTCTGATAAATGCTAGTAGAGATGGTGATACTGTTGATAACTATCTTTTATTCCAGATAACAGGACTGAGCCTTAATTTTTGGAAAGGGGTGGGACATAGTTTCCTAAGGCCAGTAAGAAATCTTTTGTCCCTTCAGAGAAAGGCCACCTAGGACTTGTGACCTATCACCTATGGACCTACAACCTACAGTAAGCTGTAAAAGGCAACAACACAGGTCTTGGAGGGAGTGGGTGTTGTGTTCTTTCAGTACAGATTTAATACCTCCTTCACCCTCTCTGATACCCCTGTCTACTTTTATATTTTTAGAAGTTAACGGCATAAGGAAGAGAGTTAAGTGAAGAACAATGACAGGTATTTAGGTTGGAAGAGTTGAACAGGACTCTAAGGGGAACGCTTGGAGTGTTTGAGTGGGCACAGTAACTGCCATGGAGGTAACGTTCCCACCTTTTCCTTGCAGGGCATTACTTCATGCCATACAAAGAGAAATATACAGACTTTCCTTGGACTAGTGAAAATCAGTCTCCATTTCAACCAACTCAGAGGAAAAGCAATAAATATTGAAAGACTATTCTGCACTCAAAGTCAACTCACAGTGGAGAGGCTACAAAAAGTTGGACCTAGACCATAACACCTTATTTTTCCTTTCACTATTATTTGTACTGCCCAACAAAATGAGAGCCCTATGAGTCACCAAGTCATTTGTATTACCAGACATTTAAGCAGCACATTTACCATGCAGTAGCCACAACCTATTTGATTACTTCAGAAAATGTGTGGAAATGGGAAAACCCTATGGGTGTGATGATGCCTTCAGGCAATAGGTTGAGTAATCACATAAAACAGAATCATTGTTTTTTTCCACCCATACATATGCAAACCCTCTGGTGACTTCAGGGGCAGTGGAAATGACTTCATCATGGAGTAACTTCATTCTGTGGCTCAATTATGTATTCAGTGTTATTGTAGGCAATTAAGTCTTCAGTTCCTTGTTGACATTTTACTAGTTGGGTGATGAAAAGTCATGAATGTTCAAATTGTACCCAAATTCATGATACAAAATATGTGACTTTAAAATTACTCTCCCATAGGAGTAACTAGCTCAAAAATATAAAATAAATTGTAGCCTATTAAGGGTCTGTTTTTCCCCCCCAAATTTGCCCAGGTTGAGTGGCATCTAGGTGATAAATGCAAACTTCTGACATCCCCACGATCATCTTTATATTCCACAATTATCAATATGGTCCCGAGATCAAATGTCTGGTCTTTTCGAAACCATAATCACTCTCGTTATTGCCATGCTTTATATACTGATTTTTAATTTTTATAGACAAAGCTCACTGAGTAAACCATGTCCAGGTACCTCTTGTTTTATTGTTAGTCATTTCTAGAAAGAAAAAGGACACTTGAATGAAGAATCCAAAACAACCAATATTGCAGAAAGGGTACAAGTTGTGCCTTGGGAATCAGGCAGACTTGGGTTCAAATCCTGACTTTGCCAGCTGTGTGATCTTGGGAAAGTATGGTTGATTCTCTGATCCTCAGTACTTCATCATTGAAATTGGCAATAAAATACCAACAATATAGAGAGTTTTTGTGAAGATGAATCATGTTAATGCATCTAAAATTCTTAGCACATTTAAGTTCTTTGCACACTAGAAAAAAAGAAATAAATGCTTAGCAAAATGTCTGGCACATGTTCAGGAAATGGAGGCTTTTATCAGTATTATGCACGAACTTGTGTCCCACTGAGTGAGAGAACTACAAGAAGAGGTATGTCCAGCTTTGCCTTCTGCAGAGAGGTCAAGTCCTGCTGGAAAAGCTTCTGCAAAAATTCTACTTTGTTATCAAGAACTTAACCTTCCATCCTTGAACAAAGAGCTTCATCTCAAGTAGCTTATAAAAATACCTAAAGTTATCATTATATATTTTATCAAAATTCATCTCAGGAAGAATTTATTTGCCAAATGACCACAAAAATAAGATGTTATAAACAAACTTGTAATGAGGTTGACATTCCTGGAAGAAGAAAGAAAGAAAAGGCCATTCAAACATTGCTTTTGAGGCCTCAGCTAAATAGCTTTCAGAAAGAGCTTCCCCTAGCTTGTATTTGCATAACAAAAAGATTCCCCCACCTTCCTATAGTCTTATTTGCAGATCCAAAGTAGAATATTTATTAAAGCCTAGAAGCAATTAAACCTTTTGTGAAATTTGTGTTTGATCATGAATAGGGGTGAGTCAGAAAGTCTGTGAAGGAGACTGAAACATAAAGGGAAGTGTACAAGAAAGCACTCTCATCTTATATTTAGCAAAGACATTCAAATGACAAAAAAGAGAGACAATTTTGGAGTAAGATGAAGTTTTCCATTGAGTGTGTTCGTCCCTAATCTTGGTTTCTTTGTTTATTGCTCTCATTAATTCACTAACTAACATATGCTGGATGTTGGAAGATTTGCTTATAAAATGGTGATGGGAAAGGTAGTCTTGGCCTAACCTAATCTGTCTGGATTCTGAAAGTGCTTTATTATGCAAGGAAAATATAGTGAGTCGTCAAATAGTAGTGTGTGTTTCATTAACATAACAAAAACCGTGCTTCTGATTCCTACAGAAATACGCCATAAAATCTAAGCTTTTTTATTTCACTCCAGAAACTTGAAAGGAAGTCTGGGCTCACCTCTATTATTTTTCTGAATTAAGAATTCTTTTTAAACTGTCTGTAGTTTACCAGGAATATTTCAAAGAAGTAGTTCCTAAAGAGGTTACCCAACCTGGAGAGGTATTTGGAAGGTCAAGCAGGGTGATTTTTTTTTTTTAATGTGAAGGAGGGCTTAAATTAGTCAAATAATGTGTTCATAATTCTAAAAAAAGAAAGAGGAGAGTTATACATTTGAATGATTTGACTGTGTAAAAGAGAACAAATTTCCTCTTGCTATGATTTTGTAGATTTAAATTTCTCAATGTAATTTTCCTGCCACCTGACCTTATTTTCTTTTGCAAAGGCAAAACAAATCAACTTGAGAGGAAGAGGGAAGGAAAACAATAATCTATGTTTTCATGTTCTGGGATTATTTGATTCCCTGGTAGGCTTGCCTTGCTTACTTATAATCATACCAAAATATTCATAATTTAAAAATTGGCAGGAAATGAAGCTGCAATCCTTCTGTCCCTGTTGGAACATATCAGGGAATCAGGATTTTCTCCTACCCCAGAGATTCCTTTCAGCATGTGCCAATTTTTAAGCCTGAGTATGCTAAGTGATGAGAATTATATGTGAAACCGCACAGTGAGCCAAGAGTTCTGGTGTATGCGCCCTGAAAGTGCATTCCAGGACCTCAAAGATGTCTTGATTTAACTAATTGAAACATGGATGAGCTTTTAACAATGGGAAGTAGCATCACTTGTCCTTTAAGGTAGATTTTGTGAACAGGGGCAGTGATAAGCCTTATCATTTATGGCAAATATATGGAGACTTGTTAAGTGACTCTTGACTTTAAAGTTCTATTATTTTTTCACTGGTTTAAGACACACATTTAGCCCCTCTTATGTACCAGCTTCTGTGCAAGATCCTGAGAGTACAAAGTGAAATGGGCCACGTTTTCTGCTTCCAACGAGCTCACAGTCTAGTTGGGAATAGGAAAAATAAAAGGAAAAATGACAATATCTTCTGGAACATCCAAGAACAGAGCTATGCCTGGGGGTTACAGATCACCTAGGACTAGCTAGAGTTGGTATGTGAAGCAGCATGAGGAGATAGAGAAGGGGACTTGAACATGGGCTATAGCCCAATGTCTGAAAGATGGAAACTGTATCAGAGAAGGTAATCTGGGAAGAATCTCTGTCCATGTTGAAATATGTCTCTATGATAGTGCCAGAAACATTTTAAGGTCATATCTTTTCTGGAAGAGAAGAAGAAGAGAAGGGGTTTCCTAGGCAGGAAGAACCATGGAAGCAGAGGCTCAAGGATGAAGAGCAGAATGGCACATGGAAGGCTATACCCAGATGCTGAATCCCGTAGGCCTGGGTTCAAATCCCAACTCTGTCACTCTGGCCAACATTGAATCATGTAGAAATTTCCCAGAGCAGGTGGATCTACGCACAACCTGCTCTGTTATCATTCCGTGTTTAATTTGGATTTTTATTGTTAGCTTTAGCAAACTGTAAGTAACCTTTAAGGTTTGTCATTATTTGGAGAATAAGGGTAATGTAATAACAGTCAATGTTGTTGATGATAATTGAAAAGATGATGATATACACAGTGTTCATTTATGGAGCATTTGCTTAATCTATGCAGACCCTAAGTGCTTGTGGTGGTTAATTTTATGTGTTAACTTTACTAGGCTACAAGGTGCCCAGAAATTTGGCCAAACATTATTCTGGGTGTGTCTGTGAGAGTGTTTTTGGATGAGATTAACATTTGAATTGATAGACTCAGAAAAGCAGATTGCCATCTGTAATGTGCATGGACCCCATCCAATCAATTGAAGCCCTAAATAGAACAAAAAGGTTGGGTAGGAGGGAACTTCTCCTGCCTGACTGCTTAAGCTAAGACATTGGTCTTCTACTGCCCTTGGATTAGAAGTCATACCATTGGTTCTACCGGGGCTCCAGCTTGCTGACTGCAGGTCTTGGGACTTCTCAGTCTCCATAACTCCTTATAATAAATCAATCTCTCTCTCTTTCTCTCTCTCTTTATGTATAGATATAAATAGATATGGAGAGTTATAGATATAATCTCCTATTGATTCTGTTCCTCTGGAGAACCGTAATACAGTGCTTTATATGTTTTCTCTCATATTTCTCACGGTCTTGATTTTTTAAGAGACAGGGTCTTGCTATATTGCCCAGGCTGGCCTCAAACTCCTGGGCTCAAGTAATTCTCCCACCTCAGCCTCCTGAGTAGCTGGGACTACAGGTACTCACCACTGTGCCTGGCTCAACTTACAGTCTTGATTTGGACTTGTGTGCCTAGACACCTCAGTATACTGTATGACAAGACAAATGAGATTTTAAGATTTCTCCTAGCTTGTAGTTTGAATTCTGGCCATTATAAAGGTCATCTTTAAAAGATTTAAGAGTCAAATTCTTTGCCACAGGAAGCTGCCTTCAGATCCTGGCCATACTACCTGTTCAATACATGTATTTTGAACAAATTACTTAATGTTTCAGAATATGAGTTTCCTTTGCTACAGTACTTAACTTCATAGAATCATTCCAAAGATTCAGCAGTAAGCTCAGGGAATGTAAATGTTAGAGTTCATCATCATAATCATCACCAATTTTCTCAATACTCCTCATGCACACAGCTACTACCACTAAGGGCATCGCCAGGACTCCCTCTTTAGTTTTATTTTTCAATCTTCTCACTTTGAGGGAGGGCTGTTGAGTAAAGTTGTTTGATTTCATGAGTTTTATCATTGTTATTATTACCTTTGCTTCCAGCACCATCCTAAAAGCATCACAGATAACTTTCACTTTCACTTGTCTGCCCCCCAGAAGCCCCTTTGGTTCAATTTGCATCTGTTAATCATATCTGACTCAGTATCTCATTGACAACTTCTACTCTTCATTTTCCATCTTTTCCAAATTCCACTTAAAGAAATATTGGAACAAGTTTTTCATTTTCATGTTGTCCCTCCTGTGAGCATTATTTAATGTCAGAGCTCAAAAGCATGGCTACACTGTCCCAGTACCAAAAACGCAGATTTCCATCCATGAGAAAATACTTATCACAATGCACTACCATCTCTGGTGGCACGAAGGACAGCCCAAACTCCCAAGCCCATGAAACAACATCAATCACAAGTTTCATAAACATGACTGAGTTGAATTTACAAAAGAGCTTGGAGCTTCTGAGATTTGCAAGGTGAGTCACTGTTCATGAACTAGAGGAAAACAGTACCTGTTGCTTGGACAATGAAATGGGTGGGAAAATGCAGGATTCCATGCTTCTGCCCTTTCTTCTTTATTTCTCCCCACAATTAAGTTTGAACAACACACCTTCACGTGGGGCCTTCCCTCGGACATCAGAGGGCACGTGGTGATAGGACTCTCTACTTTGCCATCTGCCCATGGCAACTCAAAACATTATCTGTAACCATTGGACTATGGTTTCCAAATTTTAATGTGCATAAGGGATGCTTGAGAGCAATTTTAAATGTGGAAATTTCTGGGCTTCATTCCCCGAGATTTTGACATAATAGGTTTGTGGAATATGCATTTTTGTCTGGTGCCTTACAGGAAATTGGTGCCTTTGACCTATGTCCCTGCTGTAAGAAATGCTCCTTAGGGAATTTTTATTCCCATGTCACTGGATGGAGGGTATGGGACATCAACCCCAAATTATTACTGGTGCAGGAAGTGCTGGACAGAACCTAGAAGAAAGAAAGATATTTTCCTGTACATATGCAGGGGGAAAAAATCCTAGAGGTGGAGGGTGAGGGGCCAAAATGGGATCTTAATGACAGTGTCATTCTGAAAGAGTTAGAATGAGGAACTATCCGAGCCCAAGAAAATGACAGTGTCTATGCAGATCAAATCACATCCAATCCTGAAGGGTTTGCCTTTTTCTGAAGATCAGTTTCTCCTCTTCCTCCCTCCCTCCCTCTCTCTCTCTGTCTCTCTCTCTCCTCTGCTCAGCTCCAGAATAATCTATGCAGCTACTCCTCCCAGGGGACTTCCCCTCCCTGTTCTAAGTTGTCGTTCTCAGCACTCCTGACCCTGCTTCTTGCTCTCAGGTTCCAGTTTCAGTTTGATGGAAACAGGATGTGAGCACTAGATGTGTCTCTGTGGGCAAAGTGATGGTCCGGAGGCTCTCTGGCCTTGCCCCCTTTCCCCACCTTTTGGGAGGAGGAGCAGCTGGCCAAGGGGAGCTGGGAAACCTGGGCTGGAGTATTTATTTGTTCAGGAACAGGACCCCCTGCTCACAGCATCCCCGTGAACAGCCAAGGCTTCAGTCTTGCCATTTCCATCCATAGAAAAATGAGTCAGGGCCTGAATAAAAACTTCCTTCTGGTTGCTGTTCAATAGGAAATGTATTTTAAGAAAAGAAAGCTATTTTTAAGAATTACTTTTATTAGTCTATTGATTCCATACTTAAAAAATGGGTCAGCTCTCCTCCTGTGCTGCTAAAGGTATTTTTGAGAAGTCGTTAAATAAATGCAGTCCCTAATTTGCTGTTTGGAGTTGTGACCCGCTCTTATCCTCTGCCGGAGGATAAGAGATGATTTTGTTCTTAGCCTATTTTTCATTCACTGAGAATCTCTGACCTCTCCATCCCAGGTTAGGCAGTCATGAGCTCCAGTGGGATTCTCAGACTCAATCTGTAGTTATTTTAAGCATTTAAATTACATAAGCAAGGCTCTTTTTAGAATCCCTTCTTAGGGTCAGTCCCACACAGGACATCCTTAAAATTGCTGCCATGAGCATGTGATCAGCTTTGCCATTTGGTCTTTTGTGATTAGGGCTCCAGAGGCTGCCACTGTAGGAAGGAGAGTGCAGGTCATCTGGCCCCTCTGCTCCTTACAGAGAGTCGCTGGGTGCAGCCCTAGTAGCTCTGAGGAAATGGACCAGGGAATGTCCTGCTTTGGTTACAAGAAACAGAACCACAACTCAAACTGGCTGAGGCAAGTAAGGCAATATCTTGGCTCACATAACAAGTACAGCAATAGTGCTTCAGGCACAGGCAGGCCGAGGCTCAAGCCAAGTCCTCCAGTCATCCTTTTTCTCTTCTGCTTTGCTTTGTGTTGTTGATCTTACTCCAGGGCAGGACTTTTCTCATAACATCCCCAGGCAACTCCAGACAACATTCTTTCAGTTTAAATCCTTTGAAAAGGAATATTATTTCTTCCCAAGAGTCCCCCTAAAGTTTCGTTTGAGCATTTTGGGACTTATTTGGGCCAAATGTCACTTTTGCTCATTCACTTTGGCTAAGGGTGTGCAGTGCTCTGATTAGTTGATCCAAAATCACATGCTAATCTTAGAGTCACAGTCACTCATCTGAAGAACATGAACTGGGATGAGGAAGAAATGGTTCCTCAAGGAAAATATGGGTTTGGTCCTCCCAAGAAAGATCAATGGATGTTAGGGAAAAACAAAAAACCTATTATGTGTTATGTGGTTAGGTAAGACAAACGATGACTATGAGCATCTTGCTGGACTTCTGGATTGGGGGAGTAGCCACTACCCCCAGGGCCTCATATCCCCAAATCCCATGCAGCCTCTGAAATATGGCCAGAGGAAGAGAAGCAGAACAGCAAACTCTATCATGGCACCAACTGCTCATCCTGTTTAACCGTCCAGCATGCAGGAGGCCAAGAATGCAGCAAAAGTTTGGTCCATTCTAGCTTTGCAAATCATATAATCTTGTTCAACAAGAGAAAAATTGCAACTATTTAGTGAGTACCTAGAATATACCAGGTGTTGGCCCTTCCCCACTACCAGATATTGCTGGTTGATGCCTACTATTTAGACTCAGTGGGATCAGAGGAAGTGGAATAAGTAAAAATCCTAAAGGTGAAGCAGTGATGACAAAGCTTCTTAAGGGAATGAAATATGTCTTGTCCATTTCTGTTTCTTATCATTTAACTGAGCACAGGGTCTGCCCAGTAGTAGAGACTCAAATGTTGAGTGAATTAATGCAGGCATAACATCTATTCAGTTTTTACTATATTCTGGACACTATGTAAAGTACTTTACAACCCCTAATTCATTTCATCCTCACAACAACCCAAGGAAGTAGTTACAGTTTTTAATCTCCATTTTACAGATGAGGAAACTGAGGCACAGAGAGGTTACGTGGGTAGTAAGTAGAAGAGCCAGGATTCAAGCCCAAGCAGTGCAACTTTGGAGTCTGTCCTAGAGAGTATACTAATTCTCATGAATGCAGCCATGAGAGTAGGGATCTAGCTCCCTGACTCACAGTTTCGGCAAAGCCATGCTGGCCAACAGAAGGATGGCCTATACCTGCACTCGCCAGTGTATTACTGGCCACATGTGGTTATTTAAACTCACATTTCAAGTGCTCAATAGCCACATGTGACTATGCAGATATAGAACAAGTGCCTTCTTGGAGAAAATCTATCGGATGGCAGTGGTAGATGAATTTTAAATGTCATTTCCAATCTTGATATGGGGAGTGGGAATTACTGTTTTCTATGGGGCATCCCCAGCCAAAGCCCCCTTGCCCCGGCTGCCCTTGCTGCATGCACTCTATGCCATCAGGACGATGAGCAGCCCATGCTGTCCCACCACCCTGCCTTTACACATTGTCTGCTCAGGGCACCTCTAGGGTCACACCAGGAAGTAATCAAGAGCTCATAACTGCCACACCCTTCCCAAGTCTTACCTGAAGTTTTAAGGCAGGAAATCTGGCTGCTTGATTGGCAGGAAACCCTGGCAACAGAGGGGCTGGACACAGAACTCTGGGTTTGATACCCTGCAAGACACTGTCTGTGTGATGAGCAGCCTAGTCTTTGGATACCTACAGACCCAGGGTCTGAATCCCAGATCACCATGTACTAATGACAGGACCTCAGATAAGCAGCTCGAGTCTCTGTTATGACAATTATGACATAACCTGGATGGCCTGTAGTTCTCTAGCCTTTGGGGGCCACCCTTCTGTTTAAAACCCTCAAGATAATATCCTGAGCCAACTCCTGGCAGACCATGGTCTCCTCCCTAGGTGATTTCTGGGGCACACTAAGATCTATTTTGGAGACTTCATGGAACCCCCAAAATCCCACTTTGCTCTGAACTACATCTTCAGAGCAACATGGGTCAAATTTTGTCATCTTGTAATATTTATTCACATGTAATGTTTTTTTTCACTTCAAGCATGACAACTAACCCTTCCCTTAGCCTTTCAAAACACAGTGGCAACAAGGTTGTGGCATTTAACAGACTTAACTGGAGGCTTGGAGTTTAGAGAAAGAGATTACAAAGCAGAAAAGGAAAATTTAATATTGGATAATAACTATTACTATTTGTTGAGTCCATATGTGATGTATCTCTGGAGGGGTCTCCCAGCCCTTTGGTCATTACCACATTGCGTGGGCCATCCAGCCTCCCTTATATAAGAATGCTGGTGACCGTGATCTCCTTAGGCATGGTCTAAGGCTGGAGCTGTCCCTTACGCCATCGCTAGTGTAGAATGATCCTTCCCCAATTCAGCCAAATACAATCTGGCCCCATTCTTGTGCTGGGATGACTGATTTGGACAAACAATCTCTACGTCCTGGCCTTAGGTAGAAAGCAAGATGACATGGCAGCTGATGGAAAACCAAGGCAAGGGAATATATTCTACTGATTCCTTAACCTCCCTAAACCCACATACTTTGTCTCAAAGTGGATTGAAGGAAATTCCTCTACCTGTATCCAGCCCTATTTGCTGCTCTTTGATCTC
Organism: Propithecus coquereli; assembly: GCF_000956105.1. NCBI lineage: Eukaryota > Metazoa > Chordata > Mammalia > Primates > Indriidae > Propithecus > Propithecus coquereli. The sequence goes on from NW_012133857.1 coordinate 25,362,498, forward strand.
TTGCTTTGTCCTGGGATGCACAGCAATTGGAAGTTCATGTATTACTCACACTGGCCCTGGGCTCCTCAGAACTTGGCTTCCAATCAAACCACGAGCGGGATCTCATGTTCTCAACCCTTTTTCACAGCCTGATCCTAGCACAGAGGCCCCCATTTATCTCTCAGAGACAGAACAAATGGGCCTTAGCAAGAACAGAGGGCTCAGGGGAGGACAAAATGCAGCTACTGAAAGGTAGAAAAAGCTTAAGTGACCTTTTAGTGAGAAAAAACTTGAGCTTCCTGAAGGAATGATCACATTCAAGTGGTACTTTACAAATAATAGCTCTCATTTATTGAGGTCTCACTGTGTGCCAGGCATTGCGCTAGCACATTTGAAGGCATGATCCCATCTTATTCTTAAATCAGTCACAAAAATAGGTACAGTAGTTCCCCCTTATTTGCAGGAGATACATTCCAAGACCTTCAGTCGGTACCTGAAACCTCAGATAGTAGCAAATCCTATATATACTATGTTTTTTTCTGTACGTACATATCTATGATAAAGTTTAATTCATAAACTAGGCACAGCGATTAACAATAATAATAATAAAATAGAACAATCATAACAATATGCCAGCATCACTGTGCTTGTGCTTTGGGGCCATTGTTAAGTAAAGTAGGGGGTACTTGAAGGTAAACACTGCAATACCCCAAGTCTGTCTGATGACCACCCTGGCTCCTAAGTGACTGATGGGTGGGTAGCGGACACGGCATGGATCCACTGGACAAAGGGACACTTCATGTCTTGGGTGGGATGAGAAGGATGGTAAGAGATTTTATCCCACTATTCAGAACGGCATGCAATTTAAAACTTATAAATTATTTATTTCTGGAATTTTTTCATTTAATATTTTTGTATCTTGGTTGATCATGGGTAATTGAAAGTGCAGAAAGCAAAACCACGAATAGGGGTGGGGAGCGCTACTGTATGTTATCCCATTTTGGAAGCTGAAGTTCAGAGGGTAAGTAACATGATCAAGAGTGTCCAGGTTATCCAGGTAGTAACCAGTGAAGCCACAGTCTGCAGTCGATTTGACTCACCGTTCTCAACCTTATGGTGGCTTGGATTCTTCAGAGCATGTTATTTCATTGGCTACCAAGAGGCAAAGGTAGCAGAAGGCAGTATTTGCCCTGTTTTGCAGACAAGGCAATAAGAGCCCAGAGAGTTTGTAGGACTTGCTCAATGTTACCTAGGTCTCTTGGGTTCTAGTCCAAGGTGGTTTCCGTGACATTGAGCAGCAAGTCGCTGAGCTGGGATTCCAACTAGGGGTGTCATCATAAAAAATCGTCTCTGTGCCGGGCACTTGGAAAGCCCTCAGGAGGCTGATTTGTTTTCATAGCCATCTCTGTGCCAAGGCTTCTGTTGACATGTATGTTCATACAGGAATTAACAGGAATCTCTCAGTTGGGCTCCAGTTTAAGAGAATGACCTTCTCCCCTTTCCCCAGCAAGGCTTCTCGGGGTCAGAGTGCTACGTAGCTGTACAGACAAATGATGGCTTTCCTTCTATTATTTGTATTGCCTCCAACTAATGGTTTAGAAAACTGTTATTTCAGAGCTGTCCCCACCCCCCGCAAAAAGAAAGGACAAGCCTCACTTTCTTTTTTAAAACATTTAGGTACCTTGATTCTTCCAGATGAGAAGGATTGGTGGTGGGTAAATCTTAGCATTTCAAAGGAGGAGACGTGCACCTGTTTAAGAGACTATTAGAAACATTTTTGTCCTACTCCCTTTTACTAAGAAGTTGTCGTGGTGAGGAAGGTGGGCCAGGATGGGAAGGGCCTAGTGAAGTTACCATCACACTTTGATTTTGAAATCCTGTGAAAAGCTCTTTCCATCAAGTTTAGCTGGGGATTTTGGTCCTGTGATGTGGAGAGTGTTTTGTGCCAATAAATTCACTTCAGATACGATCATTGTCTTTTTATGTTACTATATGACTCTCAAGGCGTCCCAAATAGTAAAAGAAGAAAAGATGGATGTTCATAAACGTAATTGCCACTACATCTGGATTGCAAAGTGGGTTGCTTCTGTGAGCCTATAATCTCATTTTGGGGTGTCTCTCCTAGAAATAAAGCATCTATGTATATCTAGTCACATAAAAATGTAGACTTCTAGTATATAAATATGTATAGATGGATATAAATATTTATTGTAACATTGTTGTAGTGGAAAACAAAAGTAGAAACAAAGCCCACCAATAGAGGAGATGGTTGATTAAATTATGACACATTTATATCATGATATATTGCAGAGCTGTGAGCAAAAAAAGAATAAGTTAGATCTGTATGTATTGGCCTGGAGAGATCTTTATGATAAAATTGTCAAATGAAAAAACAAGTTTCAGAGTAGAGTGATGGATATGATCCCATTTTTGTAAAACACTGTGTCAAAAGCTATTTATGAGAATTTATGTTTTTATATGCTCGAGTGAGCATAGATAACCATGTGGAACATTATCCACCGGCCTGTTGACATCGGATTGACTACCTGGAGGATGCAGGGAGGGATGCTTGGAGGGAAGGGAATGCTATTAACTTTTGTTTGACTCATTGTGGTAAGTACATATTATATTAATACTTAAAAAAAACCCTTCAAAATAAAGTCAGTGATAAAGGTGGGGTTGGAGTGAGAGCTTTAAGGCAAAGACTATGCCTCTGTGTTGCTCCTGGCCAGAATGATGTGGTAGGCTATTGCAGCACTGTGGGGACTCTGTTGATCTTAAGAATCAACACTTATGACTAAAAATAATAACAAACTCGAAGAAAAGGGAGGGGATGAGATATTGCCTGCTAAAGTTCTCCATTATGATAACATTTCCAATAAGGTACCAGTAGAACGGTTGCTGTCTAACAAGGAACAAATAAACAAATCCATTATTTTCCTTTTCTCTTAGAAAGCATCATACAACTGTCGGAGTGTTTCCCAAACTCAGTGTTTCTGGAAAAGGAGCACTGTTTTAAGCATTTTGAGTGGGAGAAGAAATGCTGGGGTGCATTAAAGCAAGACTGTGATAGTATCTGTTTTTAATAGATCTGTTCTTCCCTCCCTCCCTCCCTCCGTCTCTCCCTTCCTCTCTTCCTCCCTTGCCACTTTCCTCCTTCTCACCTTCTTTCTGTTTCTGTCTAGTTCTTGTTTTCGTTCCTTCTTTCTTTTAAAGAAAACTATTTTCTTTACTTAATATTTCAGATTAGATAATATTAAATCAATTGACTTAATTCTCTGACTTGCAGGTGAAGAATTGGGCAATTCAGTCTTTCATTTTCTTCATTGATTTGTAGTAGGATATATATGTATACATATGTGTGTATGTATGTATATGTGTGTGTATATATAATGATGAAGAGTATGCACGCTCTCTATCCCAGATATATTATAAAAGAAGCCACAGAATATTCTGTATCACACTACTTTTAAAATAAAAAGTCCATTTGGATGTCTATCATATGCTAGAGATCACACACTTCCCTCAGTTTATGCTGAATTCAGCTTGCATCACAGTTTTTTTGTTTCATTTCGCATTTTGGAGAATCACATACATTTCTGTGTATGATTCCCCAAACTGCCTCTGTTGGGCAGTTTATTATAGGTACTTTTTCAAAAAAGTGTTGATTCTTCTTTAGGCGAAAGGAATCATGTATACACACAAATCTGATTAGCACATAGTGGGGATCTAACAAGCAACTAGCGTTGCTAAATAATAGACTTCTTAGAAGACAACATCCAATGTTGTGGAAGCTTTTGTGCCTTTCCTTCTCTCTCCTGAAGAGAATTAGAATTTGGCCAGTAATTTTTTTCTCTTTGATCTCTAAGTTAAGTGCCATAATAGTTTTCTAACTTCTGAGATCTTCACATCTATGGTTAAGGGCCTTTCCATAGTGTCATTTTCTTAGAAAGTTTGGCCTTTTTCTCCCTATGGGATGTGTACATTTATGCATTATGAACATTTTTGTGATTTTAGATTTGTGAAACCGGGCACAACACTTACAGTCTAAGCAACATCATTAAATGCCAAGACAATGAGAAACACTAATTGAATATTTCCCATATGTTATACATCCCGACATCACAAGTGCTGACAATGCAAAGACAAATTTACTAGGAGAGCCCTTTTTGGACAAAGTCCTTTGCTTGGGAACCAAAGTCACATTCGCCTCTTCCTCTTCTCTGTAACTCCACCACTTGTCACAGGATGCAGGTTACTATGGTGATGGGGAAGAGAACCCTGAATTCGATGAACATTGCAAAAATATTGCAGTGGGCTATAAAGGGTATTTTAAATTAATTTTTTATTTTTTGTAATCATTTTAGATTTACAGAAAAGTTGCAAAGATAGTGCAGAGAGTTCCTCTATACCCCTCACCCAGTGTCTCCCGTTATACATTACAATGGTACATTTGTCAAAACTAAGAAACTGACATTAGTACGCTGCTAATAATGAAGTTCCAGACTTTATTGGGATTTCACCAGTTTTTCCATTAATGTACACTTTCTGTCCTAGGCTCCGATTTAGGGAACTATGTTGTATTTAATTATTATGCCTCATGAGTCTCTAGTTACCTTCTCAAGTCTTCTGCATTCTGTGGCAGTTTCTCATGCTTCCTTTGTTTTAGAAAGAGTCTTTTTTAACCTACACAGAATTTTATCAAAGTTTATTCCTCTGAACAGGGCTTAAATTGTTGCATTATTGCCTTCTTTTGTATTTTTTAGTGGCTCTTAACAGGACAAGATATTTCTTAGGACTCACAACTTGACAAATAATGCTTCTGTTTCTTGTCCTATTTATATTAATTCTTTGACTCCAGGAGGTCATGATCACTAAGAAAGGAATATTTCTGGCCAGTAACATTTTCCTTCTGCAAGACATATAATCTCAGTTCTGGTGTAACTAATTTTACAAATAATTTAAAGCTCCAATTTCCAAAGTATTCAGTTTTATACCACGTGGCATATTGTGTAAACTAGTTTTATCCCCTTCTTCACCTTCAGTGCTCTACAAATAGATAGTAATTTCCTTTAACAAGGTTCTTTAAACAATCTGTTCAGGGCCGGGCCACAAGCTCCGTACCCCAATCTGTTGTTTTTGTTCCCTGCTGTTTAAGTGCCCAAGCCTTTGCTGTAGCATAATGTCCATAGTCAATCTTGTTGCTTGATTTTTGTCACCGTATCGCCATAAGATTGGTTTTGAATTCTAAATTGAATATTTATTTTGGAAAGCTTTCCGTGTTATCCTCTTCACAATGAGTACGTGCACACACTTTGGAGGCAGAGAGATCTGAGCTCAAACTCCAGCTCTGCCACCCACCATGTGAATGACCTCGGGCAAGTTACTTACCTTCTCCCAGCCTCCATCTCCTCAGGTGTGAAATGGAAGAGACAGCTTCTCTCTTGGATTTGATTTTCAAAGCCCTTAATATTTTCTGAGTTTTCCCCTTTGTAGCTATTTGTTGTCACCCCAGGGCTACCCAAGGATGAAGCAATCTAAAAATAGAGATAGCTGGTTCTGGTTCTCTTTCTCCTCCCACTACCCTCAAAAACGCCCAGGGGGGAGGGGGATAAGAGGGATGCATGACTGTTAGCCAAGTGTTTGCAAAGGATGGCTTCCTGTGGCCATCTGGAGAGGCATTAGGGCCACTGTACTGGTCGTTAGATGCGGGAGCATGCTGCAGTTAATCCGGGGGAAATGGTCAGCAGACCTACTCCAAGTTTGTATCCATTGCCACAGGGTAGTGTTCGTGAGAAGTCTGGTCTCTGTTTGGATTCTCTCCTTCCCATCTCTTCGTGTCCATGGGACCACTGCACCCATCTTCTCTGTACCCTGGCACCCCTGACTTGACAAATAATCCCTAAAATTTGACTCTAGACCTTCTCTCCAATGGCACTCATACTTAATTTTTTAACTAACACATTTTTAGCCATTGCTTCTCATGGTTTATAGAAGTAAACTTAAGCTATGTATACAGTCTGAAAAATATATTCAAAATTTCCATTACAGTCTTTCTAGCTAACAATTCATGTTCATGAATCCATTTTCACAGCTCTCCTGATTGGGAAGTTGAGTCATTACAAATTTTGTGGAAAGTAACAAAGAGTGAGCTCTTTGGGTACCCCCCAAATCCATCACTTGATTGCTCCCTACTTTGAAGTATTACTGTTTGGTTCAACATGTATGTATTTAGTGGACATTTACTCTGTGGCAAGCACTGTGTTAGGGGCAACGCTGGTGTGCTGATTCAAAGAAATAATGATTGAAAGCACCTGCTACAGTGCTTGATACGTGTTCAATGCTTTAAAAAAATGTTGCATTCACTTTCCTCCTCCTTTGCCAACACTCACTGATCTAGCAAGCAGAGTAGTTAATTTAACAGTGTCCAGTGCGGAAGCTTGCAGTATTTATAGAATGAATCAAAGAAGAATTTTTGAAATACTCAAGTTAAGCAAATAGAAAAAAACATTTCTCTTTCTATCGCTGTGCCACTTAGAGAAAGTGTATGGGGTCAATATAACCAGAGACTAACAGAGCAGGCAGTCAAGTCAGACAGCTTCTTTTGGAATCTCATTCTGGTTCTTGCTATGTGGGTGACCTTGGGCAAGTTACTCAACATCTCTGAGATTCAGGTTCCTCATGTATGAAATTGAGATTACAACAGTAACTACTTCACAGAAGGGTGAGAATTAAATAAACCTAGATGCAGACCTTTTAGCATAGTGGCTGATGTGCAAATAAGTAATATATAAATGTCACGTGTATTATTATTATAAACATGTTCTGGGAAATAGTTACTAATTTTATGAGGTCTTAAGAGTAGAACAAGCTACTCTAAGAGGTTTGTGTAAAAGTTTAGCTCTCTGTGATAAGTTTCTGTCTCTGTGATAGCTACTTTAGTCTAAATGTTCTATTTTCAAAATAGCTGGACATACCTCTATTTCCCTGCCACATGCCATAGAAGGACCTCAACACACTGCATGGTGCTATTTGCTCCCAGGATCCCCATTCTCCTCCTGATTGTTTACATAGCTTGTAATAAAAAGAGAGTGAAAGATATAGAGTGTGAAAGGGCGATTTGTCTTTCTGGTCAAACAGCACATTTTAAAAATATTTCTACCTTGGGAATAGAAAGCACAAGTTACATACTTCCGTTGGAATGAAAATATTACACACTAAAAGAATGTTATAATTGTCTAATTGAAATACTTGATAAAAGAAGTAGGAGAAAGATATGATAGGTGATGTTAGGAATAAATTAACGTAAGATTAAATTTCAAGAATATTTATTTGGAGGCAATTTGCAGTATAGATTAGAGGAGAAAAAAATCCCTAGAGGAAGATTGTTAAGGTAATTATTAGTAATCTAATCTGATCTCCTTTTCTTGAGAGAGCCACGAGGCTGGTAAACTGGGGATTTGAGTAAATTAATTAATATCCTGTCTTGATCCTTAAAGAATTCAGAGTGGCTTAAGACCTGAAAGATTGTCTCATTAGAAAATCTGAAATTTATTATAACTTTGTTCATTCATTCATTCATTCATTCTACACATATTTGTCAATTGTCCACTGTGTGCCAGACACCATTACTGTCACGTATATATTTGTTAATAATATGATCATGGCTCTTGCCCCTTTGGAGCTTACAATCCAATCCAGTTCTTTCCATTCTAGTGGATGAGAAATTTTATGTACCATTTTGTAATTTTCTGGGTTTAAGCCAATCCCAACATGTGCTGTAAAGTTTTTAACAGACATCTTTGGTTCAGAACACTGTTGTACGTCTAATCATCTGAAGGTGGCAATGTTTTGGAGAGAAACAGATTATCTCAGGAAAATGCTGCTCAAGTTAGGAGCTAAGTGGATGACTCAAGGCTCAAGAAGCAATCAATCATCATGGCTAAAATTGCCAAATAGCTAAGATTGCACTGGTGGATAGAGCCCAATTAAATGTTATTAAGTAAACCAAGATGACTAAATATAATACCCATCACAAAAACACATTTGATTTCTCCATTTCCAACTTGTAAATTTTGACATTTTGAATAACATTTTAATCATATAAGCAAAGAGTTCTTTCTAGTGTAATTCACCAGGATAGTCAAAATAAGGAGGCCAAAGAATGGCTTAGTGAATTTAATTTACCTTATTCACCCGAGGGCATTGGGGAGAGGATAGAAGAAAGGATAAATTTTTATCATCAGGGAATTCAATTCATAGCGGCTGTAGCTAACATTTACTGAACACTGTTTGCCAGACACTGTACTGAGTACTTTATGTATATTATCTTATTTAATCTTCAAGAAAACTCTAGGGGATAGTATTTTATTTAACAGATACTAAATTTTAGGTTCAGAGAATTTGAGTAGTTTGTCCAAAGTCACACAGCTTGTGAGTGGGTGAGTGGGGATTCAAACCTGGGTTGGTCTGACTGCTGGGGCTTTGCCTAAGTATTCTATACAACTTCCCTCTGTGGTCTTCCTTCTCTGCAATCTTCTCCTAGGCTTGGCCAGTGGAGTTTAAGAAATTCCCAATATCTTCTAACTTTTATTTAATCCCTAGATTTAGAAACATATTTAACCTGAATGGCTTGCATTTGTTAACCAGTGTTAGTAAGTGTTCAGGAAGGAAGGACTCAAGAAGAGTCTGGGATGGCTACAGGGAGGGGGTAAGATTTGAGCCCAGTCCTTTTAGGATGATTAGGGCTTGAATGGGTGAGAGGGAGGAAGACTGCACTGCTCCTGGGAGCTGAGATGGTGAGGCCACAAAGGCAAAGGCCAGAGCCTGAGCTAGCCAGGGCAGAGGCTCATGCTGGGGAGGAGAGGCCTTGCCTGCCAGGAAGAGGACATGTACAAGGAAGGAAAAATGAATGTATTTGCGGTTGGGTGGTTGCATACGGACCCCCACTAATGGCCTCCATATACCCACGGCCTTTGCAATGTGATTACACAGCATCTCCCATCAAGATATGGAGTCAAGTTCGCCTGGCCCCTTGAATATGGGCAGTCCTGTAGCTTGCTCTGATCAACAGTGTATGGCAGAACCGATGGTATACCATTGCTGAGTCTGGGCCTCACAAGACAGTTTACATGCTTCCGTTGTCTCTCTTGGACTCCAAACATGTCATGAGAACAAGCTCAGGGTAGCCTGCTGAATGATGAGAAACCACATGGAGGAGAGACCAGCTGGCTCAGAGGAGGCCATCCTAGACCAGCCAGCTCCCAGCTAACTCACCAGCTGACCTCAGACATACGGGCAACCCAAATTAGATCAGCTGAGCCCAGTCCAGATCAACAGAATCACCCAATTGACCCATAGACTTACGAGCCCAAATAAATGTAATTAACATTTATTTGTGGTGTACCAATGAAATTTTGGGGGTTATTAGGTATTCAGCATTATTGTGGCAACAGATAACTGACAGAGAATTGTTCTTTAAGGACAAAGATGCAAAACTGTAAATTTTCCCCCTTTTTAAAAATGAGATAAATCTAAGAAATGGTTATCATTTATTGATCACTTTTTTTGAGTACCTAACAGGTACTCATAATATCCTTATAAGATCGTTTTATTTTCCTTGTCTTATAAGCAAAAAACCTGAGATTCAGAGTGTTTTGCCCCAGGTAACATGCGAGATGTGACAGATTCAGGATTTGAACCAAGCTTTTCTGACTCCAAGGTATTCCTTCCATGAAGCTCTATGAAATTCAGGAGAATACCACAGATATAGCATGATTGGATTGTATTAACTGAATGTGACAAAAATCTGCCATGAGATACCAAAAGGAAAAAAAAATAAGCCAGACAGGACAATAGTGAAGCCAGTGGGAGCTGATTAAGCACATATTTCCAGAAGTACTGGTTAGTTGTACCTGTGCCAACCTAGAAACTCATCTATAGACATATGCTTTAGTATGATTCTGTCAATGACTTGTTACCAACTAAATTCCTGGGTTACACAAAACTGGGAGGGATTCTGAATGCCCTCATAGATGCTGAGTACCTGAGCAGCTCTAGGAAGGTCATGAAAAGTCCTCCATTGGTTAAAATATTCAATAGAAAAAAAGTGCTGAATGGGGGTGATTCAGGATACAGCTGTCCTGGTGGTAAAGACACGTGGCGTGTTTGAGGAAGCAGCAGCAGGCCGTGGACTCCAGGAGAACAGGGGCCTGATGTTCAGCCCCTGGTATAGTGTTTGGTCCATTATAGACGCTCAACATATGCAGCCATAGGGAGGAAGGAAGAAATCTGGAAAGCACAGGGGTGGAGGTGGGAGAAAGATAGCAGAAAATAGAAAGCAATCAAGCTCCAAACTGAATGTGAAGGACAAATAAGCAGAGGGGACGCTGTCTGTGCCCCATGCAGGTCCCCTAGAATCTCCTGTACCTGGGCCCCCTCCCCTGTCTTCTGTGTGCTGTTGCCTCTCACAGCAGCCCCTGCAGCTCCTTTGGACTGGAGCTACTTCGGGTAGAGAGGGGGCGTGCATGGGGGGTGATTTCACCCCCAGGACAGTGCTTAGTCCAAGACTGACTGGGGTCATGGTTTGAAGGCCCAGCTCCCTGGCCTTTAGGTGGACAAACTCTGAGAGGTAATTTAGACTCCAGACCTCCCTGGCAAGATCAGGCTGAAATTTTGCCTGAAATAGCACCTTTGATTGGCTTTAATCCCAGCCCCTGTCCCGAGGCCCCTAATTCCTCACTGGTTTCTCCAGGGAGCACTGAATACATCACCAGCAAGTGAATTCTGGTCTCGGGATCAGCTTCTGGTGAGTCTAATTTAAGACAGTAAGTGATTTCTGAGAGGTTGAAGATGGTGAATTTTTCATCATTTCATCCTCAGAAACTGGGAGAGTGCCAGGCATATGGTAGGTGGCTTGTCAAATCTTAGAAGGAAGGAAGGAAATCAGAAAGATTGTGAAGAAAGATGCTGTATATAAATGTAAATAGAATATACCCAAATTCCAAATAAATACTCAGAGATATTAGAAAGATTTTTGTGAAACATGACTCAGGCATGTGAAAGTCTCTAAGCGTAAGAAGAGGGAAGAAAGAAAGGTTGAAGAACGGAAAATGTACTTCTAGGGATGGGTGGGTCATCCCATCTGACAACTATTTATCGGGCAGCTGGTACTTTTCAGGTCCTGTTATAGGTGCTTGGGTCACATTAGTGAACTAAACGAATTACCCTCCTCTCATTGAGCATACATTTCGGTGGGAGAGGCAGCTAAACAATAAACCTGAAGATAAATTATATAGTGTGCAAGAAAGTTCTAAGCATTATGGAAAAAAGAAGAAAGTCAAACTGGTTAAAAGGATTAGGGTGAGTGGACGGTAGAGGCAGTTTGAAGAATTGAACAGGTCAGAATAAGCCTCGTTGAAAAGAGGAGAGACATGAACAAAGACTTGAAGTCAGAAAGTGAGTCAAGGGATATTTGGGGTAAAAATGTTCCAAGTTGAGGGAACAGCTAGAGAAATGGCCTACAGCAAGGCCATGCCTGGCACCTTCCAGGAACGTTAGTTGCAATAGCATGAGGGAGGGAGAAGGAAAGGTTCAGAGAGGAAACTGAGGCCAGAACACTCAGGGCCCTGCAGGCTGCTATAAGGATTCTAGATTCTACACACAGTTTTGTGCAGATCTTGATAGCAAGGGCATTGCAGCCAGGCAGATCTTAGTCTGAAGCTCAGCTCTGTTCTTCCTAGGTTACTTAACTTCTCTGAGCCATTGTTTTCTCATCTGTGAAATGGGTACAGTAATAGTACCTACTTCAGAGGGTTGCTGTGAGGATTTGGTGGAGCACTTAGCAGGTCAGAGAGCTCAATAACATTTTCTGCAAAGCAACACGAATCTGTCGACTCAGGTTTCTCCTCAGACAATGCTGAGGCTTGATGTCATTCTCTCCTCACTTTGGAAATGATTCTGGGGGAAGAGACAAGAGGTTTTCACTCTCTACAGCTACCTGATATTATGTAAAGGAGGATTTGGCAAAGAAGGCAGGGAAAGTGAGCCTCTGTCTGTCTAGATGAAGATCATGGGGCAAACACAGAGGGGATCATCAACCCAGCTACGACAAGGGAGCGGGAGTAATGAGCCTTCTCCTCTCTCAGAGACAGGCAGCATGGCCCATGCTTCCTGCCACGCTCGGAGGTGATGGAGGGGCTGTTTGAGTCCAGGGAATCTGGCAGCAAAACCGATGAGTCTGCAGGTCTGCTCTATGGTTACTCCCAAGTTTTTGTCTCTTCTCTCTGACTTCTCAGTATTCTAACTGGGAAATGCTGCAGGCTTTGCTTTGACCTTTGATTTATTCTCTTTCAGCTCTCAATTAAATTTAACGGTATCATCTAAGACTAACCTGCTAATAAGTTGGTTTAATTGGGTGACATACACACTGTATAGTCTTCTGAAACCAGAACGCTAAAACACTGCAACTGGGCTAGCAGTTATTTTCTAAACATATATTGCACAGGACCTACATAAAATTCCACCAGGAGTCCCCTGCAGGATTTCTTGCTTGAAATCCTACTCGGAAGGCAATCAATGGTCCTTGCAAAATATCACAGCATTTGGTTCATTGCCACCTCATAACGTAAGACAATCCAAATCTCATTGGGTTGAGTCATAGGTGATCAATTCTGCAATAATTGGTCTCTAGGTTTCTACTATTTCTATGAATATGGTGCAGTCCTACAAGTTTATTAACAAACAGCAATTTACAGTACTGATATTTTGCTGTGAGAAAAGTTGTTACTTCTAGGAGCTCTCTGAGAGCTCTGAAATTGGTCATTATCACCAGACTTTGAATCAAAATGTGGTTTTTACTCTTGGAATGTCCCTAGTAACTTCATCCAAGAGACTCAAAATTCTGAGCATGGAAAGAACACGAGACTGGAAGCAGGAGTCCCACGTTTAGCCCCAGCCCTGCCTTTGGATGGGTCCATTGTCTTCAGTGGGTCTCAGGTTCCCCTTCCATAGAACAAGGCATCTGACAAGTCACAGGTCTCACAAACTGGCACTCTTTTATTCATCTGACAAAAATGAGCTGTGTAACAATAATTTACTGTATATTTTCAGATAGCTAAAAGAGAACATTTCGAATGTTCCCAACGCAAAGAAATGATAAATGTTTGAGGTGATGGATATGCTAATTACCCTGATTTGATCATTACACACTGTGTACGTGTATCAAAATATCACTCTCTACTCCATAAATACATAAAACTATTATTTGTCAGTTAAAATAAACTAAATTATTACAAAAAAAAGATTACAGCCCCCCACAGTGGACTGTGTAGTACTGGGGGGGAGGGATCAGTTCTATTCTAGACAAAGGAACCAAATAGGGAGCAAAACAGACATAATTTCTTGCCCTCATAGCACATATATTCTGTGTTTCCCCCAAACAGTTACAGCAATATTTCTGGCCCCACACGTTCTTCCAGAACCTTGCCACTCCCTCATCCAGAGTGGAGTCTATTTTCCCTCCTCTTGTACCTGGGTGGGGCTGTGACTGCTACAACCAATAGCGAGTGGCAGAGGTGACGCCATGAGACTTCCAGGTGAGGGCCATTGCCTGGTGCTCACCTGTGGGACCCCACCACCACGCAGTGAGGAACCCAAACTAACGCACACACGGTGACCACAAGAGGAGGCCTGGAATGTGTGTGGTAAGTGCTTACTGACTGTTGGCTATTATTACCTCAGCATAAAGTAGACAAAAATATTTTTAGCAAGAAAACAGAAATATGCATCAAAGGTTAAGTAACAATCTTAGGCAGTGTACATCAAGTACCCAAGTGACCGGCTGAAATTATAAGCAGTCTGGGAATTCAGAGGAGAGAGTGATCACCGGGGGTGGGACTGGTCAGGGCAAGCTTTGCAGGGAGGATTTGTCGTGTACCTGTTGCACGTGGAAAATTTAAGCACCCAGAATGGCTTTCAGCACAGTACAGCATAAGCAAAGTTGTGCAAGGTGGGATAAAGAATAAGAACAGATGCCATTTTCAGAATCATACACAATATAGTTCCTCTTGTCTCATACCAATCTTGTATCTCTGAGAGAGTGGAGAAACCAGGCTCAGAGAGGTTGATTAACTTGGCCAAGCCCACACAGCAAGAACAGAATTTTGATGCAAACCCCAATCTTCTCGGTTCTAAAGGTCCTGTCCACTACACTGTGAGATATAATGACCATGAGAAGCCCACTACTTAATCTTGTAGGTGTGTGCTTCCTAAGCCTTTGTTTGTAAATTTTAGTTTTCTTTAAACACCTAAGAATTTACTGAAAGGAATATTTCAAATATCCATCTGGAAATGCGTCCACGGACTGAATAAATCAGTGGTGCTAGTAAACAGGAAAGTTGAGCAGCACGTTACTCAGTAACTGATGAAGAATAAATATTTAATATTCCTCGACTCAAATATGGCATGGAAATGATATAAATGCATAGTGTTCCATGCACTTAAATGCAAACAAGGATTCCAGAGACACTGCCAACCTTGCATCAGACTCTGTCTCTAATTAAAGACATTTCGTAGGTGTACCCCTCTGCAGCTTGCAAGCGGGCACCCAGTCTGTCGGGACTGAGTAATTGGCATTTCACTTCCCTTCTCCGTCTCTGCTTACTTGGATTTCATTTATCATCATTTCTCATGATTGGGAAGAGATGATATGGGCAGGCCGAGAATGGGGAGGGTGCGGGGCAGGAGACACAGCCCTGGAACGGGAGGGAGGAGGCCTGGTTTCTAGACCTCGGTCTGTCTCGCCGCCATGTGACCTCAGGCTGGTTATTCAAATTTGCCAAGCCTCCACTTCCTCGTTTACGAAATGATTCCAGGTAAATTAACTCTGAGAGACAAAATCATCTTATGTGCCAATTCTAATTACAGTCGTCCCCCCTTATACTTGGGGGATATATTCCAAGATCCCCTGTGAATACCTGAAACTGCGGTTAGTACCAAGCCCTGTGTGCACTGTTTTTTCCTATGCGTACATACTTATGATAAAGTTTAATTTATAAGTTAGGCACAGTAAGATATTAACAGCAATAACTAATAATAAAATAGAATAATTAAAATGATATACTGTGATAAAAGTAAAATCAGGATTCCTTGAGCACAACCACTTCGATACTGTGGCAGTCAATTTGCTGTTAACTACCGAGTGACTTATGGGCAGGCAGTGTAGACAGCGTGGGGACGCTGGACAAAGGGGTGATTCGTGTTCTGGGCAGGCCAGAGCAGAATGGCAGGAGATTTCATCACGCTACTCAGAAAGATGCAAAATTTAAAACTTGTGAATTATTTCTGGAATTTTGCATGTAATATTTTCTGACCCCGGGTGACCATGGGAAACTGAGGAAAGCAGCTGCCCTGCAGCCAGTGTTGAGAAGGATGCTAAGGTGAGGCCAGGCTAGGCAGGAAGGAGCATCGTGTTTGATGAGCTCCATCCACCGTGGCAGGGAGGGGACCTGCGGAGGCACCTAGGCCTTGAAGCAGCAGTGTGGTGGGACAAACTGGGAGAAGCTGAGAGGGACCCTATAAAGGGAAATGCAGTGAGCAAAGGCAGAGAGGAGAAATTTGCTGTTGGAGCACTGGGGATAACAAGTAAACAGATTCCATGAGACTGACAGCTTTTCCAGACTTTCACTGCAACACCCTGTATTTGCGTGTCATTGTACTGACACATCCTATCTCTCCTTCGAGACAGTGAGCTGCCTGTAGACAGGAACTGTTTCGGTCTCATTCTAGACATGCAGTGGAAACAACAGCTCAGCATTTAGAATCTGGGGTCGGAAAGTACGGTTGAATCTTGGCTCTATCATGTACTAGTTGTGTCGCCTCAAGGAAGGAAAACACCCTCTTTATGCCTTGGTTTCCTCAAATGCAAAATGGATGATAATGGCCCCCATCTCCACATTTACGATGAACATAAAATTGGTTAGAATCTGGCCTGTGTTAGGCACCTGATAAATGTTGGCTGTTGTTATTATTATTATTGCTAATTTTTGAATGCCCACTAGCTAGAACAGGTTTGGCACATGGTAGGAACATAATAAATACTCTTTGCACAAACACGTCATGAATATATGCATGCAGGAATGTAAGAATGAGCTGTGCAATGTAAGTTGGGAGATTTTACATTTCAGGTGAGTTCCAGGCTCTGGAAGGAACCGAATATCATAATGAGAATGTGGATTATATCATGAAGGAAATAGAACCATTAAAAGTTTGGAGCAGGAAGATGGCACGCAGCAGCCTGGGTCCTCTTTGTTTGACATTAGAGTGCGCTCAAGGGGTGGGCACAATTCTAACTGGACTGAAGGACTAGTGGTGGGCTCGAGGGCTGGGTCATCATGCGCCCATTCATGGCCTCACCAGGGCCTTGTTGATCTCACACATGGAGCCGGTGCAGGACTGAAACCAGCCATCAGAGAGGACAAATTACTTCTAAAGAAGACTTTTTTTGTAAACCTGATTTGTGTGGCTTGACTGTTGATCAAATTAACTATGTAATAGCCATTTCCACTTCATATGGGGCTGTACAGAAACAGTCTTGTGCTGCAAGATCGATTGGATGCTTGACCGTAAGTTGAAGAGGAGAATTTAAAAGGAAAAGAACAACACAGCTTGAGTTTAGACGACATTCATGGTCACCAGGGCTGGGGATCTTGTCATCTTGGCCTTATCTTTGTTTTTCCTTGGGCACATCAAGCGATGTGGTGAAAAATGCACTAAAGGTAGAAGATGATGAGCCTGGCAGAGTCCCTGTTGTCACTCAATAGTGAGGTGACCCAGGGTTATTTCTCAATCTCTTAGACTTAGTGTTTGCATTTGTAAAATATAGAACCTGTAGGGTGTTGGTAAGGACCTACATCTATAGTGGCCATGACCAGTGGATTGTCTACCCTACTGTTTCTGGGCACACAAAGGCACCAAATAGTTATCATTATATATTTCCACAACGATTATTTACTTGTTGGCATAATGACTACCCAAATAGTCTGCTTTAGTGAGAGAGCGGGTGGTAACAAGGAACTGGACCTGCTCCAGCTCGTTTAAGGGGGCATTAATGGCAGATAAAAACATGCAGATGCAATAAGCAATCTCACACACATCTAAGGGTCAGCAATAACAACAAGGCCACATGAGGACAGGAACTGGAAATTTGGAACGCAAAATTACTCTCTTTGCTCATAAATGACTTTACTGGGTCTCACCTCTCCCCACCTCTTGGGGACTAGGTGGTCCCTCTCCTGTCCTCATAGCTGCAACCCACAATTCTGTGTAACTGTAGGCGATGTCTCTAGGACCTCTCAGGATGGCATGATTGGCTCAGCTCCAGTCTATATACCAGTTTCTCCTGGGTCAGATGTTCACCCTAGTCTAGGTGGCTATGGCTGAGCTGGGGATCACAGGGGACCTTGAGCTGCCACTGCCAGAGTCAGTGGGAGAGAACTGATCCTTTGAGAAGGTGGTGTGGACAAGACAAAGAAACCAACTGACCTGTCCACGGCATAGCCCAATGGCCTTCAAATATTTTGAACTGTGACTCTGTAAAAAGTATATTTTATATCATGATCTATCACTCACCCCCTACACATGAAACAAACAAGTGTTTATTAAAGCAACACTTAAATGTGATGGTTGCTGATATATAATGATATTCTTAATGTTTTACTCTGTCTTGTTTTTAAAAAGTGCTGGTCATGACCTATTACATCGACTTCATAGCCTGCTAAATAAGCTGTGATCCGTAACTGGAAAAAGACAGATACAGACCATTGGAATAGGATTCTAATTGATCTTCTCCTTCTAGTCCATTCTATAAACTTCTGCCAGATTGATCTACCTTAAAGCCCAGTCCCCATGAAATCATCAGCATTTCCCCAGTACCTATGGAACTGATTAGTCCTAAATGCCTCAGTGCCTCAGCTCGCTGTGGCCTCTGCAGCCTGGCTTCATCACCCCTTTCCGG
>NW_012133857.1:25383879-25384752 GCF_000956105.1 Propithecus coquereli
AAGAGATAACCACTATGCTATCAAACAAACAAATAAACAAAAACCCTCAAAACCTACTGGATTTCAGTCATTCTTTTCTAAAAGGCAGACATATTCTGGCTAAGGAAGAATGTACAGTTTTAATAAAACATACACACACGGTGGCTCAACAGTTATGTCTACATTTTCTGATTCTACCACTGACAGAGGAGTACTCAGTGTGGATGTGATAAGGTGTGTAACTCTGCTTCTGCAGGGAATTTGTTCCTTGAAAACGCATGCACACAAATACAAAAAAAAAAAAATACTCTGGAGTTTGAGAGAGAAAGGAAAAAAAGCCTCTTATGCATTTCCCTTATAGAAGAATTGCAGTCGATAGAAATAGCGTGGTGACTATTTGCTGGCAGGGAAAGACAGGAGGGTGGGGGATGGATTGGGAACATAATTGCACATTTCTTCTCATCAAGGCAGAGAGTGGGAGACCGCACCATTCGCCACAGGAGGCCTTTGCTCATGCGTGAGAGGGAGACAACCCCTTGAGCTCTTCAGTTTGTGTTAGGTGGTGATATCCAAATGCACAGTGACCACAGAGGTCTCTTTATGCCATACTCTTCTGTTTTAGTTCATTCGGCAGCCTGTTTCCTGGCTGTGTTTGCCCTCCCTTCCCTCTGATTGCTCAGTGGACTCACCCAGACATAATGGTTTTTGACCAGGCCCCAAAGATACTCGGCCTCTTCAGAACCTAGGACCAGGCCCTCCAAAGACAAAAGAGATTGGAGCACCAGAAGGAAGAGAGCACAGCAGCTGCCGCAGCAAGGATTTTAAAAAGCCCTAGATGCATGTCTGCCTTTGGATTTTAGCATCTGCCCGAATTGCTAATGCTAATATTTTGGC
>NW_012133857.1:25385008-25388167 GCF_000956105.1 Propithecus coquereli
TAGAGACAGGGTCTTGCTTTGTTGCCCAGGCTGGAGTACAGTGGTGCAAGACTAGTGCTGCAAACCTCCAACTCCTGGGCTTAAGCAACCCTCCTGCCTCAGTCTCCCAAGTAGCTGGGACCACAGGCGTGCACCGCCACGCCTGGCTAATTAAAAAAATTTTTTTGTAGAGACAGGGTCTTGCTATGTTGCCCTGGTTGGTTTCAAACTCCTGGCCTCAAGTAATCCTCCTGCCTCAGCCTCCCAAGTAGCTGGAACTACAGGTGTGCACCACCATGCCTGGCTAATTTTAAAAAATTTTTTGTAGAGATGGGGTCTTGCTATGCTACCCAGGCTGGTCTCAAACTCCTGGCCTCAAGTAATCCTCCTGCCTCAGCCTCCCAAAGTGCTGGGATTACAAGCATAAGCCACCATGGCTGGCCCCTTTTCCAACTTCATGTCCTTGGCACAAAAATCTATACTCTGGTGAACTAAACCTACTCTATATTTTTCTGTCTCCCTACCTTTGCCTTCTGCTTGGAACATTCTCCCACATCTTGATTCTTCCAAATTTTGCTCATCCTTCAAGACTCAACTCCAGTTCCACCTTCTGCATCATCTTCCTTTAGTTTCCCAACCAGATGTGACTTCGGCCTTCTCTGAAATCACTTCTTTTGTAATTCCTTTGAAGTAATTCACATTGCCCAGCCAGCACTGGAATTGCATTGGGAGTACCTGGATACTTGCTTACTTGCCCCATTTAGGACTGCTAGATTTGGGGTGTGGGGTAGAGGGAGCAGGACATCTAGTTACTTTGAATCTCAAGATAAACACAAATAACATTTTTAGTATAAGTATGATCCCAAGTAGTGCCTGGGATATTCCTATCTGACATTCAAACTGAACTGGGCGTTCTGTAGTTTATCTGGCAGCCCTGGCCCCACTGAATTGTAATTCATGAAGTTAGGTGCCATGTCTGACTTACCTTTTTATCTGCCTTTCAGAAATAAAAGTGCCCTTCAAACCCCCGGTAGAGGATAGAGAGTAGATTCTCCTTGGATATCCTCACTATTTCCCTGGCCGATAACAGAATCCTTTCATGTATTGAGCCAGAAAGCATTTAAACTTGTCATCAACTTATCCTAACAGCAGAAAAGAAGATACTTCTTGTTGAGGTTGTATGAAGGTGGGGAACAATTTGCTCATATCAAGCATGAGGCTCACCTGACGTCTCTATTTTACCTTAAACACACACACACACACACACACACACACCCCATTTACTCTTACAGTCTATAATAGCTTTGTTTTTAATTAAAAAGTCTTAAATTGCTCACCAAGGAATAAAACTTGAGGCTCAAAAAGAATTTAAAGAGGGCCCTTTTACTCTGCAGCTTTGCAGAATTCCAACACAATCTTGCTCACCTCTAGAGAGATCCCAAGTGAAGAAGAGCCAAGTGGGTTGGCGTGTGTCATAGTTCAGTGATGAAATAGCACGGAGGTGGCTCAGGAAGAAGCTGGGGCCAGGGGCAGTCCCAGTCCCAGAGTGGCGTCTCTGAGTGGGAGGCAGGCAGAAGGCCGGCGCAGTGCTTTTCAAACCCGCTTCATCAGGTGACTCACCTGGACATGAAACAAATGCCTTCAGCAGTTCTTGCCATTTGGAAGTTAGAGAGCTGTGGGCAGAGTCGCTAAAGAGCACAGGCCTTGCACACAGGGCTGGATCTGTTTCTTGACTCTACAGCTTACGAGCTAGTTGCATGGTCATGACTCCTCCATTCTGGTTCGCCCTCTGAATCTCAATGTTTCAGTAACATGGTTATTAAAATAGTTTTTTGTTTTTTGCAAAAAAAATCCACTACTGAGAGATGCTCAGGCTCCCAGAGGCTTTCCATGGTTCTGCTTATTCTAGGACAGAAGTTCTCAAAATATGGGGTACCCCAACCAGAATTATCAGCATCACCTGGAAACTTAATAGAAATGAAAATTCTCCAGCCTCACCCGGACCTACTTATAGAAACTCGGGAGGTGGGCTCAGCAATTCAACCTGTGCTTCTATACGTCCACCAGGTGATTCCAGTGCATTAAAGCTTGAGAACCACTGCTCTGGGGTGTTCCAATTCAGCTGATTCTAATCCAAATCATCACATCTAATTACTACTATTTCCACATCTTTGAGGGGTCAATTGAATGCACAAAGCTAAATAAAGATTTTAAAATAAAAAGACGTCTCTTTGATTGTAGCAGCTATTTGAATTCAAATCTCTTTACCTTCTGGAACAAGGGAGTAGGCTATTTGAAATAGTCTGTCAGGAAACAGTCCTTTGAGTTATTTATTCATATATTCATTTATTCAAGTACTTGTATCCAGGATGACCCCAGAACTGTGCTGGATGCTGGGCAACAATGGTGAAAAAATGACCATCAAAGAGCAAAACCAACCTGGTCCTGGTTTCTGCCCTCATGGTACGTCCAGCCCACTAGGGAGCAGGGACATTTATCAAAAATCTACAGGCAAATGGAAACTTTCATCCAAGACCAGGGCTAAGGAGAGACAAAAAGTATGGAGCGTGGCTGTAACAGGGGGCGAAACCCACTAAGAGAGGACCTCACTGTCATTTACCTGAGACAGTGTCCCCTGAGTGAGCTGTGTCGGATAAGCAGGAGCCAGTCTGCAATGAGGGTACAGGAAGGCCACTCCACGGAGAGGCACCAGCTCCCGCTAAACCCCGTGGCCACCGGCA
Organism: Propithecus coquereli; assembly: GCF_000956105.1. Taxonomy (NCBI): domain Eukaryota; kingdom Metazoa; phylum Chordata; class Mammalia; order Primates; family Indriidae; genus Propithecus; species Propithecus coquereli. The sequence continues at coordinate 25,387,729 of NW_012133857.1, forward strand.
GCGTGGCTGGAGTGAAGACAGTGGGGAACGCATGGATTGAGATCCAAACTGACGGTAAGCTATGGCCAGGCCATGCTGGCTGTAAAGGCCAAGTTCAGCTGCAGTGCCGTCTCCTCAAGAGCAGTGGGAAACATTTTTGTGTGTTCACGTAAACCCGCATACAGAGTGCCCACTGTGAGAGCCTTGTGCCTTTTCTCTACCTCTAAACCGGGGCTGCTTTAGCCCCCTTGGGGACATTTGGCAACATTTGGAGATACTTTCTGGTTGTTACAAGTCAGTGTAGGGGAAGAACTGACATTTGGTGAGTAGAATCCCAAATGCTGTTAAATATCCTGCAGTGCACAAGATGGTCGCTCACAACAAAGAATTATCCAACCAAAAATGTCAACAGTGTCAAGGTTGAGAAAGCCTGGGCTAGGTGAAGAAAAGATATATATAT
>NW_012133857.1:25389212-25391913 GCF_000956105.1 Propithecus coquereli
CAGACAGTTTTCTGGTGTTAGCTATAAAATAAACACAACAAGGCTGGGCGCAGCGGCTCCTGCCTGTACTCCCATCACTTTGGGAGGCTGAGGTGGGAGGATCTCTTGAGTACAGGAGTTTGAGACCAGCTTGAGCAATATAGCAAGACAAAAAAATGAAAGAAATTACCTGAGCATAGTGGAGCGCACCTGTAGTTCCAGCTACTGAGGAGGCTGAGGCAGGAGGATTGCTTGAGCCCAGGAATTGGAGGCCGCAGTGAAACAGATCGTGCCACTGCACTCTAGCCTGGGCGACAGAGCAAAAACAATAAAATAAAAAAATAAACACAATGAGAATTCCAAGGTAGGAGAGATCCTGGAATAATCAGGGAAATCTTGGAGGAGGGAAACTTCTCACAGCTTAAGGTCAGGTGGAATCTGTATTGGCCTTCACCATTCCTCTTTGACAACGAAGGACCCAGATCGAAAGAGAGAGACCCAATCGTCTTTGTCAATCTACTGCTTCATTGCTTTGCTGAGAGAGTCTGTTTTCCCAACCTCCATTTGGAAAGAAGATCCTTTTCTGGAATATCTCTGGGGCCAGGAACTTTATTTGAAATTCGATTATCATGCAGCCACTTTGATTTCACTGGGGAACACCCTCCATCCTTGGATGTTTGTTTAGGAGCTTGAAAAATACTCGGGTCTTATCCAGCATCAGAAATTCCAAAGACAAACAATAAATTCCCCCAATTCCACTTTCTGAATGGCATCTTTCCTTCTTCCTTCAACAAACTCCCCACTTTCACCCCCTAACAGTTTCTTAACTTCTTCTTCTTCTTTTTTTTTTTTTTTGAGACAGGGTCTCAGTCTATCATCCAGGCTAGAGTGTAGTGGTGTCATCATAACTCACTGCAACCTCAAACTCCTGGGCTCAAATGATTCTCCTGCCCCGGCCTCCCCAGTAGCTGGGACTACACGTACATCATGATGCCCACCTAATTTTCTTTTTTTTTTTTTTTTTAGAGACAGGGTCTCACATGTTGTTCAGGCTGGGAATTCCTAATAACTTCTAATGTATGTAGTGGTTAAGAGTGCAGGCTCTCTGTGCCTCAGTTTCTTCATCTCTAAAATGGGAATAATACTTCAAGATGGGGGCCTACTTGGTAAAGTTATTATCAACAGTATACAGGATCATGTGCAGAAAGCATTTAGAACAGTATCATGCACACAGTAGGGCGCTGATACATAATAGCTATTGTTTGATTAATATGCAGAGACTTCAGGCAAAACGTGAACTAAGCATGTGCATCCTGGTGGCTGTCATGGCTTTTCCTAAGGCAAACCACCCCAACACTGCCCCTGCTGAGGGAAGTACCCAAGGCCATGGTGAGTTTCACACTGTGTGTCCTGGCTCTACCTCTCCTGCCCTTCCTCCCTCACTGAACACACAAACATACACACACACACACACACACACACACACACACATACACACGCAGTACCCAGGGTTGTTTGGATCAGGGAGAAGTAACGGACCAGGGGCAGCCAATCCATGGTGTGGGCAGCTCTGGATGAGAGTGCCTGGCAAATAAACCCATGAATAAATGAATAAACGAGCTTCTGCCCAGTCAGATTCTAGCTCCAGGACTTTGAATTGGGAAGCACGAAGACAACCGGGTTGCCAGTGCTCCCAGGTGGAGATGAAACTCACTATTAAGAGAAGCTGGGATCACAAGGAGAAGCTATGAGTATTCTGTGCAGAGGTTGCGAGGAAGCAGCAGCCATGAGTAACAAGCTGTGAAATAAAGGAAAACACAGAGTAGAGGGCACAAAAGGTAGTTGGCAGTGAGAGGAGAAGCAAAAATATACAAGGAAGGGGACAAAGAACATCCAGGTCACCTTTTGGGTGGAGCATTGGTGGGAAGATCTACGAAGTCCACCGCCAAGGTCTCTGGAGTTGTTTTGGCTTCTACTCTTGCCTCCTCAAGGCCCATTCATGCTTGGGTTTCTTGCTGTTCTGAGATCCCCGTTTCCCTGAATGACCATAAACTTTCCTTTCTTAACTTAGTCTGAGCTTCTTCCTTGTGGCCAAAGAGCTAAAGTAAAGCAAACATCAAATACAACTGTAGTTTTGCATGTACTGTCTTCTTTTCTTCATTCTTGTTCTTTGTTCATTTCTTGTTTATTGCCTACATTTTTGAAAAGAACGGGCCTTGTTCTTTGTTCTGCTTTGTGCAAGTTATGACTAACTGTGTAGGCTTTTATAATCTCTGGGTACACAGGATCATAAAGGAATAGGCACTTATTATTCAACAGTTTAGAGGGGGAATTGACATATTTTAGAAGCAAGAAACCATCATCATATTTTATTTGTACCCTCATAATTAACAGATGTCAAAGTTTAGCTTTTGGGAAATATTTCTGAGTTTCTGAGTTCTTTCTTTCTTTCTGATTCTGAGGTGGGAGAAAGAGCTTGGGGGCTGGAGTTTAGCAGGCCAGAGCTGAAATCCTGACTCCTCCAAATCACTTAAATACTTTGAACTTGGTACTCCCAGGGAGGACTGTCCTGAGAATTAAATTAGTAAACTTATACACATGTCCTTGCAGGTAGTTAGCATGTGGGTTCCCTCCCCACTTTCTTATAGGATTAGGACATTTTGGGGTGCAAGCAATAGAAAGCAACTCCAGTTATCCTAAACACATTGAGAAATACATTGTA
>NW_012133857.1:25395988-25397217 GCF_000956105.1 Propithecus coquereli
AATTATTAAACTACAAGGTATTACATAAAAGAACCTTTTCACTGTATTTGCTAAATTGTACAAGTATAATTTCATCAAATACATGTGAAACTAAAGTAGATAACTTCCAGGGTTTCTTAAACAAGGGCCAGAATACTTAAGATCGTGATATAGGTTGCCAGTGACATCTTTGATTAAGTTAACATGGACATTTGCCCTTGAGCTCCAACAAAATGAAGATGCCATGTATAAAACAATCTTCCTATATTTTTCATTTAGGGTCAGAGACTCAGGAGGAGGATTAACTATCAATATCAATGTTAAATATCAATTATAAATTGTGATTACAGTAGGATTCACCTTTTATCTATAAAGAGAGCAAAGATGACCAGAGTTATTTATTTTGTCAACTGAAATCAGATCCCTTTAAGAATTCTATCTAAGCAGCCACTAATGAATCATCAATCTCAATATCAAAAAATGTGAGTTTTGAAAGAGGTCTTAGGCAGTCATCTTGTTTCATGCCTCTGTTTTATTGATGAGGGTATAAACATTGCCAGAATCAAGACTGAGTCGCTGATGTTAAGAAACACCCTGACAAATAGAGCCAGAAGGCCGTAAAGAGAGGATTCTCATGCTTATATGCCTATAACAAAAAAGACTCTACAAAAACCACAACCTTGCACAAAGGCCATTGCAATCTTGTGCAAAAAATACTTCTGCAAGGACATCTGCTCAACAACTGCCTGTCTAACTTCAGACTGGCGTCACCCTTGTTATTGATCTTTGTAGCTAAGGATAATGATTTCAAAACAATTATGTAATTCCCCTCATCTTTTCCTTTAAAAACCTTTGTCTTCCCCTGGATATGCAGTTTGCTGTGGCATGAGTATTCCATTGCAATGCTCTGTTCCCAAATCAACATCTTTTTCTTTTAGAGAGCCTCTCTCCATTTGTTATTTAGGTTGACAAGGGCATGGAAATCCAAAGAAAATAATTTACTCAAAGTCATCCATCAAGTTATTGCTTGATGTAACTGAGAAGTCTAGCGGTGAAATCCCAAAGAGTTCAGTAACAGCTGATCCAGGTGCTCAAACACGTCATCAGAAATCTCTGTCTGTCACTTGCCTCTGGCGTTCTCCCTGTCGCTTTGTTCTCAGGCCAGCTCTTCTCATGTAGTGCTAAGCTAATTCCAGTCTTACATCTTTCCATCTTGGTGGCTCCAGCCAAAAGTGAGCTCCTTTATTCTA
>NW_012133857.1:25397267-25398829 GCF_000956105.1 Propithecus coquereli
AGGTTATTAGTTCCACAAGAAAGATTTAAACTCTGCTCAAAGTGTTAAATACATCTCGGGTAGAATAGAAGCTTGGTATCAATGGCAGCTCTAATCTGGTTCTGTGAAGAGAATTTTAAACAAAATTTGTACGCACTCTTTGCATTTAATGTAAAATTTTTATCTGAATTTGAAAGTCACATTCTTGCTTTAGATGCATCCTGGATTTAAGATTTTTTACCAAGGCCATTTTGTCCTGCCACCGTAACAAATATCTTGCCTTATGAAACATAAGATTCAATTCACCCTAGGGCTGGAGTCACTCTTTTGTACTATGTTAGGCATTTAGGCAGGGACCCTAATTCTTTCAAGTCAATTCTTTCAGGCCGCAATATTTTTTATCTACTGCTCACGGAGACATAAGCCTTGGGGAGAATTAGGTCCATAAAAACTGCCTCCGAAAGACTCATTTTTTGTGGGCACTTGGATATAAAGAACATGATTGAAATCTGGTGATGTGTGTTTATTGGCAAATATGTATGTATCTGTGTCTGTGCGAATGGATGGATGGGTGGCTGGATGGGGAGACGGATCATATAATGGACAGTTTTTTTTCTTTTTTCTTTTGGTTATCCATCATCCAATTATGGCAAGGTACCATGATTATTAAAACTTTTTCTCCTCTTAGAAATGTGCCATCAGGTGTGTCCTTGAGAACCGGGAAGCCAAATTCTCTTTCTCTCCACTCTGGCAAGTTCAGGGGCAGGCAATTGCCTTCAGCTTAGCTAAAGAGACAGTCTCTTGTGTTACTTGGAATTTGAGTAAGTATTCCAGGGTGTGGTGGCATTTGGAGGAACGCAGCAGCAGAAGTGACTTGTGGCTCCCCAGAGGGATCTGGTCTGCTGGGGGAACTGCTTTGGCTCCTAATGCTTGGCCCTCTGAAGTTGCTTGCTTTTTGCTTGTTTCTAAGCCTGTTTCTGCAGCCCTCTGTGTCCCATTCATAAATTCTCTTTTGCTTAAGTCAACAAGACTGTTTCTGTTGCAACCTGGAAGTCTGACTGATACAGATGTTGAGAAGTAACTAAGTTCTGGGCATATTCTAAGTTCCTTAGGAACATTAATGTATTGACTATTCACAACAATGCTACGAGAAGGGACTTTCATTATTCCCATTTTACGGAGTAAACACAGAACGCTCACGTAATTGCCTCAGATCCCATAGCTACTAAGAGCAGATCCTGCCTTTCAATCCTGGCAGTCCGACTCTAGAGCATCTTAACTATTCTGTGATATTGCTTCTGCAAGGTTGATAGGAGAGAAATAGAGAGAGAGGCAGTGTGGCAGAGTCTGTGCTGTGTTCACTAATACCCTAATAGTAATACCCACAAATATGCCCTTGGAACACAGACTATATTTCCCTGCCTCCTTTGCACCTGGATGTAGACATATGATTGAGTTCTGTCCAATGGAATGTGAGGAGATGTGGATTTGTGTCATTGCTAGGACACAGTAGTTAAGATGTGGGTGTGCCTGTAAGTCTTATTCTTCCAACTGCCCAGCTGAATAGAGAGGACCCTGCCAGG
>NW_012133857.1:25398879-25399461 GCF_000956105.1 Propithecus coquereli
GAGTATAAATTAAGCAAAACAAAATGTAAACAAACAATAAATTAAACCAAACAAAACTGTGTAACTGTAAAGCCCCTGTATTGGCCAAGAACAATTAGCTGAGTGAAAAATAATGACATACCTTAAAATTACCCATGATAAGAGGTGCATGCAAGTCTTCAAACGGTTCCTTTTTTCTTTTTAATAGAAAACAACTTTACCTAATTATTTTCTTTTATACTCTTAAAAAATCCAAATGAAAGCAGAATCTCAATATCTCTAACAACATAAACCCTCAGAATATCCGTAGACGTCCTGGGGGTTTACAAAATGCAGGTCAGCAAATATTGGTGTACTCCTTGCTATTTTTCATGTCACTATGACGACTGTCAGTAATTTCTAAAGATGTCTGTTCCCCTACTTCAGGTGACAACCATGAGTACTTCAATTAGTACTATTGATGTTGTCACTCCTACACTTTGTTATTATGAGAAAAAAATCCCAAGCATTTGCCTCTTGAGGGTCACTGTGCCATGGGCGCCCATACAGCAGAACTGGGAAATGCTAGACCTTTCATTTGGCGTTGGTTCAGCTTTTCACCTG
>NW_012133857.1:25399511-25400900 GCF_000956105.1 Propithecus coquereli
TTTGCCTCTTGAGGGTCACTGTGCCATGGGCGCCCATACAGCAGAACTGGGAAATGCTAGACCTTTCATTTGGCGTTGGTTCAGCTTTTCACCTGACCTAAGACCTAACCTCTTTACTTGCGAGGGAGCCGCGATCTTCACATTAGCGGAGAACTCCTCTGCTCATGCCTGAGACTGTCTACTCTGAAACCCCATCTCTTCCTCATGCCAGCTGTCTGCAAGCAGCATAAACTCTCGAGGCTTCAGTTTCCTTCCCTGAAAATGGGATGACAGTAGTGTACATCCCTCAGGACTGAGGCAAAGATTATGTCATTAGTGAAGGTGTGCAAGACAGAGCCACTTCTCAGACTCTCCCTTCACCTTTTTCTACCTGTTCTGTGCCTGGAAGGCTGCCCAATGTGGAAACCTCAACGGGTTCCCTCAGCCTCTGAATTCTGCATGGCCAACGGGAGCTCCAGCAGACCTGAGGGCCAGAAGAGCATGAGGTCAGAATATGTATTTCTGTAGCTCCCTGCCTTCTGGTTGCCTCTAAGGAAGGCCAGAGCTGCTCTCACTTGGCTATCTCTGTGCAGTTCTCTCCAGGTTCTGCTGATGGATCCCTTCCTCTTGCTGCTTCGGGCTTATGCTCACCTTTGTAAGTGATATCTCTGTTAATCTCCCCTCAAATTTGAATGTGCCCTTTCTTTCCTGCATACACATAATGAAAGCTGCTTAGCCCGTTACGTGACAAGCCCTCACATGGCCTTTGGGTGAATTAAACAAAACTATATGCATAGAATGATTGGTGCCAAATGAGAGTCAATTCATGATAATAATTATATTATTGGTAATAAATAAAATATTATGAATAGTATATCAGTTATTATTTGCAAGTGCTCACTAGAGACTAGGCACTAGATCAGTATTAATACTTAACATTTATGACTTAATCCCCTCCCCCCTACTCAAATCTACAAGTAGTTACTGTTTTCCCCAACTTACAAACAAGGAAACAGAGACTCAGAGAGTTCAAGTAACTGACCCCAGAACACACAGCAGGTTTGTTTTGACTCCGAAGCTCATTCTCTTTACCACTTTACTGCCCTCTTGCTAGTTTCTGCTTCTGCTTCCTGATACAGACCTTTGTTTTTAAAGAGCAAATGATTTTAACAAAAGATGAAAACAAAAGGGCAAAATTATCACAAAAACATGATTATTTGACAAATATTTGCTCCAAGTGTTTAGAGGATCTTCAGAAGGAATCTTGTGATCGAGTCTCACAACATGAATCTTCTGGCCCATATTACAGGATTCTGCCAATTTAACTTCTCTTACCAGACTTGACTTAAGTATTGCTGTTTATGTGACACTATTTCCATAGCAGATGCTCTTGCACACGCACAGTTGTGC
>NW_012133857.1:25407530-25432445 GCF_000956105.1 Propithecus coquereli
GGTGGCTTTTTGTCTTAACTACCATGGTATATGCAGAAGACACAAAGTTGAATCAGTCCTAGTAGAAATAGGAGGAGGAAATCTTACCCATTGGAAACTGGAAGATTGTAGAGGCTGCATAATTGCAATTTAAAACATCACTTCAAATAAATTATCCAGGTACAATTTTATGTATGGTGAAATAAGACCTAAGGTACCCAGAAAAATATAATCTAGAAGGTTTCTATAATAATATCCCCAGTCTCTTTTCACTTTTATTGTAGAGAATGCTATAGGAATCAAATGTGCCGTGAGGTCAACTCATTTCAGGTACAGTGTATCGTGAACTTCTCATTGGTTGATTTCAATCTTCTGAATATGGCTCTTTGACTAAGGGAAACACTATTCCTTATCTGGAACACTTTTGTTTAAGAACCAACTAACTAAGCATTAAACCCGACAGATGGTTGTATGGCCAGAAAAATGAATTCTGTAAGGCAGTGGTCCCCAATCTTTTTGGCACTAGGGACCGTTTTCATGGAAGACAATTTTTCCATGGACTGGGGGTGGAGGAGATGGTTTTGAGATGATTCAAGCGCATTACATTTATTGTGCACTTTATTTCTATTCATTTCTATTATTATTATATTGTAATATATAATGAAATAATTATGCAGCTTACCATCGGTTGGGGACCCCTGCTCTAAGGAATGGTTAAAGCCCATTGATACAATAATTTGCCAAGCAGACATCTATCTAATAGAATTTCACACCAGCTTTGACTATCTGGTCAGTCAGATTCCTTCTCAATGACCCTACAGAAATGGGCGTGAGAAAGGTTGAAAGCAAGAGAAGAGATAAGAGTCTAGCAATCAATATGGTTTTAAACATGAATTTAGCCCAGCTCTGCCATTTATTAGCAAATCATTTCCCCTTTGTGTGCTGCAATAGCCCTGTTTATAAAATAAAAGGGGTTAGCCGTTCATATTGATCAAGTTTAAGCTGCAAAAGCATTACCAACTGAGCTAATTAATATACAGGTTCTCAGATCCCACCTGCAGGTGATTAGCTCATGAGATGAAGGTCATGCCTAACAATTTGCATGTTAAAACAGCACCTGATTTGATTCTCTTCTCAATAGTCTGATCCATCATACATTCACATCACTAGACTAGGTGATCTCTATTCCAACCTGAATCTACTACAATCTTGACATTAAAAAGAATATAGGCAGGTGTGGTGGCTTGGGCCTATAATCCCAATGACTCAGGAGGCTGAAGTGGGAGGATTACTTGAACCCAGGAGTTTGAGGCTGCAGTGAGCTATGATCACACCTGGGAATAGCCATTGCACTCCAGCCTGGGTGACAGAGCTAGATCTTTTCTCTAAAAAGTAAAATTTATATTTTATATATATATGTATGTCATACATACATATAAATAGAATATATATATTTCAATGTTAGTCAATATAGTTAGTGAATATATGAATATATCATGGTGGTGAATATATAATGCCACTGGAAATGTGTGTCTTAAAAAAGAGAGATTTTGCCTTGTATTACCTATTGGTTTACTTCTTACATTTGAGCCTTACCGTTATTTCCCTAATTTGATAGAAGTCATCTGAATATTATTTTATCATTTCTATTTAAGGTAGTCTCTAGTGTATATGTTCATGTTATTTGGGGGATGGGAAAATTTAACTGCTAGTTTTAGTGGCTAATAGCATCCTAGTAATGAGCTTCCTGAAAAAGTGAAAAATATAAAGCTATCACCATGTGTTTTCTGGGAATGATTGTGAAAAGCAATTGGAAAGAGACCAAAATCTAAATTATTGTACTATTGAATTCAAGTCAGTATTGTAGAAAACAGGAACGTTGAACTGGCTTTTAGACAGATAACTTATACACCTTGTCTGATTGAGGTTTATCTCGTAATAAGAAACAAGATTTGAAAATAAACAACTATATGTTATAAGAAGAGGATATAGTTTCCTCAGTCTTAGGTATGACTAGTTTCTACTGCACAGCAAGAGACAATGACTCACATCTTTCTCCTAATTCGATGAGTACAGTGAACTTCTGTGACTTCCATCTGCCTACCAATTCATCCTTCTTCTGATAATGGTGCCCTAATTTTCCTCTGGGGGATAAAACTTCCCTCACTACTAGACCAAGTGCTTTGCGGGTGGGTGCTCTTGGCACAGCAATTGGTTTGGGGATGAGTATGAGATAATTTGGAACAGTAAGAATTCAGCTTCAGACTTTTATTGAATAGTTGGAGAAGAGAAGAGCTCTTTTTCATTTTGCTGGATTTGAAACTAGGAGGAATGTGGGGCTGGAACTGCTGACCACTGTTTTGTCATTCTGTAACCTCAAGCTGCATTTGAAGCTGTCAGATCTATCCCTTGGATATTTTCCCATGAGCCAATATATATATCTAAAATTAAACTAATCCCAATTGATTCACTGAACAACTTGGCCCAAATCATGTAAACTCTCTGCACTGCAGTGTTTTAGTTTTTCAAAAGATATATGCAGAGTAAGGGTATAAATCTAAAAACTATTTTTTGTTCTCTCAAGCTGTAATACAATTATTAGAATATATAAGCATATATGAGAAAAGCAAGGATATATAAGAAACTGGTAATAGTGTTTGCCTTGAGGAATGAGGACTTAGAATTGGGAGGGAGATTCAGTTTTTACTATCTGTTTGTACTATTTGATTGTTAATTTTTAGTGTGTATATATTTTATCTATTTATGAAAAATCCAAATGTTTGCATTAATACAAAGACAACTTCTTTAACAAGCAATAACATGTTTATTATTCACACAAGTTCATCTTTTGAGTTTAATATTTGGTAGCACACGAATGCTAAAAGATATCTTTCCATTTGCTAAGATTCTTTCCCCCCAAAAGGTGCTAAAATAATGATGACACAAACATTTAAGTTAATCTTAGATGCTTCAAAATACAGCATACATTTTATTCTACTTGAACTACTTTCTGAATTGCATACATAGTGTGTCTCCTCCCTCACTTTCAGAGTATTAATGCAATTTATCAAGGTGCCAGCTGTTCAATGCCTCTAATCCTCAGCTCACCCATTTTGAAGATGAGAAGTCTCAAAGTAAATGCATCATTCAAATTGAGGACTTAGAGGTGGCTTATGTAATTCTATTTCATTGCCTCTTGCCTCAGGGATGGCTGTGCCATTTCATTTTATTTTCCGCCGTCCCCACATCATTTTATTATTTGGTTTTTGGTGGTCAGAACTTATTGAAATGATTTAAGTGAGCCTTCTGCTCAGAGGAGCAGCAATATAATACCCAGAAATGAGGTCTATAAAAATGGGTATTAATTGAGTACATTTTGATCCTCCTGTATTTTCTTTATCCTCCTGTAATTATGTATCAAGGTCAGAATGAGGTGGTCTTTGGAGGCTTGTTGCACTGTATGCTATTCATTTTTTACTCCTTCAAGTCCTGGTTGCGATATCATTAATAAGTGGGATCTAAGCAATGCACTCGAAAGGACCTTGTTAGGACATAAGGATCTATGTGTTTCTGGCAGCCTAGACCCTGTATTATAACTTTACTTCAAGGTGGTATAAAGCCAATTAATAATATTACGGATAAGAAGACTATAATTAATAATAGCTAATTTTGAATACCCTATGTCAAGTATTTTATAAATACCCTATGCTCATTTAATTCTATTAATATGCCTTTTAAGAAATCACAATTATTATTCCCATTACACAAATGAGAAAACAGAAACACATGGAGTCTAAGATGAATAACTTGCTGAAAGTCCCACATGTGGGAAACAGCAGACCTGGGATTTGAACCCTGGGCCTGATCTCTCATCCTGAACCTGTGCTCTTTACACCTTTCAGTGGGTTCAGACTCTAAAGAGACAGATCTTAGCTTAAACGAATAGAGAAGGGTGACAGCAGAAATAGGTACAAGGCACAGAGGTAGACGAGAGGAGAGCACGATTGTCTTTATCTGGAGACACCAAAGAGGCTTCCTGGAAAAGGTGACATAAGAGATGGCGTTTGAAAGTTGGATTTATTCACTGATCTCTGAAATTCAGCTTCAAGCTATGAGAGCATATATGTCCAAATTAGGGGACAGGATGCTAGAAGTAACAATAAATTTCAACATTGACATAACAACTTATAGCTGCCCTAGTGAAAGAATTAAATCTTTTCAGCCCTTGGGTATGTATTTAGATATATGAAGATATACGACAATGCTTTGCAAAGTGCAAAACATCACAGAGGAATATTAGTTCTTATTATTTAAGTTTATATGGCCTATTGTTTGCATTAATGGTCTCTCTTCTTTGTTCTGTCCTGTATCCCTACTTTTTGCTATGTGACTTTGCGATTCCTTTCACTAAAGAGGCAGAGTTTCTCTCCTCGCCCTGAATCTGGGCTGCCTTAGCTACTTGTTTTGGCCAATGGGATGTTGGCAGATAAGACACAAAAACTTAAAAAGGCACTTGGAAAAGAAATAAGAGGAAAATTTAAGACACATTTTGAACAAAATGATGAGGAATCAAAAAAGCACTTGGGCATTTTTGCTTGCGGTTGCTCTTCTGCCATAAGGAAAATATGTCTGGGATAGTCTGCGGGAGGATGAAAAACATGTAAAGCAGAGCCAAGCAGGGCCCCTGGCCCCTCCAGTCTAGCCAGCATCACCCCTGACTTGTGAGCAACAGTGAGTCCAGCCATCCAAGTCCAGCCTAACCGGCTGCACCCTGCAGACTCATGAGCGAAATCAATGCTTCTTATTGTAGGCTGTTGAGCTTTCTGCGAGGATTTCCTCCACCTACAGATAGTTTGAGGGTTATAGTAACCGACCTCGCAGTTGCCCCAGGGAAAAACACGAAATATTCTGCACTCTCAAGGAAGCTATGTTGCTGTGTCAATTTGGCTTAGTTACTTTACATTGCATCCTTGTGGCAGCTAATCACTGATACAGTAGGTATGACCATTTCATTGCAGCATCAGCATCCAAAACTCTTGGGAGCCAGTGGCTTCTGTTTATTTTATGTTCCTAATAAAAGCAGAGGCAACAAGCACATGATACATGCTTTTTAGGTTAAAAAAAACCCAAAAAACAAAAAAGAAACAATCCAATAACAATCCAGCTTGTTTGACAGTAGTAGAATATTTCATGTTTCTCTCTGGGGGAACTGCAGGGTGAGTTACTGAAACCCATCACTTGTCAAGTAAAATCACAAACTAATTTTACACAGGAATAGCCAGCAGCTAATTTAAACACTATTGGAACCAACAGGTAGAAGAGATTGGTATGTTGTAGTTTGGCTTTTTAAAAAAAAAAACAAACAAAAAACTGCTCTTGAAGGGAACCTCAGACCAAAGCTACTGTTCCAAAAGCCACTAAACTTCAAATAGGAAGGAACTAAAGTTACAATATTAGGAATATTTTTGAATCTTTTTATAGTCCAAGTTTTTTAGACTCCTCCATCTAGGAATAAAAATGAGCCAACATTAATTTCAAATAAAGATTATTTTATTTGTTGCTAAATATAAATGATACACATGTTCAATGTAGAAAATAAGAAAAATAGAGTGAAAAGAAAACAAGTACAAATAATTCCACCATTAAAATACAATCAGTATGAATATGTTGGCATTTTAAAAAGCATTTTTATCATATTTTATTTTAATAATAGTAGCATACTTTTGGGCACAGTGCTGGGAATTTCACATTCATTTCTTCCTTCCATTGTTATGATCGGTGATTTCATATTATCTCCATTTTTTAAAGTAAGGAAACTCAGAATGCAATAACAGCAATTTTGCCAGCATATTAGCCCCTCCCTGCTTATGTAGAAATTCAGCACTCCTCTTCAAGAGTCTCCCAGTCATTTTTCCCCTAGTTAACTTCTTATTATGGAAAATTCAAACTTGTGCACAAGTAGAGTGAAAGTCATTACAAACCTCTATTTACCTACCACTCAGCTTCAACAATTATCATCACATGTCAATCTTGTTTCTTTAATAACCCCATCCACTTTTTGCTCATGTCTGCTTGCTCCAATTTTCCGTGTAGACTTCCCTGTCCATAGACCCAAGACCCATGGTACAATATGTCATTCTCAGGGGTCAACATGGAATGTTCCAGTACTTCCAGGGAGGCTGGGATGCTGTGTTAATTTGGTCTGAGAAGCATGCCTATGATAGTGGGTTGAGCCCTGTTTACAGTAAAGTGCAAACTTAATAGAGGAAACTGAGTTCCAGGAGCTAAAAATGTAGACATTGCCATGAAATATACAGGTACACCTACAAAATAAGAAGGAACGAGGTGCTATATATAGTCTGTAAGTCACAGTCATATGTTTCATCAGACATGATGGAATGTCCCTGTCTGAGAAAACTGCTTTGCTCAGGGCATTGTTTTTCTGGCTCCCAGAGAAAGCCTTTGAGGTGACCAACTGGGCTATCCTCCCTTCAGTCCTCCCCTCACCAGCCCCAGGGCCAGGCTCTTCTCCAGGAGGGAGGCTGGCATGCTTGGTTGTGCCACCGTCATCCACATTGATATGGATGATTGGTTAATATTCATGAGGGCTTCTACCCAGTGGAGTTTGTTGGGGCATATGGAAACCACAGCCTCTGTTCTCAGCAAGTTTGCACCAAAGCATCTGAGTCTATTTACTCACAATTTGCCGATGTTTTGACATTTCCTTGCTGATTTGCCTCATGAATGAATGCCTCATGACACTTTTGGGATCGGAAGTAATATCCCAATGAGCCAAAGACTGGCTTTTCCTGTTGCCATGGGCCATCCTGTCTCATTTTCTCCCAGGATAATTGTTGCACTCGAGGCAAAATAAAAAAGGTGGCAGCCCTAAATGTCTTCAATTTCTGTCTTTTATGCATAGTCTCCATAGCCTAGAAAAGAAAGAACTGCCATCCAGCTCTGCAGCACTTACATGTGTATGATAACATATTTTCACTTCAATCTCGTGAGACAAGAATGAAGATATCATTAATGCCTTTTTAAAATGAAAAGTAAAACATGTTTGCTGTCAGTACTATGCAAAAAACATAAAAAGTAGAAAGCCTACACAGCAAAACTACTCCTCCCATCTCATTCCCCAGCCCTAGTTAATTCTTCTCCTTTGAACTGATTAATGTTTATTTGGGTTGCACATTTCTAGATATTTTTTAATGCTCTCCTATGTACACATACGTGTGTGTGTTTATAAGTATAGATATACACGGTGTAAAAGAAACATATATGAACACATCTATTCACACGTTTGTGGTTCTTTTTACTTAATGTGTTAAATCTGAGATGTCACTCATGGTACAATATGTCATTATTTTATGTACAGCATCAAGATCATTGTCTGGCCAATAGCGATTATAAGACACTATCTATTATAAGACTCATAATAATGTAAAAATGTGAAAAACATCTTGAAATCAATGACATATGGCATTGTTTTGCATCTTTTTTTCCATTTAACTGTACAACACAGATATATTTTCACTTTTGTGTAAACAGTTCCATCTCTTTTTAAACTGCTGCATATTATAACATAGTTAGCTGTCCCACAATTTATTTAGCCCTTCTCATATTGTTGAACATTTAGGTTGCTTCCAAATTTACTATTAAAATAGCACTGGATGACTATACTCTGCATAAGTATGTGAACATTTTAGAAACCATATTCCCAGAAGTATAACCAAGGGTCAAAGATTATAAGCCAATAAAATTTTTTATAGGTACTCCTGTGGTTAATAGAAGACAGAGGAGGTTGGCAATTGTTTTCTCACTCTGGGGCAGTACTCTCAACCCCACACTCTCCTTTCTTGGTCCTTTTCTCTGTGGACTCATCTTTGATGAAACACAAACAATTGGTGAGTTTAACCATCGGACATTTCAGCCCTTGGAGAGAGGCATTCATTTTTTTCGAGGCTCTGAGCCTGACATTTATGGAAACAACTGTGTACTTTGTGGGCATTTAATGACCTGTGATGGCAAAGACACCTAAATTATTTGTATACACATCTGAGCAGTCAGATTCAGGACTGATTGGTTTGGTTCAGTAGAAGCTATTTCTACTTTGTGGGAAGAAAGAACGCAGGCACGAGGGCGTCTTGGTTCTCCGGCAGGGTGTGATTACCTATGAGTTGTACCAAATTGGACTGACCGGATTTGGTGGTCTGTTCTAGTTTTATAGGCTTTAAACTGATCCTCCTCAGCTTATCCCATTCCTCTCTTTACCAGTAAGGAAGAGTGACCAATGTGGACCTAAATAATCACATAAAACCCAGAAAATTTTGAAATCATCATACTCATGCAATGTTGAATGGAAATACATAAAAGTTTATTTTAAAACCCCCATACATGGCTGGGCATGGTGGCTCACACCTGTAATCCTAGCACTTTGGGAGGCCAAGGTGGGAGGATTGCTTGAGGTCAGGAGTTTGAGTCCAGCCTGAGCAACAGTGAGACCCCGTCTCTACAAAAAATAGAAAAATTAGCCAGCTGTGGTGGTGCATGCCTGTGGTCCCAGCCACCTGGGAGGCTGAGCAGGAGGATCACTTGAGCCCAGGAGTGTGAGGTTACAACGAGCTATGATGACACCATTGCACTCTAGCCCAGGCAATAGAGTGAGATCCTGTCTCCAAAATAAATAAACGAATAAAGAAATAAATAAATAAAACCCATATAATGATCCTAATTGACAGCCAACATTATTCAGGTCTCCTAGAGCAGTGCTTCTCAAATATTATTGGGCTTATAAATCCTTGGGGCCCTAATTAAAATACAGATTCTAATTTGATAGGCCAGGGAGGAGGCTGACATTCTGCATTTCTGTCCCAGGTGACATTGATGTTGCTGGCCCACAGATTCCACTTTGAGTAGCAAGGTCCTAGATCGCACGTATACAAACTATGGCCAGTAGGCTAAAACCCATTCTTTGCCAGTTTTGTAAATAAAGTTTTATTGGAACAAGAGCCATGTCCATTCACTTGTATATTGCCTATGGCTGCTTTCTACTGCAACGGCAGAGTGACAGAGACCTTATTCCTGCAAAGCCTAAAACATTTACTATCTGGCCCTTTACAGAAAACATTTGCTCCCACTGCCCTAGATGATTCCTTTGATGTTGAATACTTGCTACTCAAGACAGATTTTCAGCATCTGTGCAACACTCAATAAACATATCTAACACTTATTGTGCACTGAACATTGTGCTAAGAGAATACAATTGTGAACAAGATATAATCCCTACTTTCATGGAGCTTATACTTGTTCTCTCACTCAATATTTGAGGAAGTCACTATATTCTCTAAGCTTCAGTTTACTCATCTGTAAAATAGGGATAAAATACCTAATGTTTAGAGTTTATTAGGAAAAAAAACTTGAAACAAATTAAATTTAACAGAGTTTAATTGAGCAAAGAATGGTTTGCAAATTGGGCCACCTCCAGAATCAAAATAGGGTTAGAGATTTAGGGACAGAAAAAGGAAAATGGGGTGAAGACAATGGAAGCGACGTGCAGAAATAGCTGGATTGGTTACAGCTCAGCATTTGCCTTATATGAACTCGGTTTGAACGGCTACCTGCCTGTGAGTGGTTGAGCTACGGCTACTGTAATTGGCTGAGACTTGGCTACTTGTTCTAAGAGTAGGATATGGTCTGTTTAAACATCCAGTTAGGTTACAGTTTACCATGTGTGGAGAAACCTTTAGGCTGAGCTTCAGATACATAAGGAGACAATTTTAGGCTAAGCTTAATTTAACAAGTTATTGTGAGCAGAGGGCTAGGTAACTGGTAAATACTCAAGAAAAGTTATCTGTTATTATGTTATTTTTTATTATTTTTCTTACTCTGCAGATTTCTGGACAACGAACGGCTTTCTTATGCTTGTTCATTCTGTGTGTGTGTGCGCACTTGTGTGCATTTCCTTCCGAGTTATTCAGAAAGAACTAGAGCTGAAAGTGACTTTTCCTTCACCTTTAAATTAAAGATTTAATCATTTAATCATTGAAAATAAATATTTATTTATTTCTGACATGGAAACTTCTCTTTGATTCTGACACCAAAGCAGAACAGTGTTCTTGGTTTCCACAATGTGGCTTTCTGTGTTTCTTTGGTTTCTTAACCTGCCAACAGGGAGGTGCTAATGGCGACACGGCCCCTGGTGAGGAAGTGCACAGGGGACAGAGGAGCGCGACTCACTCTCTCAGCAAGGGGCATAGCTTTTGATGGGATTAACTAACAACTCCCCAGGGGAACCATACAGCCATTATGCTGAAAAAGCTGAGGAGAATTTCAAATTCATTAGTTACTCAATTTCAAAGAAAGACTGAAAAAAACCAAAAAATTCTCTTTGAGTCATTGGAAGCCTGCACACATTTTATACCTTTTGTGTCTATATTGATTTTAATCATTTATTTATAAATTCTTCATCATCAGGAATAACAGCCATTAATTTTGATTCCTAAGAAGTAGCTCTTGAAGCAAAGGTTCAAGTGCAGGTAGTTTATCTGGGAGGCGAGGTAACCAGTGGGGCAGTACAAAAACAAGACAGTGAAAGAGAGGCAGCAAATTTCAGGTGTGTTATCCCTGGGTAGGTAGCATGTAGCTACCCCTAGAATGCCCCTGGAGTCTAATCTTGCTGCGGAACTCTGGGGAATGGTGTAGAAAACATACCTCGGAATTATCTCACTGAGGGCTGAGGGTACAAGAGGTTTTATATACCAACTCCCATCGCTCATTCATTGGCTAACAGCCCCTGCTGGGGTGTGTGTTAATTTTCTGGCATCTTTGACTAAGGAGAAATAGTTACTGCCCTTTAGAAGAAGCCAGAGGGCACTTCAGGGGTGATGCCAGAGGGGAACACACAGGCACTGAGAACATCTGGATGGCTTGGCTTTTTCTACTTCCCATGCCTGAAGTTTGTACACACTAGATGCTTACTAAGTGTTGGTTGTCCTATTCTGGATGAATCTAAACATGCAAAGCAAATCGAGGTGTGTGTATGTGTGTGAGAGAGAGACGCGACTGAAACTGCTTAAGTAAACTCAATCATTTGTGGGAAAATGAATGACAGAAAATGCTTCATTATATAGAGATTTTGAAGAGAAAGAATAAATTACACCAATGCTCTAGGTAGAAGAGGAAGAAGCT
Source organism: Propithecus coquereli (assembly GCF_000956105.1). Classification (NCBI taxonomy): domain Eukaryota; kingdom Metazoa; phylum Chordata; class Mammalia; order Primates; family Indriidae; genus Propithecus; species Propithecus coquereli. Next base: position 25,418,700 of record NW_012133857.1, read on the forward strand.
GACAAGCTAATGAAACAAATAAATTGAAGTTCTAATTCCTCACACTTCTCCAAGTCAAGTATGTATTTTTCCCTAGGTAGTAATAAAATGCCATATGGAGGTCATACTAGTCATTAGAGATACTGTTGTGAGAAATGATGTAAAAGTGACCAGGGTTTGTGTTTCAAAAACAAGAGTTTTGAATGTCCGAGTGTGACGTGTTGAGCTCTCTGAGAAGCAGTTGCTGAGATAGAGTTTATTGTGACCGGATTATTTAAGGAGTACCCAACACTTGTGGAAGGAGGGGAAAAGGAAGCAAGATTGAGAAGATAGAGAAATTGAGCTTCAGTACAGACCCAACAACAGATTTACCCAACTCTACAAAGAGCTCTGGAGCTAGAAAGGCTCTACTTAGCTGTCCCAAGTAGGCTTAGATGGCCATGTCTTTATACTTTTGGCCATTGGATATAGGTTGCCCAGGAAGGTAAGGTGATCCCTCCAGCTGAGGCCATCCTCCAAGGGGCTGCAGCTGGAGGCTTTCTGCTGACAGCACTCTAGCAGCTCGGGCAATGAGTGCTTCAATGAAGGGAGATCCAGGAAGTACATCAGTGCCCACCACAGTGAATGTTCTCAGCTTTCCCCTCTCCCCCAATACTTTGCCCCTACCACAGCCTTCTAGCTAGATTCTCTGCCCTGGATCACCAGGGTTGCATGATCTAAATTTGGATGTGATTCTCATATCTCACAGCCCTTTGGTTCCATGGCTTTTTCGTTTTTCTGGAACCTGCTCTTCCTTCACCAATATTTGGTGTTGTAGGATTCCAATGTGGCTCTTTTGGAAGCTCAATTTATTATACATCATCTCTCAGCACCACCTGTGATAGAAATGGGGCAGATAGACACCTAAAACCTGCCACACTCGCCATCCAAGTCCTGATACTCAGATTTCCACGGTATTAATTACGCCCTCTGGAACCACCATGAGGTGTCTGAGTGGGTGGTTTGTGTTTAGACACCACATCTTCTGTAATCCAGATTATAAAATCTCACCTCAGTTTTCATTTTCCTGGAGCTTACACTGGCTTGGAAGCTATGTGAATGACTAGTTTTGATTTTGTGGTATCAGACATACAGCATTCAAGAGTGGCCATCGTGTGCGTGTGTGTGTGTGTGTGTGTGTATTTGTGTGTTGGGTGTAGGACATTTAGCCTAGCAGAAGAAAAGCAAGGATCCCAAGAAGATGTGGGGCTAAAGCTTATACAGCACCATTTAAAAGGGAGGCTGAAATACATCAACACAGACCATGCTTGCAGGAGGGAAATGCTTGCATAGTCTCAATTTACCATATGCAACCATGGAGAGTTCCCAGTATTTACCATCCTATCCAAGAAAGCTTTGTCTCCAAGGTCACAAAGATTTACTCCTATATTTTCTTTTAAGAGTCTTATAGTTTAGCGCACATATTTAAGTATTGTGAATGGCAGGAGAATGGGATCCAACTTTACTCTTTTGTATGTGGGTACCCAGTTCTCCCAGCATTATTTGTTCAAAAGACAATTCTTTTCTGCCATTGAACTGTCTCAATATCCTTGTCAAAAATCAGTTGACTATAAATGTAAGGGTTTATTTGTGGACTCTCAATTCTATTTCATCTGTATGTCTATCCTATGCTAGTACCATACAATTTTATTACTGTACCTTTGCACTAAGTTTTTAAAATTGGGAAGTGTGAGTCTTCTAACTTTGTTCTTCTTTTTAAAGACTGCTTTGGCTATTTTGGGTTCCTTAAATTTTCATATAGATTCTAGAATCAGCTCATCAATTCTTCAAAAAAGTCGGTTGATATTTTCATTGGGATTGTGTGGAATTTGTAAATCAATTTGGGGAATATTGCCATCTTAACAGTAATGTCTCTTGATTCGTGACGATGGGATGTCCGCCCATTTATTTGGATCTTCTTTAATTTTTTTTCAACAATGTTTCATAATTTTCAGAGCGTATGTTTTGCCCTGCTTCTGTTAAGTTTATTGCTAAGTATCTGATGCATTTGGATGCTATTTTAAAATAAGTTGTTTTCTTAGTTTCATTTTTGATTGTTCATTGTTAGTTCTCTTAGTCAGCTTAGTATCGCAAAATACTGCAGACTGCAGGCTTAAACAAGAAGACATTTATTGCCCATGGTTCTGGAAGCCAGGAAGTTTGAGCTCAGGGTGTCAGCATGGTGGGATTCTAGTGAGGGCCCACCTTCCTGGCTTGCAGATGGCTGCCTTCTTGCTGTAGCCTCACATGACAGACAGAGAGAGGGAAAGAGAGAGAGAGAGAAAGAGAGAGAGAGAGGGAGGGAGGGAGGGGAGGAAGAGGAAGAGGGAGAGAGAGAGAGAGAGAGAGGGTGAGAGAGGGAGAGAAGGAGAGAGGGAGAGAGGGAGGGAGGGAGGGAGGGAGAGAGAGAGAAGAGAGAGAACGCTCTCTGGCCTTTTGTGAGAGCACTAATTGCTTCATGAGGATTCTGCCCTCAGGATCTCATCTGAACCTAATTACTTCTCAAAAGTTCCCCCTCCAACCACTATCACATTGGAGGTTAGGGCTTCCATATATGAATTTTGAGGGGGACACAAATATTTAGTCCATAACACTAGTGAATAGAAACACAATTGATTTTTGTATACTGATTTTTGTACACTGCAACCTCGATATTTACTTTTTCTAATAGTTTTTTAGTGGATTTCTTAGGATTATCTGTCTACAAGATCACGCCATTTGCAAACCATCTGCAAATAGAGATAGTTTTACCTATTCCTTGCCAACCTGTATGCATTTTATTTCATCTTTTTCTTTCTTTCTTCTCTTTAACTTTTTTATTAATTGGCTTGGCTAGAACTTCCAAAACAATGTTGAATAAAAGTGGTGAGAATGGATATCTTTGTCTCATTCCTGATTGTAGGGGGAAGCATTCAGCTTCCATTAGTAATTATAATGTTAGCTATTGATTTTTCATAAAAATATTTTATTAGGTTGAGGAAGTTTCCTTCCATTCTTAGTTTGTTGTGTATTTTTATTATGAAGAGGTGTTGGATTTTGTAAAATAATTTTTCTGTATTTATTGAGAAAATCATGTGGTTTTTTTTATTCTGTTGATATAGAATATTACATTAATATTTGGATATTAAGTCAACCTTGCATTTTTGGGATAAATCTCACTTGATCATGATGAACCATCATTTTTTAAAAAAAAGACTGCATTCAGCTTCCTAGTATTTTGTTGAAAATTTTTGCTTCCATATTCATAAGAATGTTGCCTTATAATTTTCTTCTTAATTTTTTCTTGTGATGTCTTTGGATTTAGTATGAGGGTAGAACTGGCCTCATAGAATGATTTGGAAAGTGTTCCCTCATCTTCTATTCTTTGGGAGAGTTTATGAATAATTATTATTAATTCCTCTTTAAATATTTAGAATTCACCAGTGAAGCTATCTTGGCTTGGGCTTTTTTTTGTGGGAAGTTTTAAAATTACTAACTCAATCTCTTTGTTATATATATGTGCAAATTTTTCATTTCTTTTTGAGTGAGTCAGTTCTACTAGTTTGTGGCTTTCTAGAAATTTGTCTATTTCATCTAAGTTATATAATTTTTTGGCAGAAAGTTTTTTATAGCTTCTTTTATACTCTTTGTTATTTCTGTAAGATGAGTAGAGATGCCTCCTCTTTCATTCCTGATTTTCATAATTGAAGTCTTCTCTCTTTTGAAACATTTTTTGGCCAGTTCCCAGGATTTATGTTAGAAAGAGTAGAACCTTTGTCACTAAACCAATTTTGGTCCAAATCCTATCTCTTTTACTGGGTAATTGCCTTCCCAAACCTTAGTTTTTAGTCTGGAAAATGGAGACAATTCATTTGAGTCTTTTTTTTTTTTAATTTCTGAAGCCATTTTATTCTGACAATTTTTTTATTCCTACATTTAAAAATGCACACATAATCATTCATCTTTAAATTATAAGTTAACTTAAAAGCAAAAATTATCTTTTAATGCAACTCAGTATCACATATCATTTGTGAGAATGGTAATATTCTAGCAAGATAGCTATGGTAAAAGCCTGAGTATAAAACAACATTATTTTTTTCTGCAGAGATAAAGCATGGGCTACAGAGCTAGAAATTGGGAACCAGAGTTCTAGTTCTAGTTCTTCAAATGCTCCCTGACAACAGGAGCCAATGATCAATTATGTTCAGAAGCTGCTGTGCCCTATATAGAGAGAGCTGGCTCTCTGAATCTGTGGGGTTTGCATTGGTGTATTCCAGCAAATATGGATTGAAATTATTTGAAAAATAAAAAGTGACAATACAACGGTAAAAAAAATACTAATAAAAAATACTGTATTGTTAGTTACATTGATACCAATTATTTATATAGCATTTACATTGTATTAGGTATGATACACAATCTAGAGATGATTTAAAGCAACGGGGAGGATGGACATAGGTTATATGCAAATACTGCCCCACTTTATATCAGGGACTTGAGCATCCTCTGATTCAGTATCTTTGGAAGGTAGGGGTGGGTCTGAAAACCAGTCTCCCACTGATACCAGGAATGGCTATACTCAATTCTTGGAGATTGACAGCATACATTGGCATATTAAGGAAGCTAAAAACTACATTTCCCATGTTCCCTTGCCAGTATGATTTCCTCCTCCTCCCTACATCTGTTCGTTCTTTTAACAAATATGTTTAGAGCACCGACAATGTGGCAGGCACTGTTCATGGTGTTGAAATGCAGCAGTGAAACAAACAAAGTCTCTTCTCTTGTGGAGTTCACAAGTCACCTTTTTGTGAAATTTAAATATGATGACATGATAGTTACTGGCACATAGTCAATGCCAGATGAAAGGTAGCTATTCAATTTCTTTACCTCTCCTGTGCTGTTTGATGCCAGTTCAGGCTCTCTGGGGAAAGGCTCGGATGGCTTGTGACACTTTTCAGAGCCTTGTCTTTCCTACACCTCATCATAATCAATTCTGCTCAAATACAAACATTGCAGCAGCAATTTCCCTGTATGTCTAACTTCTAATTATCTATAAACACACTCATTTATGAAATGGTTTTCCTCTTTTGATATATGATAGCAGACATTTAGCTAGTCAAAACCCTACTTGACTATCTAGCTTGCTGCATTGAAACTGTGGCAGAATCACTTCTAGACACGTGAATTTGCATATTTTTCCCATGTATGTTTCTTTTCCCCTCCCTCACTCAAGCAGGTAGCAAGGCTTTCTCTCTTGCCTCAGGGAAGGTTAGCAGCAAACTAGAAAGCAGAGGGGAGAGTTCCCTTTTGGGCTTTTGATTTACAAAATTTAACTCCATCGAGTAGATCATCACTTTTGGCTGGCAAAGAAGACAAAGTGGGGGCTCTAAGATAAACGAGAGTAGAAAGAGAGAAAAAAATTATTTTAAACTAAAAAAGGGGTTTTTGAAGACTGAAGCAAGACAGAGGTATGTGCATGCATGCGTGTGTGTCTGTATGTGCCCTAAGCAGCAGAGATTCATTCTGTCCTTCCTGAAAGTGCACTGGGGGGAGGTCCAGCCCTCCAAGGGGAACAAGTGCTTGGGGTCCTGGGAGACACTAGAGGACTCAGCCTTTGCAAAGGTCCCAGGCCCCAAGCACGACCCTGAAGCAGCAGTGCCACCAGAACTGGGGGCTCTCTGTGGACTGGGGGCACTGCGGACTCTTGGTGGCAACCAGGGCAGGTTAAAGTCAATGATCAGAGACGCTTCCCTGAGGCTGCGCTGCTCCATAGCCTCCAGGGCGTTGGTCATCTCGGACAAGGAGAATCCCAAATAGCCCAGCCCCTCACCAGTCAGCCAGAAAGTGTAGACTGTGAGTTGGAACCAAGTGGCCTTAAAGAAGATAAGGAAATAGGGTGGTTTTGTTTGTTTGTTTGTTTGTTTGTTTTTTGACACCTAAGCTCATGAACTGAGTCTCACACTTGCTACCTTAGCCACAGGACAGGAACTAGTTAAAACTAAAGATTTCTGGCTCTGTCCACTTAGCCCACCCTCCTCTTCTGGGAGTCCGCAGCTTAGAAGTGTGGGGAATTTTCTGCCCATTTGATTCTCTGTTCCAGCACTTTCCTGAGTCACTTGGCTTTGATAAATGCAGACCGATCCAAAATGAGAAAGGGACAGAGAAACCCAGCGCAGACCATGATTCACACATAACCCTAAACAAAGCTGTGGCTGAGTGATTTTCCTGGAACTCGCAGGCAATGAGATGCACATTTACTGTAAAGCACGGACAGCGGCTGTTCAGAATCAAGGGCATTTCACATCCACTTTCTGATTTATAAACCCACCTTCCCCGTAGGCTGTGGGCTCCTTAAGGGCAGGTGTTATCTTCTAGTGAATCCCCCTGCAGCTGGTACAGTGACTGACATAGAGCACATCCTTAATATAGATGGTCCCAACTTACGGTGGCTCAACTTATAATTTTTTGACTTTAGGATGGTACGAAAGCGATGCTCATTCAGTAGAAATCGTACTTTGAGTACCGATACAACTGTTCTGTTTTTCACTGTCAGTACAGTAGTCAATAAATTACATCAGTTATTCAACACCTTATTATAAAATAGGTTTTGTGTTAGAGGATTTTGCCCACCTGTAGGATAATGTAGGTGTTATGAGCACATTTAAGGAAGGTTAGGCTAAGCTGTGATGTTTGGTAGGAAATGCTTTTTCCACTTATGATTGATATTTTCAATTTACAATGGATCTCTTGGGATGTAGTCCCATTGTAAGCTGAGGAACATCTGTACATGTTAGTTAAATAATTAACAAATCTTTATTGAAAACCTTCTATATTCCTGAAATTGTCCAAGGCACTGGAAAAACGTTATTTCATTTGATTTTCTAAACAACTCTGTGAGGTGGGTTGCTCAGAGTCTCAAAGTTAGTAAGTGGCAAGATTACAGCCCTGGTCTGACTTCAAACCCACCATTTCTTTACATATTTGAGTCTCTTTGGTATAAGGGCATTTGTTGTCCTAAGTTAGTCATCTGGATTTTAATTAGCAATATTAGGGAATCTGTAAAGACACAATTCCATTTCCTCCTTACTCATGCTTTCAGTTATTCATCCATTCAGTGAAAATATATATGCCATGCACTTGTTCCTCTAAGTTACTTTGCAAATCAGCAGGAAATTTATAGAACTCAACAGTAAAAGAAAGAATATTCAGGTTCCAAAAATGTCTGTTTAAAGGGCTGCTTACTGAGGCTGCTTGGGCTGGTGAAAAGGTTTTAGGATTTGGAATCACAAGACCTACACTTAAATATTGGGTTAATCATATTCTAGCTTAATAGCTAGTTTTGCTTTGGGCAAGTTAGTCATCCTCTCTGAATCTCAGTTTCCTCATGTGTACGATGGGAATAGTATCCACACGTGAGGAAATTTTGAGGTAATATATGGCTGTGGTCGGGTATAAGAAGAGGTTTACATATATGTATTTATATAGATATGGAATACTACTGCTACTTTGGGGAGGAAATGGAGATTTGGGGGATAGGTTACTTTGGAATTTGATGTGGTTGATAAGCCTTAGAAATGTTTTCGTTATGTCTGAGGAGATGCAGAAAAGGGCTAGGGCAGGAAGACTATGTCAAGTTGCGTACTTTTTGGGTACACAAAATCATCTGGCCCGGAGGCAGGAGAGGTGGGTTGAAATACAAGTTATATTTGTTGATGGGGGCCTATGGCAGCCCGAAGGAAGAGGTCACTTTTTCCTTTTTGTAGCATTGCTACCAGAGAGGGCTTCTCTTTGCATTCGTATTTCCAGGAGAATCTTTTGGTGATTTGCTCAAAGCCTACCCTGAAAGCAAATCTTGAGACAAGGATTGGGTGCAGGTTATTTATTTGGAAGGAGACACCTAAAAGCACAGTGAAGAAGAGAGAGTGAGACATGGAGGGGAACAGAGCTAATCAAGCTTGCATTGTTAAGTCGATTCCCAAGCTCTAGTTGTAGGCAACTAGAGCTTGATCCCACTGGGGATCCTCTGAGGAAAATTTGGAGAAATTATCAATCAAAGAATGGGAGACTGGGGCACTTATTGACTGACTTCTATCCTCCATTGGTTGAGGTTGGCCCCTGGGATACCAATTACCCCACATTTTAGGGCCACGTTGCCTTCTGAGGCAGAAAAGTGGGTAGACTTCCCCAGGCTTGCTCATTGGCAACATACGTAGAACTATCCATCTCTATGGTTCTGAAATTAGGCAGGCTCAGCGGATGTGTTGCAGGCCACAGCTCAGGGCTGTGAGTTTTGCCAAGAGTGCTCCACCCAAAGTGGGCTTGGGGAAGGCACATCCTATGGAGGCCCCCTGTATAGACACAGTCCTGGACAAGGGCAGATCTTATTTAGCACTTATTTTCATTCCATTTCCTCTCCACTTGGTTTCCTTGTGCCCATGAGTCACACAGAACCTGGAGTCAACTTCTTGCCCTGTTCCCTTAAATAGCTGTCTGGGTAGCCATGCATGTGACTGGGTACAGAAGGACATTTAAAATGATAACCGGACTATTCACAGATGAAGCAGACCTGCTGACTCATCAGATTGCTTAGGTGCCACAGCAAAACGAGCTTACTAGTGATGGTGGCCTCCAAGAGCTCTCGAGTATCTTTCTCTGTTTCTCTTCATCTCTACTTTATTTCATTAATGCACATGAATGAGAGTGAGATTATGATTTGAATAATCAAAATAATTTCTAATTAATTGAGGGATTCATTCACTCAAAAAATATCAAATGTTTCTTGAGTGCCTCCCCATGTCAAGCTTTAGGTTAGATACCGAGAATATAGGAGTAAACAAAATTCAAACTTTCTGTTCTCACACGGTTTACATTCTACAGAATGAGAAGAGTATCACGTAGGAAGCAAACAGGGTGACGGGATAAAGAGCTCCTGTTGGTGTCCTACTTTAAATACGGTGGCCAAGGAGGCCATTTAATAGGTGCTAACTGACCTGAGACATGAATGACACAAAGAACTTTTTCAGGCAGAGGAAAATACAAATTAGGCTTTGAGTGGGAAATCACCTGTTGTGTTAGAGGGTCTGAAAGAGGACAATGTGTTCTTAGAGATCATAATAAATGGTTAGTTGAGTGGGCTCTAGCAGTAGAATCTAACACTTAATAGTTCTGTGTTCTTGAGCACATCATCTAACCTTTCAGAGCCTTGGTTTCTCCACCTGTAGACGGGGCAATATAATTCCTGACTCATGTGGATGTGGTAAAGGTCAAATAAAATATTGTGTGTTTTGTGCTTATCACTATACTTGCACATAGTAGGAACTCTATGCATGTCACTGGGTTGGTCGTAACTCTTAGACAATAAAAAGAATGTGGTGTTTCAGTTGGCAGATCATTTTAAGGTAAGTCAAACTCTTAGGCGTGGTTTGAGTTAGAGGTTTACAGTAGACTCTGGCTCTAGTTCCCTTATTCTCTCGGTTATGTCCTCCAGGTGAATCTGCATTTTCATCTGACTGGCTTCCCACATGATGACAAAAGGGGCTGCATCTGCCCCAGGCCTTATCTGCACATCCCTGCAAGTGTTCAGGCCTCACACCCATACTCCATTCTATCCAAAGAATGCGTATACCAGAACAGTTCTTGGGGGAGGTTTTGAGAGTTAATCCAGTGGTGTTGGCTTAGGTCACGTGCCTACCCTGAGCCAATCATTGCAGCCAGAAGGTAGAATGCACTTATTGGCATCACTTAGCCATATGCACCTGGAGTTGGAAAATGGTGTCGAATTTTTTAAGATTCTGTGGTTCTCCAACGAAACCTTGGAGCTAATGGGATGGCAGAGGGGAAATGATGCTGTGAATGGAAGCAATATGTCTAGGGATGTCATCTTTTATTATTCTCATTCTAATTAAATAATAGAACACTGGGTCAGGGTAAATCAGACCTATGCTGTAATTTTGATCCTCTTATAGTTCTAAGACTAGAATACTCACTTGACCCTTAGAACATCAGTTTTCTCATTCTAAATTTATTTCTTCAATAAATATCTTGAACTCTTGCTATGGGCAAGATACGGATACAGTGGAAATAAGCAGAATCATCCTTGTCCTCGTCAAGCTAATGTTCTAGTCTAGTGGCATTTAAACATAAACCGTATAGGCTAATCAAGCAGATACTCTTAACATCAAAGTGCAATAAGATGTTGTGTGATCTGTATATTTTACTTTTATGTCTTGATTCCTCCATTTTACTTTGCATGAGGGCAGAGACTGAACTATAAAGCCAAAACTTTATAGTTTTCCTATATAGGAAAAGGTGCATTTTCAAGCTTCATTTTATTTTCTTTTAAACCTTTTATGTCAATGAAATTCAGATCTTAGTAGAAACTGTTCTTTCATTTAAATCTGTTTTATTAATACTGGTTTCTATAAGCATTTGCTATGAAAAATGTTAGGAAGCAAAAGTAAAATCCATACCACCAGTAAATACAATCTATTTGTTGAGTAAGATAAAAAAGTACAGTAAAGATTTACAGTATCCCTTGGGAGAAGTGTTTGATTTCCTGTGGACTCATTCTAATTAGCAAAAATCAATCATAGAAAATAAAACATGTCATTCATGGCCTGAAACTCAAACTTTAATTTCTCTGCTTTTCTTTCAGAGTTAACTTCCCTAATTGGGTAGGTTTGCTGATTTTGTTTTCCAGAAATAATATTTTTTTCTTGTTAAAATTTATTGCTTCTTATAAGGGCTGAAAATGGCAGTTCATTTTGTTCTAAGTTCCTAGCACAGAGATTTTTACTGTCACTATAGAAAAGGGCCAGCCAATTATGGTGATGGAAAATGATAGAATGTCTCCTTTGGCCATGGCTACAATTTTGAGGGATGATTAATGGATTTCTTCTTCTGGCTGGCATAAAGGACCAATTGCATCCAGCCTAATTCTCCCTTTGTTTTCTACCACTTGTACTCTCTCTCTGCCCTTTATTGAACCCTCTACTCACAAACCACAGTATCATGCGGGACACCTACTGCTTCTGAGAAGTGTCCTTTTAAATCACATTTTAACTGAAAGCTTTGACCATGGCATCAGGCATCTGGAGGCAAAGATACACCCTTGGCTGGTGTGGTCAGGCAGCATAGAGTGGCCAACCTCTTTAGAATTTCTCAAGAGCAAAATGGCTCATTCAGCCAGGATCCTGAATTTTCTCCTCCTCCAATCTCCGCTGATTGCTTCTGGATGAAGTTCACTTTAGGTGTCGATCTTGTGACTCAGGCCTAAGCCATCCTGAAGATTCTATGTCCCTTGCCTATAGGGTGAGTTCAAAAGTGGATATATTACCAAATCAGGCCAGAGGTTCAACTAAAGGTATTTCTTATAAATTCCCAGTGAAGCAGGCTCTCTCTTTTCCACTGGACGTAAACAAAGAGAAACATGTATTTTCAAAACAGTTGACATTTATCTTGAAGTATGTGGAGAGAGCCTGCTGGAAACAGATCCAGCAGTAAGGAATTAAAGTTAAGAAATAGAAAGAAAAACTGAGTCCTGGTAACCTACATCAAAGCTTACCTGCAGCCTGCTGGGCTTTTGATTACATAAGGCAGTATGTATTCTTTCATATTTCCATTTGAATTTGGTTTTCTATATATTTTTTAAATGATCTTAATTGATATGCTATAAAAACAGCAATAACATCATGTCAGTCTCATGCTTAAAAGTCCCCTAAGTGACTTAACATTTTTCTTGGGATAAATTTAAACTTTTTACTGAGCTTAAGACATGACCTTTATACTTTTTATTTTCAGTGTCTGCCACATGTCCATATATACCTTACCTCTGGGGATACCTGATTTCTTTGAATTCCTCCAGTGCACTGTGGCTGTGCTTTTTTCTTAGCTGAGCGCTTTGTATATATCTGCATAGCATAGCTTCAGATCTAGAGAAAGACAGCCTCAGTTTCGTCATCTGTAAATTGGAAATAATAACAGTGTATTCCTCGTAGGGTTGTTGTAACAATTCCCATGATATAAAATGTGTAAAGTATTTAACACATGATAGCTTCTTAGTAAATGTTTATTGAATGTGAAAAAAGAGTGACTGAATACATTAATTAAAGAAGGAATTCTCTAAGTTTTTGGATGGTTTGTGTGGTAAGTTAAATGCTCTATGAGTAATATCTGTGTTTCCAGACACCCATCCCTGTCCCATGTTTTACACGAGAATGATCAGAACATAAAATTTCTAATTAATTAAACATGCTTTTGATTAAAAAGTTGAGAGGTGACTCATCATTTTCCTTAACCCCAGAGGAAATTGTGGCTTCTCTTTGATCTAGTAAGTTCTGCTCTTTGCTTCAGAAGTCCAGTATATTAGTATTTTTGTAAAATAATTCATTTCAATAGCACATCTTTTTGTTTCTACTGGGACTTTATTCTTCACTGACTTCACTGGGCTCTCAATGTAGACCATTTCCAAATGAGTCCTGCTGAAGTTCATGGGCCTACGCCAAGCCTCAGTTAGCTCAGCTGAGAAGGGCCCAAGATAGGAGAAGCAGCCCTGGGTGAACCATGTTGTACAATTCAATTCTCATCTTCCTGCATTTTATGTACAAGGCCTCATGGCACCAAGATGTCAATGTATTATTAAAGGAGGCAGAGTAGAATAGTAGTAATTCCTGAATCCCTAATACTAATAACGGTTAATGCATAAATCCCTTACTAAGAGCTAAGCACTGTTCTTTTTACTTTATAAGCATTAACTCATTTGACATGACCCCGAGGTAAGTTTTGTTGCTGTGTATACCCTCTGATGAGACATGCAGGAAAGAGAGCTTAAACGACTTGCCCAAAGTCATACCACTAGCACTGGATTGAAACCCAGACAGTCCAGCTCCAGCGCCTTCCCACTTAACAGTGTGCTGGGCTGGCCTACTGGGGCTGAGTACCCTGTCAAGGGCAGAGGTTACTGGGGAAAACATGACGTATGGTTTCTGCTTTAATAGAGCAAAGAGTGTTTTTGTAAAGGCTAGTATAAAACAAGTGAAAATAATGATACACATTCCATGCATGAAGAGCTAATGTTTATTACAAACTTAGGATGTGCAAGGCATTGTGTGAAGCCCATGGCATCTATAATCTCAGGTTATTCTTTACAAAAAGGGGAAACATCTACAAATGCTATGAAGAAGATGTGAGGAATAATATAATGGTATAAAACTGGGGGCCTTGACCTACTTTGGATGCATGGAGAGTATCAGGGACGTCTTCCCTAAGTGAGAGACAGTCAGCTGACACTTGAAGGTTGCATAACAGCCACACGGCAGTGTGTGTGTGTGTGTGTGTGTGTGTGTGTGTGTGTGTGTGTGTATGGTGAATAATAGTGGAGATGGTGGAGAATATTCTAGACAAATGGAACACTGAGGTGTTACACTCAGTTTCTATGTATGTAGTTTGTAATATTTCAGGCTTATTTTTTTTTAAATCTCACCGGCATTCATTTTTTATCCTGCTTTTAATCGTGGGCTTCTTCATCACTTTTTGGGGGAGACTCTCTCTGACTCTCCCAATCAAGTCAGTCCCCCCACCCTTGATAGGCTCTCAATGGTGCTGTCGTGCCTCCAGTCGGCCCTTAGCATCATGCCTAAATTTATTTGCGTGATTCTTTGATTAACATCTATCTCTCACCAGACTGTCAGATCCATTAGGGCAGAGACAGTTTGGTTTTGCTCAACATTATATTCCTGGCACTGAAAATTT
>NW_012133857.1:25434515-25437964 GCF_000956105.1 Propithecus coquereli
CATTTCAGAGAGACCCAAAGAAATGGGGAGAAAGGATCAAACAGATATTTGGGAGCAGAGTATTGCAGGCAAAGGGAGCAATGAGTGCCAGTGCTGCAGGGGGGCGGCAGGGGCACAGCAGTGGCAGGTGCAGTGAGAGCGGAGAGTGGCCGGGAGGTAGGGGAGGTGACACATGTGGGGCTGCAAGGCCACTGGCAGGAAGTGGGGCTTTATTCTCTATGAGACGGGAAGTCTTTTGAGGGTATCATGTAGGAAAGTTTTATTCTTTGTGCCTTTTGTATATGCCTTCAACATTTCATCATAAGTGAAAAAATTAGAGAAGCATTATCAGATGCTGATATTGAAATGTGAATTACTTTTATTAGATTCATTATCTATGATCAAAGGGGCTCAGGGCAACTTGAGGGCCCCATGAAGGTAAATTTGTTAAACATGGGGCTAAAGGAGCCAAGAAGGAAGTGTGTGTGTGTGTGTGTGTGTGTGTGTGTGTGTGTGTGTGTGTAAGATATGGAGGGGTCACTGAAGACAAGTTGTACTTTTTCAGTTGGATGTCACATAACATTATACAAACGACGCACGCACTGACGTGCAAGGAGAACTGATCTCCATGCAGCAGGTTGGCGCAATTCTTAGGAAACTTGGAAAGCATTATCAATGAAGGCGGAGAGAAATAACAACTCAGGTCAGTAAACAAACAGGAGGGCAAATTTCTGATTCTGTCTTTTTAAACCTGCTGCTGTAAATGCCTCCTATTTCTTCTGTTTCAGTTCAGCTACGGTCGTGGAAGGACAGAAATATTGTATTGGAATTTAAAATGACTCGACTGTTCTTAGAAGAGACTCCAGTAAATTAACTTTTTACAACCTGACACCCATCTTCAGTCCATTTGCTCCGGGGCCAGCATGCTGCTCTGAAAAATTTTGATGGTTTGAACTTTCCATTTGAAACTCATAAGGAATGCATTACCTTTGCCCTGCTCCCAGCTTCCTACTCAAGGGAGATAGAGAATTCTCAAAGCGAAATGCTGAACTACTTATTTCTCTTAGAGGTTTTCAGACAACACACACAACTATTTGATGCAAAGGGAGAAAAATTCATGAGGAAAGCATTGTCGTCCTCCGCCCAACATGCCCTGTCTCCAATCTTTGTTAAGATAGGCTCAAGGGAATTAGAAATGATCACTTCTTAAATTTTTACCCTTTATTCTTTTATGTTTCATTTTTAGCTGTCAATTTTGGGTGTGGAAAACAGTGACCAAGCTGGCAGAGTGTGAACAATCCATTAAAAGCCAATATACACTGTTCATGGCTGTGGGGAGAGAGAAATGTCAATTAATAATTTCATTTTAACACCAATCTGCCAATTTCGATAAAGCTGTAAGTTTGTAGTTCACAAAGAAATCCAGCCTGCATTTTAGGTGATGAATGTCTGCTATTGAACTCCAGTTTTGCAAATGATCATCAAAACTAAGAAAGCCAGTGTTCATATTATGCTGTATATTAAAGGAACATTGAACTTTGCAATGGTGAAGGAATTCTAAGAAGATGAAAGATGTATATAATATGGCTAAGAAATGCATCTAACTCTCCCTTGAGAGAGAATGAAGCCATTGTAATTATATTTTAAACATTTTTTTTCATGGAATAATACTAGCTAATAGTTATCAAGCATTTACCATATGTCTCACACGTGTAACATGCCTGAGATCTGCATTTCTCAAACTGTAAGATGCATGCAAGTCACCTGGGGATCTTGCCCAAATGGAGTTCACGGTTCAGTAGGTCTGGTGTAGGGCTTAAAATGCTGTATTTCTAACAAGCTCTCAAATGGTGCTGATGTGCTGGACTTCCGATCCATAGTTTGCCTGGCAAGACATTAACTAATACATAATTTAGTCAGAGTGCAATGCAGTGAGGTCATTGGTATTATCATCTATTTACAGCTCGGAAGCTAAGGCTCAGAGAGGCCAGGTGGATTGCCAAAGGTCTCAGGTAGGAAATGGCATACCTAATTCTATCTGACTCCAGAGCCTGAAAGCTCCGTATCTTCTAGCTGCCTCCCGTCAAAATGAAATCACTCTTGATGGCTTTATCCCATAATTAATGAATACATTTTAATAGGCCATAATGTGTCTGAGCCTTTTAGTCAAGTCAGTCTCCCTTCATTTTTTAAATAGGTTTTTGCTGCCTGTACAAAGCTCCATTTATTAAGGGGAGCTTGTTCTTTTTCACTTAGACCAGCTCGTAATCGCAAACTGCACTGACATTTCTCAGACTGCTTCTGGCATACTAACTGTTTTAAATGTTGGTCTGGTTTCACGGGAGACATTAAGGAGAACATCAATCTCAGCTCGGAAATGTGCCCTGCATAAAAATGCAGACGGGATAAGGGTTTCTCTTAACAGTTCCCAACCTAATTATTATGGATAAGCACATGTAAACATTCGTATTTGGTATTAAGGCAATTTGTCTACATTTAGTTCAATTCCAGAAACATTTATTGAGCACCTACTAGCTTCTAAGTGCTGTGACCTCGGCTGTAGTGGAGGCAGAGATAAATAAAGCTAAGCCAGCTTTTCCTAGGAAGTTATATTAATGGTAGCAGTATCCTCACCTCTTCATGCATCTGAGTTTTGGGTACTTAATTAACATCATTGCTAAAGAGTAAGATCCAGTCGTGGACGTGTTTACAAATAGGGCAGTATCTGCTTGCATTAGACACATTTGGGCCGAAAGGATACTGAGAATAAACAGGTTCAATGCTGTTGATGTGATTCCGAGACTGCACCCCAAATGAATTATTTGCTTTATGTGTAAATACTCAATCATTCACTCACTCACTCCTATCTTCTGTCGGCTTAAATTAATGCCTACTTTAAATTTCCAAAAAAAGTCACATGACTATTGTGGGTAGAGACATTAGAGAGAGAACAATAGGTATTATCTGTGAACATCAGAATTCATCCAATCAGCTAAAGCTGATTGGTATGGAATACCTACTACGTGCAATATAACTTAAAACTTGGGCTGAGTTTTGGAAAGTACAATAAATGTATTACGTATTGTCTGTACCCTTAAGAAACCAACAATCTAATTCACCTATTCTTAAACTTTCATGTGCATAAAAATCACTAAAGGTATATTCATACAATGAAATTCTACTTAGCACTAATAAGGAATGAACTGTTAATGCACACAACATAGATACATCTCAAGAACGTTATGCCGAGAGAAAAGCCAGACACAAAAAAATATATACTGAGTATATTCATTGTTATGAAATTAGTTTTTAGGAATAAACCAGACAACTATCAAATAGTCTCACAGTTTTGAAGCTGTTCCCTGAAAACTGTCCTTGGCCACCGCAGTCTAAAGGTGACCCTTTGTATTAATTTTTTCATAACATTTGCTATAATTTGTAATTATATATTAATTTACTGATTTACATGT
>NW_012133857.1:25438014-25440846 GCF_000956105.1 Propithecus coquereli
TGTGGAGGGGAGAGACCGTAGGAGACTGGGAGAGGCTCCTGGGGGCTGGTTCTATTTCTCGATCTAGGTGCTTGTTAGTGGGTGTGTTCAGTTTATGAAAATCCATCCAGCTGTGCAATTATGGTTTGTGCATCCTTCTGTATATATACATGTTGCACTTCAAAAAAGTTTTACAAATTTAGAAAAATTAATGAAGCAAGGAACTGATCATTTTTTTTGAAGATAATCAAGGACTTAGATGGAAGGCCATATGAAAATGACTGAGAGTTGAACATTTCAGAAAAAGTGCTCAGAATAGGTTAGTTGAAGGGGTAGCATTGGGTTCTGACTAGTATCTCTGAGAAGAGGTTCTGTGTGCTGCTCATCCGGGGTGGCTGCATGTGGTATCTGGGGAACACTGGAGATTCCAGAGGATTCAGACCCCAGTAGGCTGGCCCCTGAGCCTGACTCCCCACCACTGACTTCATCCCATTATGGACTACATCATTGGTCCTCAAACCTGGTTGCCCATTGGAAGCACTTGGGAGTTTTAAAGAAATAATGTTGGCGGTTCTATCCCTAGAGACCTTCAGATGAAATTCATATGGGGCCTGGACATTGGGATTTTTTAAAGCTCCCCTGGTGATTCTGATACGCATCAAAATTTGAGAACTGCTGTTCTTTACTGCAGGATTGTATGACATTATGTGATACTTTACTATACTATAACGCAATGCTATCCTATGCTGTGCTACAGTATAATGTGTAGCCATCCCAGTGTTATATATTGCTTGAGAATACATATATATGTAAGAGAAAGAAACGTATGAAATGATAAGCACCAGATTCAGAATGGTGATTACTTCTGGGAGAGAGGGAGGAGGTAGAATCTAGGAAGGATACACGGGTGACTTCAACACACACACACAATTTTTTATTTTATTTATTATATATATTTTTATAATTTTCTTAAGCTGGATGGTGAATGCAGATAAAGTTGAAATCATCCATTCATGGTAGTTATTTGTTAAGCTCTTACCACGTCTCAGGCTCTCTTCTAGCTTCTGGGGCTATAGCAGGGAACAAACAGACAAAAATCCCTGACTCCACGTAATTAACATTTTACCCAGAGCGGCCGGATAATAAATGAACACAGAACTAAATACACACTCTAAAAAGTTGTGATCAGTGCCGTGGAGAAAAACAAAGCCAGATAAGGGCATATGACACGTCGAGACTAAGCTGGGAGGAGAGAGCTATTTCCTGTGGGGTTGTCAGGAAAGGCCTTTCCGATAAGAAGACATTTCAGAGAGACCCAAAGAAATGGGGAGAAAGGATCAAACAGATATTTGGGAGCAGAGTATTGCAGGCAAAGGGAGCAATGAGTGCCAGTGCTGCAGGGGGGCGGCAGGGGCACAGCAGTGGCAGGTGCAGTGAGAGCGGAGAGTGGCCGGGAGGTAGGGGAGGTGACACATGTGGGGCTGCAAGGCCACTGGCAGGAAGTGGGGTTTTATTCTCTATGAGACGGGAAGTCTTTTGAGGGTATCATGTAGGAAAGTTTTATTCTTTGTGCCTTTTGTATATGCCTTCAACATTTCATCATAAGTGAAAAAATTAGAGAAGCATTATCAGATGCTGATATTGAAATGTGAATTACTTTTATTAGATTCATTATCTATGATCAAAGGGGCTCAGGGCAACTTGAGGGCCCCATGAAGGTAAATTTGTTAAACATGGGGCTAAAGGAGCCAAGAAGGAAGTGTGTGTGTGTGTGTGTGTGTGTGTGTGTGTGTGTGTGTGTGTAAGATATGGAGGGGTCACTGAAGACAAGTTGTACTTTTTCAATTGGATGTCACATAACATTATACAAACGACGCACGCACTGACGTGCAAGGAGAACTGATCTCCATGCAGCAGGTTGGCGCAATTCTTAGGAAACTTGGAAAGCATTATCAATG
Organism: Propithecus coquereli; assembly: GCF_000956105.1. NCBI lineage: Eukaryota > Metazoa > Chordata > Mammalia > Primates > Indriidae > Propithecus > Propithecus coquereli. The sequence goes on from NW_012133857.1 coordinate 25,439,952, forward strand.
AAGGCGGAGAGAAATAACAACTCAGGTCAGTAAACAAACAGGAGGGCAAATTTCTGATTCTGTCTTTTTAAACCTGCTGCTGTAAATGCCTCCTATTTCTTCTGTTTCAGTTCAGCTACGGTCGTGGAAGGACAGAAATATTGTATTGGAATTTAAAATGACTCGACTGTTCTTAGAAGAGACTCCAGTAAATTAACTTTTTACAACCTGACACCCATCTTCAGTCCATTTGCTCCGGGGCCAGCATGCTGCTCTGAAAAATTTTGATGGTTTGAACTTTCCATTTGAAACTCATAAGGAATGCATTACCTTTGCCCTGCTCCCAGCTTCCTACTCAAGGGAGATAGAGAATTCTCAAAGCGAAATGCTGAACTACTTATTTCTCTTAGAGGTTTTCAGACAACACACACAACTATTTGATGCAAAGGGAGAAAAATTCATGAGGAAAGCATTGTCGTCCTCCGCCCAACATGCCCTGTCTCCAATCTTTGTTAAGATAGGCTCAAGGGAATTAGAAATGATCACTTCTTAAATTTTTACCCTTTATTCTTTTATGTTTCATTTTTAGCTGTCAATTTTGGGTGTGGAAAACAGTGACCAAGCTGGCAGAGTGTGAACAATCCATTAAAAGCCAATATACACTGTTCATGGCTGTGGGGAGAGAGAAATGTCAATTAATAATTTCATTTTAACACCAATCTGCCAATTTCGATAAAGCTGTAAGTTTGTAGTTCACAAAGAAATCCAGCCTGCATTTTAGGTGATGAATGTCTGCTATTGAACTCCAGTTTTGCAAATGATCATCAAAACTAAGAAAGCCAGTGTTCATATTATGCTGTATATTAAAGGAACATTGAACTTTGCAATGGTGAAGGAATTCTAAGAAGATGAAAGA
>NW_012133857.1:25443056-25457973 GCF_000956105.1 Propithecus coquereli
TTTAAACTAATTAATGGAATAGATAATGTGAAAGATAAATGAGCCTTTAAATTAATCTTTATTTTACACATTTCAGAGAGAGAGCAGGGTCTAGATGAGTGGCTCTCAGCCCTGGCTGGAAAGCTCTTCAAATTATAGGGCCTAAATTTCCCTCCCCCCTCCCCCGAGGTTCTGATTCAGTTGTTTTAGATGGGTCCTGAGTATTCATATTTTTAAGGAATCCCATGTGATTCTCACGTGCTGGCAGGGCTGAGAACCACTGCTGAGGAAGGAGTAACATATAATATAATGTGGGCTTCGGTCAGTCACTTTCTGCCGGTGTGACCTGGTGCAGATTACTTAATCTCCAGAGCTTTTGGGTTCATATTTATGACATAGGATAATAATGTCTACCTTTTAAGATGGTGAAAATTAGAAATTATATGACATTCCAATAAGTAGTAGGTCAATCATAACTGATTGCTTTATTTCCATATTTAGGTAATTTTGTTTGGTTTTGTCTGTTTGTCCCAAACAACTTGCGTATATTTATATTGAGAGTATAGTAATAGTATCTTTTCTAGGCTATGGAAATGGAACTTGCATCTTTAAGAGATCAACTTAGTGAACAAGGTGACAGCTCTATTACCCAAACCATCCTTTGAATGGTAAACCCTCCTGAACACACACTATTCCAAATGAGATCTAAAGACAGATAAATTGGCAATAAAAATTAATGATGACATTTAACCTTTCCTAAGTATTTACCATTAGCCAGGCACTGTTTTATAACATAAGCTCTATATGTACTGTTTTATCCAATCCTAGAGCACCCCTACTATATTGGGCACTTTGGCCTTCTTATATTCATTCCAATTTTACAGTTAAGAAAAACAAGGCACAAAGGTATTAAATAATTTGCCCAAGTCCCACAGTTGGTGGATGGCAAGGCAAAGATTTAGACTCAGGCAGTCTGATTTCAGTTTCCCTGTTCCCAATGCCCCCGCCTCCACCACTTTCTTCCAGAAAATAGCCCTACATAAATATAATCAATGACAGGGATACATTCTGAGAAGTGTGTCATTAGGAGATTTTGTTGTGCAAACATCATGGAGTGTACTTACGCAAACCTGGATGGTAGAGACTACTACACACCTAGGCAATCTATTATGGAAAACAGTATGCTGGTTGCTCAAAACATTAAACGTAGAATTACCATATGATCCAACAGTTCTACTCTTAAAAGAATTGAAAACAAGGACTCAAACAGATATGTGTAGTGTCTATGTTCATAGCAGTATTTACGCAGAACAGCCAAAAGGTCCAAGCAACCCAGGTGTCCATCAATAACTGATGGATAAACAAAATGTAGTGCAGTCATGTGTTGCTTAATGGTGGGGATACATTCTGAGAAATGTGTCATTAGCCAATTTTGTCATTGTGCAAACATCACAGTGTACTTACACAAACCTAGATGGCATAGCGTACCATTGAGGCTGTAGGGTAGCAGCCTCAAGGCCCCATGTGGCCCTCCAGATCCCCGAATGTGAACCCTCAACCAAGTCCAAACTTCACAGAACAAATCCCTTTATTAAAAGGATTTATTCTGTAAAATTTGGATTTGATCAGAAGGCTTCACTCAAGCATCCAGAAGGGCACATGTGGCCCCAAGGCTGCAGGTTCCCCGCCCTTGGCAGCCTATTGCTCCTGGGCTGCTCACCTGTACGGCATGTTCCTGTCCTGAATGCTGTAGGCAACTGTAACATGATGGTAAGTATTTGTGTATCTAAACAGTCTAAACATAGAAAAGGTACAATAAAAATATGGTATAAAAGGTAAAAAATGGTACACCTGTGTGAGACACTTACCATGAAACGAATTTGTGGTACTGAAATTTGCTCTGGGTGAGTTAGAGAGTGAGTGGTGAGTGAATGTGAAGGCCTAGGACCTTACTGTACATTTTTATACGACTGGCAGTGTAGTAGATTTGTTTATACCAACATCACCACAAATGAGTTGTATTATGATGTTATGAAGGCTATGACTTCACTAGATGATAGGAATTTTTCAATTCCATTGTAATCTTATAAGACCACGGTTGTATACATGGTCCATTATTGTACAAAACGTCTTTATGCTACACATGACTAAATATCTACAAATCTTGATGGTAAGACAAATGATACCTAATTATTCTGATATAATGTGTATTTGAGAACTAAGTGGCTATGATTTTGAAAATAAACAGAATGGACTGAATAGATGAAATTAATGAGAATTCTTGCATACGAAACCACCCTTTACACAAATCGATAATGGGGTACAAAGAGAGAACCATGGTAAGGGCCTAGCTAAAAATAAGGCACAGGCCTAGCTAAAAATAATGATAATAATTAGTCTACCTGTTTGCTTCTCTATAATTGTCACTCCGTAGCCACACAGCTAGTAGTCAGAAAGATTCTTTCTTCATAGATAACATCACCTTTTTGAAACCTAAAGGTAGTTTCTGGGATATCTTCTAGGCCCCGCATTCCAGTGGACTGGCTGACCCACCCAGACCAGCGGCCCATCCCAAGAAACCCACTCAACTGGAATTGTGACCCCGGAATTGAAGCAACACAAGATGATTTCTATACCCCTATAATTTTGTCCCAAACCTAGACAATTAGCAAACCTAATTGCCTAATCCTTTGTCTGCCAAACTGTCCTTAAAAACCCTTTCTCCCAAATTCTCAAAGAGATGGATTTGAGAAATTTTTCCCATCTCCCCACTTAGCGATCTGTGGAATAAGCTCTTTTTCCATTGCAACCCCAACTGTCTCAGTGCATTGGCTCTTTTCTGTGCAGTGGCCAATACCACCCAGTTGCACAGAAACACATATGAAATTATTTTTGAAAGCTATATGTTGAATAATCAATTTTACATCTTAAGTATTTTTCACATATTGTCTTTCTCAGGAAATAAGAAATTTCTTTGAATACATTCTCTTGTTATTTTAGTAGGTATTTTCAGCTGCTGCTCTTCCTTTTATCCCTCAACTGAATTATGTCTAAACAAAGGCCAGGAATCTGTCATTAGGGGACGTGAATCTCAGTTAAGTTCAAGCATCTTGTCCAGGATAACCCTATAATTACCCTGAGCTCCTTTTGTCCATTTGCTGCCCGATGTACATGTTAGGGTGGGTGGAACATGAATGATAATTTGGAATGACTCTTTCTTTTAAGTGAAGGCATGGGTATTTTTCGAAGCCAAATTGTATCTGGGACTTTTGATATCTCTAGAAATCGGTAGCATTGTGGTGTTTACTTGAAACTGAACACTGTCAAAGGGAACATGAGCTCTGGTTAAAGTCATTCACTCCCTTATCCAGTGAACATTAATTGATAAATAACCAAAGGCCTGACTGCAGTTGGCGCTGGATATACAATTGGAAGAAACAGTATCTTTCCCAAGAAGCTCATAATCCTGGGGTGAGCTGAAAGGTATTTACATTCTTTCCCCATGACTTTGTCAGCTGACATTGTGTATAAGGGTAACTACAGGGAAGCTGAAAGACTGGGTCCTCATTCTGGCCCCACCACCCACTGTGGTCTAGCCCCACGCTGGAGGGCAGGGTCTGCAGTCCAGTAGAACTTGGCCTGAATTCCTGCTCCTCTCCTTCTCAGTAGTGTCATCCTGGACAACTTACTTAGCCTCTCTAGGTTTTCCATATATAAAATGGGGCTAATAAAAGGCCTTCTCTCATAGAGTTGTTGTGAGAATTCAAAAGATGTAATAGGAAGCTTTTAAATTCTTTTTTCAATTTCAATATGGGGTCTCACTCTGTCGCCCAGGCTAGAGTGCAATGGCGTCATCGTAGCTCACAGCAACTTCAAACTCCGGGGATCAAGGGATCCTCCTGCCTCACTCAGCCTTCTGAGTAGCTGGGACTACAGGCGTGCACCACCACGCCCAGCTAATGTTTTTAATTTTATTTTTTTTGGAAAGATGGGGACTCGCTCTGTGATTGCAGGAGTGATCCACTACACCCTGCCCGTATGAAATTTGATCATAGTGTCTCACACATACTGAATGCTTGATAAATGCTCAGGGTGATGATGATGATGATGATGTTTTACCTTCAGAATGTTTTGTTTTATGTTTATCTCCTCTGTAAAGGAGACCTCTAAGATCTCTTCCATTTATACCATCCTTGGATTCTAGAATATCAAACAAGCATAAGCAAATTAGGAAAGGATTGAAGGCCTTTTAGCTCCTACGGTGGTCATGTGCAAGAAAAGGTCCTAAACCCCGAATGTTGTCTGGCTGGAAACACTACTGACCCATTACCAAGCCCTAAGGATAATTATTTTAACATTTTAAGAAAATAAGCAAATGTCACTGCTAATGGATTAATATTGAAGAAGCACCTACTTGCTAACCATGGCTTTATTTATTTATTTGAGACATTTTCCAGTGTTTCCTTCCCACACAATAGAACGTGTTAAACAGGTTGATGCAGCTTTATTTTATCCAGTTGAAAACAGACTTCTCTGAGGTTTTGGCCAACAGCCCGACGTGGTGTTTTTATTTATAGCATTCTCTGCCACATTCCCGCCTAGCGCCAAACATGCACACACTGGAGCCCTGATTAATTTTGTGCTTGCCTTGCAGAGTGATTTAGAATAATTGAGGCTCTTCAAATTCTGAAGAGTCGCTTCCTTTGGAAATGAGTACAGTTTAGGTCTGGGCAGCATAGAGCAATTTGAAATTAATGGAGTGCCTTAAGTTTTTTTAAAAGACTACATTTTGCAAACCTTTGGAGTTTGAGAACTGATGAGCATCGACTGTCAAAGATGTGGGCTAATGTAAAATAAGATTGTCAAGCTTAATAGCTGGCATCTTGAGAATGGTACCCTCTGCACTCCCACCCTCATTTTCCGATGTTTTGAGTTGGGCACATAACAGTTTGCTGAGCAATGAAGTACAGTGACGATAGTATATAAATCTGCTACTAAAAATTCAACTCATCAGCTCATTTTTTTTCTCCCTGGTATTATTTCAAACGACTCTTAAAGGGCCAGAGACATGCAAACTGTAGTGCTTTCTCCCTCTTGTCTGCCCCAGACCCTTGAGACACGGTCTGAGTTCTGAAGAAAAGGGGGGATCTGCCCCCTTGTCTGCAACCTAGCAATCCCCAGGGATGCTTTATCTCCTGAGACTGACAGCATGCAACTCTGCAATTTTGCTCTACTCTTGGAATTTGCTGACTAGGTAGAGTGGCTGGTGGAGAAAATACAAACGCAGGAAAAATTCAAAACCATGGAAACACTGTCAGGTTTCTAAAAAACAAGCTCTACATACCCTTTCGCATACCTTTTATTCATGCAAAGGAATTATGTTCCTCTGTTGAAGATCTCCAACCTGACCTTTCTTCAAGTAAACTTCTGCTCATCCTTCAAGATCCAATGCCAATGCCACCTGCACCTGAAGACTTCCCCGAGACACAAGTAGAGAGCTTCAGTACGTTCACAGAGGTTATCTCACGTGCTGTCTCTCCTTCTTACCATCAGTAATCCCCTTCAGGGCAGGGACATGCTTTGTTCGGCTTTCTGTCTCCAAACCTTTTACTGAAGAGAGACTGTGATCTGACACTTAGCACATCCCTGCTTCATGCTACCTTGCATGAAGGTGCAGGCTCTCCCTCCTCTCTCAGGGCAGGAAGCTTGGGCAGCTCAGGGGTTGGCCACTGAGAACCTTTTGACCAATCTCATGCATTGGCTATTTTCCTTGCCACTGGTAGGTATCCCTTGAACTCAGTTTTCTTCATATCATACTGGTCAGATTCGACTCATATGTGGAAAAGGGATCTGCACAACTTGACACTTCTCACCTCCTGTTTGATTCCAGGTATTTCGGTGTTTTAAAATATTGCTGGGGTTTATTTCAATCAAGTATGGTAAGACACGCAGATGAGGAAATGTCGTGAAGGAAGAAGCTAATGGGCTTATGTAGTCACAGACACCCAGAGACAGAAAGCACAGCGGCCCATGCAGGAACACGTGGGAAGACTCAGGGCCAGCGAGGAAGCAGAGGGAGGGGAAGAAAACATGGCAAGTGCCCTTATTGTGGTTTCTTCAGGAAGAAATGTGCCAGCCAGGGTAAACAGGCTTACCATTGGCTAGTTTGAATATTTTCTGTGGTTTCTGGGGTATAGGAGCTGTCCCTAGTTGTCTGGTACCTGACCCTGGGGTGATTAGGGCTGGTGGATATTTGTCCAGAATGTAAGAGCTTCATAAAGAAAGTGGTTGGAAAGTGTGAGCTTTGGGTGATTGGTTTGCATATGAAAGGTCTACTACCGGGGCGAGTTGTCAGCTACCTCTAGGAATTAGCTAGCCCTGGGAGGGGCAGTCCGTTCCAGTATCAGAAATGCTCCAAGATGTCAAGGCATCAGAATAAAAAAACTTGCTGAATACATTAGGTCTGACTAGCTCAGGAGATGACACTTTTGTTTGATCCTTTCCAACTGATAAGAGTTCTGCATTGAGGTTTGGAGCTAACATCATAATGTTACTCTGGATTAAAAGTAAAGATGAAAGCAAAGACCAAAGAAGAAAGGAAGACAAGGAATAAGAAAGAAAGGAAAATTTTAAAAAGGAAAAACGTAGAGGAAAGAAAAAACTTAGGATATAGTAGGTGCTTAGAATATACTTGGTAAATAGAGAAATAAATAAATGATTAAATATTAGTTTATCTATGTGTCTATCTTCCTATCTAATCATATTATATCATTCATCTGAATGCAAGTCCCTGTGTTACAGCCAACAGAAATATTTGCCATTCAAGCCTTAATTTTAATTGTGTAATAAGAGACTTTGTACACCATCAATTTCAGCTATCACAGAGCAGATGGATGGATGTATTTTCCACAGCCCTCAAATTACAGCTTGTAAGGAGACTGCCTAGTTAGTCTGCTTGGAAGATGGTTTCTGCACATCACTTAAGGAACTGTTCAATCAGTTGCTTAATCACTGAGCTCGTTGGTTTAAGGATGACATTTTTTATTATTCCAGCTAAAAACCTCAGTGGAAACACTGCTCAGGCTGTTATTCTGTTATTTGCATGTCCACCACTGAATATGTCCAGGGGTGCCTACATTTTTAAAGAAAAATCTTATTTTCCAAAGTAGACAAGAGACTTAAGCAAGGATTTGTCACATAATTGCCTTGCAAATAAACACCTCCAATAAATGGAAGTATTTGTTTACAAATCATTACAAATCAGCTTATCAGAGAGGCTGGGATCAGAGAAATTTGGGAGGTGAGGGTTAGAGGATATTGGATCCACAGAGCCTGCCAAGATCAATCAGAAATGATGAGAACAAAAATAACAGGTCTCTGGGGAAACAGGTCAGTTCACAACAATGTGATTTGCATACAATTTTTCCAGACTGCCTCTGCAAAGTCAGCTCTCTGATATGGTGGTGATGGTTAGACAGGGACCCTACATGTAGGAAGCTGAAAACTCAATTTTTCGGTCATTAGAGAGGATGCAAATGACTCTTTTGATGGACAGTCAGTCTATCATAAATTTGTAGCAGAGCGGCTTAACTGAGTGCAAGAGGAGATTGCACTCTCCTCCCCATGCAAGCAAGCCTTGAGTTCCATAAGTAGATGTGTGTGGTTGATTGATTGCAAAAGTATCCTCATTCCTCACTTTCCCTCTCCTTCATAGCCATACCCATCACATGGCCAATAGTTGTCAATCAAGGATTTGCTTTGGCCACTAGAATGTGGTAGAAGGGAACGTGTGCCAGCTCCAAGTCTAAGATCCAAGTGGCCCATCTGCTGCTTCTTTGTCTCTTGGAACTTTGCTGACTCTGTGTAAACAAGCCCAGTGACTCTGCTGAGTGATGAGAGAGATGGGGACCCAGTCACTGCATTGCTCCAAGCAACATGCAGTCATCACCCACCAGGTGGGGTTCCAGAAGAACTGCCAACCGACTGGAGATGCATATGTGAGCCCGGCTGAGGTTAGCTGAGCCTGGCTAGATCAGCAGTACTAGCTTCTTGACCAGTAAGACCATGAGCAAAACTTAATGTTTATTATATGCCACTGAGGTTTTATGGCTGTTTGTTATGCTGCATTATTATATTAATAGCAATAGATAACTGCTGCAATGTGCAGAAAAGCTTTGCTTGGCAGGAAGAGTAGGAAATGTGTGTGCTAGTTTTTCATTTCTAATGAATCACCAGGTCTTACACATCCTGGTAATCTCTCTAATTCATGCCCTTCTCCTCATCATCACTGCCACTCACTCAGCCCAGTCATCTTCATCGCTTGAAACTTCTCATGCTGTCGGATTCCACCAGGCACTTCCCTCCCAAACGCAATGATAATTTTTTCCAGTGGTGAAAGATTTTGAACCCAATTTTGCTGAGAGAGGAGGGCAACGGATTAACATTTATTGAGTTTCTACTTTACTCCATGTGCTTAATTAAGCTTACTAATAAGGTTAATTGCAAAGCTAACCACAACCATAATAAATTGGCAAACAGTATTTATTGAGCACTTGCTATGTGCCAGGTCCTGAGCCAAAGGATTTACATGCTTTATTTCACTTTTCATAAAACCCTAAGATATTGGTGTGATCAATGTCCCCCGTGATACAGATAAGGAAAGGAGATTTTTGAGGTTCAGTAAGTTGGCCAAGATCACACAGTAGGTATTTGGGAGAGCTAGTTTGTGTATATGTGTATATATGTGTGTGTGTGTGTGTGTGTATGTGTGTGTGTGTGTGTGTGTGTGTGTGTGTGTGTATACCCTCATTAATGATCAATGAGAAAGCACCTGGTCTAAAAGTAGATCACTTTTTCTTTGATTTGTGGTGGGTACTGAGGATCCACTTGGATATGTGGCCGCATGCTCACAGAAACCCAAGATTCTCCTCAAGGAGAAAATGCGTGCATTTTGGTAGAGAAGAAGAGGGAGAGATTAGGAGGGAGGAAATGGCTTTTTCCCAGACATGGAGGAAAAACTGGGCTGAGTGGTAAGACTTTATATTTTCTGCGGCTTAAAAAATGCAGAGTAATTAAAGCAAAACTGGTAGAAAAACTCCCAAGATAGATATTCCGCATTCTATCAGCGGCTCCCACTTCCCTCTCAGACTGAACAGCTTTGCATGTGTCTGGGAGCCTGAAAAAGCCTATTGTTCTATTTGGGCCAATACAGCAGGAGAAATTCCCTCCTGTCGCTGTTGGCACTCTACACTGGCACGGCTATGTTCCTCTGCTCCTTGTTTTCAGTGTCCCTAGGTTATTACTCCAAATGAGGGAGTCCCTGGAGAACAGGTTTCCCTTTCTCTGTGTAGTAAGCTGGTGAGTGAGAGAGAAAACATAATGAATCCAGTGCCGTGGAGCAATCTTGTTATGAAGGTTACAAAAAAACCATTCGTTTCATCATCGGCTCTACTTTTCTCTCGCACCGCCCTTGAGCAAACCCTATTGGCTCCACTTCAACATATGTCCAGAATGTGACTGCCATCTAAGCCATCTTCACTGTGACTCGGGGGCTGCAGTAGCCTGGAAACTGGTCTGCCTTCCTCAAAAGCACAGGTAGAGTGATGATGTTATGAGATCACGTCATTCCTTTCCCCGAAGTCCACCTACCTACCGCTCCCAGCTCACTCTTAAAAAAGCCGAATTGCTTACAGGGCCCACAAGGTCATACAAGGTGCAAGATGTGGCCTTTCGTTACTCCCTGTCCTCATCTCCTGCCCCTCTCCTCCTCAACCACTCTGCTCCAGGTACACTGACCCCCATGCTGCTTCTACAACAGACCCAACTTGCTCCCATCTGAGGGTCCCCTCATTTGCAGCCCCTCCCTCTAGAAAGCTCTTCCCCCAGACATCCTTAAGGGTCTCTCCCTCACTTCCTCCAAGTCTTCGCTCATGTCACCTCTGCTATGTAACCTTCCCTGACCACCATGTTTAAGCATCATAACCCCCTCCTATACTCTCTACTCATCACCTTTCAAAATATTATACAACTTGTTTGTTTATTGGCCTTCTTCCTATACAGAATATAAGGTTCATGGAGCCAAAGATCTCTGTCTCTTTGGTTTATTGACAGTGTCTGACACATGCAGTCTGTTCCATGGATTTGTGTTCAATAAATGTATGAATTTTATCCATTCATTGAGGGCATAATTTAGTATAGTGTTTAAGAACCTAGGCCTTGGAATCAGACTGCCTCTCTCAAAATTCTGCTCTACCACTTAATAGTTCTGGGACATTTACTTCACCTTTAGAAGACCCAGTTTCCTCATCTCCAAAATGGGTATGATAATAGAATATGATTCTTGGAGAGGATGCATATGGAATACTTAGCCCGGTGCCTGGCATGTATTTAACATTCAGTAGACATTAACTATTATTACACGTTTTAAAACATCAGTCTTCAAATCCTTCTTTTGCTTCCTTTGGAGGTACAATTATTTCAGGTACAAATAAGATGTGGGAGAAGGGTATTCACATTCAATAAATGCCTCAGCTCACTTAATCCTACAACTATCCTGGGTGATAGCGCTGTTTCTGTATTCCAAAGATGAGGTCATTGGGTCTTAGCAATGTTGAATGACATGTCCAGGGTCACATAGGGGCAGGGATGACATTCACATCTAGATCTGTGTGGTCCTATTGGCATTACTCTTGCCACTGTAACACCCCTCATCTCATTACCCTAGCAGCAGTGACTTGGAGCATTTCCACATTTCATGGACACCTCTGCTCTTCCACGACTCTGAGTTTGCTTATGTTCACTCTATCTGGGATCTCCTTTCTCTCCATTTATGTCCCTTGAAATGCTAACTATCTTTTCAGGTCCTGTTCAAATGCCACCTCCTCTCTTAGCCCTTCTCATGGTCATCAGATTTAAGACCTTCCTTTGCTGTGCTTAAGACACTCACTACCTTCCTCCCTGTGCATAGTTATTCCATACCATCTTCCTCCCACATATGATTGAGATCTCCTTGAGTGTAGAAACTGTACATGGCTCATCTTCGTGTCTCCATGGTGCATGACACAGCACAGTGCAGTCATAACCTAGGCAAATCTAACTTCCAGAATCTCAACTGTGTAATTTGCAATGCTACCGTTACATTCCCTACCTTAAATGGTCAGTGAATGCAAGTAAGACTACTGCTACAGTCAGTGCATTTGGAAAAACCTATGGAAAGAATGTGGGGATGACTCTAAGGTGTTCCACATTGATCAAGTGGCCAGGCAAATAGGTGGTGATGCCATATGAATATCCTCAAGAAAAGACATTCTAATATTAATCATGAGTCATAGAGTAATATTGATTAAGAAAGAAATAGATAAACTGATACAGGGCTATAAACACAAAAGTCACACACCTAGTAAGGAACACATTGGGTAAGTTAGGAGCATTTCAAAGGAAATTTCAGTATATGCAATTTATGTCTGAACCTGGCACAGAATAGGCCTTTAATAAATATTTTCTAAGTTGCAAAGTTGATTTCAATTAAAATAAACCATGAATGTATGACTTTGAAATTGAGGAGATACAAAAAAAAATCAGAAAAAGAAAATTATTTCTGGCCCTTAAAATAGTTTCCTATGATTTGATATATATATAGAAATGTATCCTAAATGCTAAAGAGAGCACAAGTAATTGAAGGTGGACCGAAGGGTGACAAGTGACTTGATTGGAAAGGAAAATCCATCTTGTCACTTATTACCTGCAATTCAAATTTGTGCAAGACCAGCCACAGGGCAATTTTCATTTTATCCAGGATAAACCAGAGCTTAAGCCACCAAAGCCTGTCATCTTGAATGTCTCAAACAGTCACTCAAACAGTTGGTGCACTCTTGTTTAGCATGTTTGTTACAATTGTTGGGTTGTCTTGAATTTTTTAAAATATTACACAGTACAATCTCATTATTACAGGATTTGCTGTAGAATGACATTTCATGTGAAAGACTTCAGCTACTTACAAAGATGACTGTATCTTCTTGTAAGGCATACAGTTTTGGTGGTCCTACCGAGTGAACTGCCTGCCTGCCCAATACAGTTTGATGGTGAGGCATTAGTTGTGCATTGATTTCCTTCATGATTCAGTTAAATATTTGTTTTTTTTTTAATATGTACAAATTTGTGGGGTACATGTGCAATTTTGTTACATGCATAGATTGCATAGTGGCCAAATTGGGGATTTTAGGTTATCCAACACCTGAATAATGTACATTTTACCATTAATATATTTCTCATCATCCTCTCCCCCATCCCCTCATCCTGCAGAGTTTCCATGTCTATCATTCCACTCTCTACATCCATGAGTACACATTTTTTACTGTCCACTTATGAGTGAGAACATGCAATATTTTTTTTCTGTGTCTGGCTTGATTCACTTAAGCTAATAACCTCCAGTTATATCCATGTTGCTACAAATGACATGATTTCATTCTTTTTTTATAGCTAAATCGTATCCCATTGTGTCTATATACCACATTTCTTTATCCATTAATCCCTTGATGGACATTTAGGTTGATTCCTTATCTTTGCTATTGTGAATACTTCTGTGATAAGCATATGAGTTTAGGTATCTTTTTGATGTATTCATTTCTTTTCCTTTGGGTAGATACCCAGTGGTGGGATTGCTGGACTGAATGGTAGTTTTATTTTTAGTTCTTTGAGAAATTTCCATACTTATTTCCACAGAGGCTATACTAATATACATTCCTACCAACAGTGTATGAATTCCCTTTTCTCTATATCCTCATAAACATTTATTATTTTTTGTCTTTTAAATAATAGCCATTTTGACTGTGGTAAGATGATATCTCATTGTGTTTTTGATCTGCAATTCTCTGATGACTAGTGATGCTGAGCATTTTTTCATGTACCTGTTGGCCATTTGTATGTCTTATTTTGTAAAATGTCTATTTCTGTCTCTTGCCACTTTTTAATGGGATTATTTGGGTTTTTTTGTTGTTGTTGAGTTTTTGAGTTCTTTTTATATTCTGAATATTAGTCTCCTGTAAGATGAATAGTTTGCAAGTAATTTCTATTCAACAAGTTGTCTGTTCACTCTGTTGATTATTTCTTTTGCTGTGCAGAAGCTTTGTAGTTTAATTCTCATTTGTTTATTTTTGTTTTTGTTTTCTATGCTTTTGAGGTCTTAGTCGTAAGTTCTTTACCTAGACCAATGTCCAGAAGAGTTTTTCCTAACTTTTCTTCAAGTATTTTTATAGTTTTGGGTCTTATGTTTAAGTTTTTAATCCATCTTGAGTTGATTTTTATCTACAGTGAGAGATAGGCATCCAGTTTCATTCTTCTGCATGTGGCAATCCAAGTTTTCCAACACCATTTACTAAAGAAGGTGTCCTTTCCCCAATGTATGTTCTTGTTGGCTTTGTCAAAAATCAGTTGACTATAAATATGTGGCATTATTTCTGGGTTCTCTGTTCTGTTCCATTGGTCTATGTGTCTGTTTTTATACTAGTAACACACTACACTATAATATAGTAATATATTATATATATAGCCTTGTAATGTATTTTGAAGTCAGGTAATGTGGATGCCTCTGGCTTTGTTTTTTTTGCTCAGATTTGCTTTGAAAATTTTGGGTGTTTTTTGGCTCCATATGAATTTTAGGGAACCAATTAGAATTTTTCTAATTCTGTGAAAAATGACATTGGTATTTTGATAGGGATTATATTGAATCTGTAGATTGCTTTGGGTAGTATGGTCATTTTAACAATATTAGTTCTTCCAATTCATGAGCATGGGATATTTTTCCATTTTTTCATATCATCTATAATTTCTTTTCTCAGTGTTTGTAGTTTTCCTTGCAGAGATATTTTACCTCCTTACTTAAATTTATTCCTAGGTCTTTTTTTGTAGCTGTCATAAATAAGATTGCCTTCTTGATTTCTTTCTCAACTAGATAGATATTGGTGTATAGGAACACTTTTGATTTTTGTGTGTTGATTTTGTATTCTGCAATTTCCTGAATTTATTCATTAAACATAAGAGTTTTTTTGGTGGAGTTTTTAGGTTTTTCTAGATATAAGATCATACCATCAGCAAGCAGGGATAATTTGACTTCTTCTTTTCCAGTTTGGATGCCTTTTATTTCTTTCTCTTGCCTGATTGCTCTGGCTAGGACTTTCAATACTATGTTGAATAAGAGTGATGAAAGTGAGAATCCTTGTCTTATCCCAGTTCCTAGAGGAAATGCTTTCAACGTTTCCCCATTCAATATGATATTGGCTGTAGATTTGTCATATATGGCCTTTATTATTTTGAGGTACATTCTTTTTATGCCAAGTTTGTTGAGGGTTTTTATCATGAAGGGAAGCTAAGTTTATTAAATGCTTTTTCTGTGCCACTTGAGATGGTCATATGGTTTTGTGCTTGATTCTGTTTATGTGATTTATCACATTTATTGATTTGTGTGTATTGAACCATTCTTGCATCCCTGATATAAAATTCATTTGATCATGGTGTATTACCTTTTGATGTGCTATTGGATTCAGTTTGCTAATACTTTGTTGAGGATTTTTATGTCTATGTTCATCAGAGATATTGGTCTGTACTTTTCTTTTTGTTGTGTCCTTGTCTGGTTTTGGTATAATGGTGATAATGACCTTGTAGAATGAATTGGGGAGAATTCTCTCTTTCTTGACTTTTTTGGAACAGTTTCAGGAGGATTGATATTAGTTCTTTTTTGTATGTTTGTAAGAATTTGTCTGTGAATCTTTCTCATCCTAGGCTTGTTGGTGAGAACATTTTTTTTTTTTTTATTTCAGCATATTATGGGGGTACAGATATTTATGTTACTTATGTTGCCCTTGCCCCCCCCCCAAGTCCGAGTTTCAAATATGTCCATCCTTCGGGTGGTGCGCATTGCACTCTTTGTGTATGAAAATACCCG
>NW_012133857.1:25459913-25470187 GCF_000956105.1 Propithecus coquereli
TCTTGATTAATTGATCCCTTTCCATTATATAATGACCTTATTCGTCTTTTTTTTTTTTTTTTTTACTGTTTTTCACTTAAAATCTGTTTTATATAAATATGGCTACTCTTGCTTGCTTTTGGTTTCCACCTGTATGGAATATCTTCTTCTACTCCTTTCCTTTCAGTCTGTATGTGTCTTTATAGATAAGATGAGTTTCTTGTAAGTAGCATATGGTTGAATCATGTTTTTTAATCCATTCATCCAATTTATATCTTTTGAGTGGAGCATTTAATCCTTTACACTCAAGGTTATTATTGATATGTGAGGTTTTGTTCTTCTCATATTTTTAATTGTTTTCTCATTTTATAAATTCTTTGTTTCTTTTTTCCCCTCTGTTTGCCACCATTGTTTGGTGGAATTCCGTAGTGGTGCCATCTTATTGCTTTCTTTTGATCTGCAATTCTCTGATGACTAGTGATGCTGAGCATTTTTTCATGTACCCGTTGGCCATTTGTATGTCTTATTTTGAAAAATATCTATTTCTGTCTCTTGCCACTTTTTAATGGGATTATTTGGGTTTTTTTGTTGTTGTTGAGTTTTTGAGTTCTCCTCTGTGTGATTACTTTACCAATGAATTTTATACTTTCTTGTGTTTTCATGATTATAAATGTTGACCTTTCACTTCCAAGTTTAGGAATCCCTTGAGCATTTCTTGTAGGACCTATCTGGTGGTGATGAATTTCCTCAGTATTTGCTTGTCTGGGAAAGACTGTATTTCTCTTTCGTTTAAGAAGGTTAATCTTTCTGCATATAAAATTCTTGGATGGCAGTTTTTTCTTTTAGTACTTTGAATATATTATTTCATTCTCCTCTGGCCTCTAAGTGTCCTGCTGAGAAATCCACTGTTAGTCTGGTAGGGTTTCCTTTAGAGGTGATTTTCTCTTGCTGTTTTTAGAGTTTGTTCTTTCACTTTGATTTTAGATACTCTTATTATAATGTGCTATGGCAAAGGGCTTTTTGCTTTGTATTTGTCTGTGGATCATTGAGCCTCCTGTATCTGATCTAAATCTCTTGGTAAACTTGGAAAGTTTTTATTTATTACTTCACTAAATAAGTTTTCTAAACCTATTGATCTCTCTTTACCCTTAAGGATACCAATAATTCATAAATTTTGTCAATTTATGCTATCCTAGACATCCTGAAAGCTTTGTTTGTTCTTTTGTTCTTTATTTTTATCTGAGTAGACTATTTTAAAAGACCTGTCTTCAAGTTGTGAAATTCTTTCTTCTGCTTTGTCTATTTTTGAAGTTTTCAAATGTATTTTTTATTTCCTTCCATGAATTCTTCAGTTCCAGAATTTTTGTTTGTTTTTTTAAAAATATCTATCTTCTTGGAAATTTTCTCATTCATATCCTCAATTGTTTTTCTGCATTCTTTGATTTGTTTTCAGATTTCTCTTGTATCTCATTGAGCTTCTTTAAAATCAATATTTTGAATTATTTATTTGGTATTCTAAGAATTTGTTTTTGATTAAGCTATATTGCTGCAGAATTATTGTGTTCCTTTGGAGGTATCATATTACCTAGCCTTTTCATGTTTCCTGTGTTTTTACATTGATTTCTGTGCATTTGGTAAAACAATCACTTCATATTTTTGAATTTACTTTTGTTTTGGGGACAGGGAACATTTTCCTGAAGATGTGTCTATGATGTTGTTTGGGCAGGGCCCTTTGGCTTTGCTTCTGAGCATGTGTAGTATTGAAGTCTGTGTATTTCTTTGGCTATAAGCAGTGTCTGGGAGGGTTTTTTGGTGTGTTAGGGTGTAGTTATTAGCAGAAGCTTTGGTGAAGTTGTGCTGAGGATTGGAATGCCAGATGGGCCTGTCTTCAGGTTTCAGTGGTAGCATTGGTGGGATAAGTATGTCTATCCTTGTGCCCCAGGGTGGTATACAGTGGCACCTGTGGTGGAGGTCCCAGGTGGGCCAATTCTTGGGCCTCTGAGTTGATTCTCAGATGCTGGTTGTAGTAATGGTATACTAGATAGGTGAGCAGGTTCTCAAGCTCCTGGGCAGCCAATGTGGCATGGGTGATGATGGTAGCAGTAGTGAGATGCTCTTCTAGGTCCCAAGCACTGTGTACTTGTGTTGTTAGCAGTTGCAATGGGCTGTGTGGGCTGGCCTCCAGGCTACCAGGTGGCACTTGCAGGTAGGAGCCAGCCAAGGTGGTAGTCGTAGGGTGTATGTGCCCAACCTCTGTCCCCTGGGAGGAATGCTTGGATGTAGCAGGTGTTGGATTGGGTCTGCAATCCCTAGGACTCTAAAATTCATACTCTCTCAGGGCAGGGGGTGAAGTTGGGTGGAGCCAGACTGGGTGGGTTTGTGCTCAGGGCCCCCAAAGGCGAGTGCATGTAACAGCCATGATGGGCAAAGGCAGGGTAATCCTCAGGCCCCTGGAGGAATGCTTGAGTGAGGGGTGGCAGCTGCCACACTAAGGTCCTGCCATGGGGAGGGTAGAGGTGATCCCAGCAGCCCCAGCCTTGGCCAGGAGGTGGGGAACACATGTATCTCTCACATCCCAATTCTGGTGGGGCTTGCTCCCCAGTCCCAGCTTTTGCAGCCAACCTGGCTGACCCATCAGAGTCAGCAGTTCACACTAGCCAACAACTCACCCCTGGGCCCTAGAAGCTCCCACCCAGCTCAAAACCAAGCTTCCCCAGCAACTCTCATACTGCTCAAATTCCAGGGGTGTCTCCCACTTCCCAGTGCCAGTGTCTACATCTGATATCACACTCACTTCTCAGTCCTGATTGGGGAAGCCCCACACCCTGGTCACACCCCAGTTCTGCAAGCAATAGCCAGAATTCCCTAACACCTAGGACTGGCACTGCTGTGTCCTAGCACAGCACACAGTCTGTTAAAAGCTAGGATCAAAAATGGCATCTTGCTACAGCTGCTTAGGTTTCAGAAAGGGTGTGATGAACGGTGAGTTCCCTCCCTGGAGCACTACCTTCCCACAGTCTCCCTATGTCAGATCCAGGACTTGGGAGGGTTAAGGTGCTCTCCCATGGCCTGGACTGTACAGTTCCCCATGGGACAGTAGACCACAGAAAGATAGTCACTCACCCTCTCCCATATCTGGGATTCATTCCTGGTTCTCTGCTGGTCCCGGCCAAGCAGCCTGCCTGTTTTCCTTCTCCTTCCTAGTTTTTTGGCATTTCCTATTGCTTTATGTCGGACTCCCCTGTTCCCTCTTGGATAATGTATTCAAAGTATGATTGTCTATACACTATTTTGGTTCTTCTAAGTGGATGAGGTGTGCTTGAAATTCTTCTCATCAGCCATCTTGAAAAAAACATTGAATATTTGTATTCATTGATGTTTCATCAATGGTGGGTCACAATCTAGCATTGTCAGAAGCTGCCTCACTCTATTTCATGGTGGTTATTCTCTATTGGCCCTGTATACACATCTCTACCCTTTGCAAGAGGAGGGTGAGTTTGAGGTCTTTATTCCCCTGGCTCTTACCTTGCCAGAACATGATCTAGGTGTGGTTTCTTTTAAAAGCCACAGCTCCTGTTGAGCATACCTCTTACACCTACAGTGACCCTGTCCATGTTCCAGAAACTTCCCCTCTTCTTGTGCCTTCATGTCTATATGTGGGAGAGGAATCATCACTAACCCTTTTGAGTCCCCCTTAATCCTACCACAACTTTGTAGTCCCTTGTTAAACCCTCCCCAATACCCTCACCTAAGTGTGTCATCTGTTTCCTAGTAACTCTGTTTCATACATGCCTCAGGATCCAACCATGACAATAAAATAACAATAAAACACCTCCTATTTGTCATCTTTGGACCTCATTTTTGCCCCTTAAAACAACTCACGATCTTCTCTGACTTCTTTATCTATAGTAGGGACCCTGCCATTATCTTCTGTTATGTCATCCTGTTTATTTTCCTTATAGCACTTATCATAATCCAGAAGTATATTATTGATCTTTTTTATCTGATTATAGTCTTCTTCTTCCACCAGAATGGAAGCTCTATTTGGGTAAGCATCCTGTTTATTTTATTAATTGCCTGATAGTAATTGATACATGGTAGAACTAAAATGAAGGAATGCATTTCTATCTGGGGAAACAGCGGGTACAGCAAAACTAGTAACCTATTCAGGCCTGCTCAGGAAACCCGCAGCCAAGCACTTTGTGACGAGGTAGGGTAGGCTTCCATAGCCATGCAAGTTCTGGGCTTAAGCTAAGCTTTAGGCAAAGTAAGACAGCAATTTTGTGGGGACCTCTGAATTCCAGATTTAATTTAAAGTTTGTACCAGCCTATTCATGATTGTTAGATGTTACAGGTAAGTGGGTGATTCTTCCAAGCTGGAATGATTACAGCTGGCTTTGACATTTGGAGATTAAGGTCAAGTGAGTGAACTTTAAACTCTGTTTGGCTTAGAAAAGAAGCTTAAGGGATGTCTTTCCTTTAGTAGTTGGAAACATTGTAAGAATACGAGGATTCAAAGGGAGAATCAGTTATAGCATCTGTGACCAACACAGGAGCCCATTCTTCAATGTTCAAGTTAAATGATTGAAAATAATTGTATGGTTTCAAGATGTTGTGGCTGAGTGGTACTTAATGGTTTTACATAGGAGGTAAATGACATCCATATTCCTGTCTGACATGGGATAATCTTTTTACTGTAGCAATTGTAGAATTATCTTTCCTACCAAACAAATAAACAAAAAACAAGGTGGAGGTGATAGACCAAAAACAGAATATAGAAAGAGGAGGCAGAAAGGGCTCAAAGGGATCTGGAAAACTGCAAAGTCATGTAAATTGAAAGGGAAAGATAATGGACAAAAAGGCCATTTCCAGAATGCATGAGAGAGAAGCAACCTCAATTTTTAATTTAGTTGATCAAGGCTTTATTATAGCTCAAGTGAACTTACAACATGGAGATTCATAATATCAATAGAAAAGCATATTGTGAAGGCCAGAATAAAGCAAATGAGGACTTGAGTCCCCAGAGTTTCTCAGAAACAAGATAATTTAAGTTCTTCTGTTAGCGTTCTCTTGAGAATCAGGCTAATCAGCCTAAAGGCTTTAGAAATGCTTTCCATTGTGTTTAGGCTCCTTTATGTAGGACTCTTACAGCTGAACCATGTCTCTCTCAATAAAAATGATGAGCACTTAGCAGCGTCTAACAGGAGGCCCTTCATCTCTTTTGCAAGATCTTCATCACTACCACAGATGGGATGTTTACTGAGCCCTGCAGAGAAATGCCAGGTAAACTCTGAACCTAGTACATTAGCGACACTGGAAGCTTCATGGATCCTTAAGCAAGAGCCAAAGGTCCTTCCATAATTGAAGATGAATTGGCATTCTATCCATTACATACCATCACCTTGTGCTTTCCCAGGAATGGGGACCACTTAAATTCTTACCATTTCCTTCGGTTTGTTGATCTTAAAGCTTATCAGTTGCCTTGCTCAGCATGAAATTTCATCACTTCCAACTTCGGAAAAGAGTCACACAAAGATAGTATTCAGAGACTGAGAATTCAATAAGATGCCCCCTATCCCAAAATGCCCCCAAATTAAATGGTTTAATTTTTGTGTACTATCTAGCAACTTGGCTGTGAGTACATCAGTAGCAAAGATGACACTCCATTCATCTTAAGTGTTGCTACTTAGTTAGATTCAATAAGTGGGTTGAATAAATGAAACATAAATCTCTATTTTATACTATTAGTTTGAACTGAAATATCTCGTAACACACTGGGTTCATACCACACAATTCTCCTATTCTTTTTCTTATTATTGAGGCTGGTTTTAAACAGCATGAAGTGAGATAAAATGTAACAATCATCTGGTTAATTTAGTTAGAGGAGATGCCTAAAGAAGATGGATATACCAAAGAGATTGATATATATCTGGAATGTTGTCTATATGATCAAGTCAAAATCAGTTATGTCCATACAAAGATTATACAAGAACAATACTACAGTGGAAGGACATTTGAGCATTGCCTGCTTCCATCAGGCCTGTTGAGGGATGAAAAATAACTTCCCATGAGGCTCCACTGACACCACTGGATGGGGGAATGAGAGTGTGGCTTGTCTGCTTGGAGTGCAAGATCAGCGCCCTGCTTGATCCCACTGGACCCTGGGGACAGGGTAGGGTTGGCCTGGAGAGGGGGCAGTTGCTCTGCTGGTGTTTGGCTGGTATAGGGTGGGCATTACCAAAAAGGTTTTCTGTTGTTAGTTCACTCTTTTCCTGGTCCATTTTTTGGGGGGAAACAGGGTTTTCTTTCGTTTTTTTGTCTATACCGGTTGGTGGTTCAGAACTGAAGGCTTCTTTGTTGCTCTGTCCTGGGCATATTGGAGGCAATAAGGGAGCCTAGGAAACTCACTGCCGTGTCATTTCTCAATTCCCAGCATTCCTTGGCTGTCTTCCTTCTGCTTCCTACTTTTTGGAATATTGCTATGCTATATATTGCGGTACACCCAGGGATTTTTAATTGTAAAAGAGAGGACCTGGTTAGAGTAGAACTACTCCATCTTCTCCAGAACCAGAAGTGTTGTGCTCCACTCTATTTTCATACCAGCATTTAATATTTAGTATAACTCAACTGAGGGCTGGCACATAATAGGTGCTCAATAAATGCTTGTTGATCTGGACTGAAAGTCTTGCTCGATGAGATTCTCCTACACATTGTTAAAGAGTTGTGACTTGGTTATTTGCTGATATAGTTTGTATATTTGTCCCTTGCAAATCTCAAGTTGAAATTTGATCCCCAATCTTGGAAGTAGGACCTCGTAGGAGGTGTTTGGGTCATGGAGGAAGACTGCTCATGGATGGGTTGGTGCTGACCTCGTGGAAATAAGTGAGTTCTTGCTCTATTAGTTCTCACGAGAACTGATTATTAAAAAGAGCCTGGTGAGGCTGAGGCAGGAGAAACACTGGAGGTCAGGAGTTTGTGACCATTGTGGGCAGCATAGTAAGACCCAGTCTCTTAAAAAAAAGAAAAAGAAAAAAAAAATAGCCAGGCATGAGGGCACATGCCCGTAGTCCCGGCTACTTGAGAGGCAAGGTGAGAGTATCACTTGTGCCCATGATTTCAAGATCAGCCTAGCCAATACAGCAAGATCCCATCTCCAAAAACAAAACAAAACAAAAGAAGTCTGGCACTTTCCTTCTCTCTCTCACCTTTTTCTTCTTGCCATGTGATGACTGCTTCTCTTCCTCTTCTGTCATGAGTGGAAACTTCCTGAGTTCCTTGCCAGAAGCAAGTGCTGGCACCGTGCTTCCTGTACAGCCTACAAAACTATGAGCCAGAGAAATCTATTTTCTTTATCCATTACCCAGCCTCAGGTGTTCCTTTATAGCAATGCAAAATGGACTGATACATCTGCTTTCCCTACTTTCAATTTGCCGAATCCTGTTGAAGCCCTGCGATACAATGATTCTTCTCATAACCTTGAGCAGAGCTCTCTTGGTTACTCATTGAATTCTAGCCCCCAAATAGGCATGGCACCTCAGCTGTGTCTAGGGTTAGCCAGGTTTCTGGAATTCTACTCTTAGAATTTGCTTCTACCTTTCCCGATCACGTAAAACAATCACATATTTTAACCTGCTGCTGTTTCCTTCAAGTCTTTGTCATTTGCATGCTTTGTATCCACAAAAGCATAATATGATTTGTTTGGGTTTTCAAAAACATCTTTGAGGTATTTGAGGTAGAAGTCCTATGATATTGTAAAGTGCCATGATTATCATTATGATTTAGCTGCTAACCAAGTGAAGGCAACAGTCTGGGTCTCCAAAAAATTGTGCTCTTTTGTGATTCTTTTTTTCCTTGCATGAGAAGTTGCATTTTTTTTTTTTTTTTTGAGACAGAGTCTCACTCTGTTGCCCTGGCTAGAGTGAGTGCTGTGGCGTCAGCCTAGCTCACAGCAACCTCACACTCCTGGGCTCAAGCGATCCTTCTGCCTCAGCCTCCTGAGTAGCTGGGACTACAGGCATGTGCCACCATGCCCGGCTAATTTTTTCTATATATTTTTAGTTGTCCAATTAATTTCTTTCTTTTTTTTTTTTTTAGTAGAGATGGGGTCTCACTCTTGTTCAGGCTGGTCTCGAACTCCTGAGCTCAAACAATCCACCCGCCTCAGCCTCCCAGAGTGCTAGGATTACAGGCATGAGCCACTGCGCCCAGCCGAGAAGTTGCATTTTTAATGGGTCCCTCACAATTTTCCAGAAACTTCTTGTTTCAACATTAGTAATATCCTTTTTCCCCTGTGTGACTGGGATAACATAAGATAAAATATAGTCTGCCTCATTTCTGCAAGTGTAGTGAAAAAAATAATGAAATTCTTCAAGGGAACCCCAAATAGGACATCTTGAGAGACTAGTGTACCCCTGTCACCCCATGTTGAAAGCATCAGTATATTCAGCATTAAAGGGAAAACACTAACAGATTTGTTCATGGATTCATTTGGAATTGCATTTGTCTCACACTGTTGCATTCTATTTGAAAAAGGCTTTTGTGAAATTATAAAAATCCATGATTATTATTGAATCCCTGTCTGCACGCATTATATGAGGCACAACAATCAGAAATTTCTGAAACATTTAAATGAGTAAGGACTGCTCACGTGCCCGAGAGATCCTCCAGTGGCTTTGATATCTTTATGACTGTCACTGAAGAGAGAACCCACACTGCTCACAGGCTCCTTGTTCATTCCTACTTCAGGGGCTGGCCATCTAATCTGGCTTAGAGGCCACCAAGACCATCCCTGTGATGCTCTACTGCATGCAAACTACAGTCCATGGGTCAAATCTGGCCCACACCTGTTTTTGTAAATAAAGTTTTATTGAAACATAGCTGCATTCCTTTAGGTACTGGCAAAGGCTGCCTTCATGCCACAGCAGCACAGTTTAGTTGTGCCAACAGAGTCCGCATGGCCCACAAAGCCAAAATGTTTACTATCTGCCCATTTACAAATAAAGGTTTCCGACCACCGCTCTACATCCCACTTACCTCACTCACTCTATCCTTTGCTGATTCTGCCTCATCTTTCTGATTTATGAACCCTAGCGTCTTCCAGGCCTTAGTTCATTGACTCCTTAAGTCAATAGTCCTCAAACCCAGCTGCTCTTAGAAATCACTTGGGAAACTTTTGAAAAATACTGCTGCCCTGGCGTCACCCCCAGAGGTTTTGATTTAATTAGTCTGGTGTAAGACTCAGTCCTCAGTCCTTTCTGAAAGCTCCCCAGGGGATTACAATGTAGAGCCAGGGTTGAGAACTATTACTCTAGGTGATTTTTGTCTTTTCTCAGGGCTTTTTATTAACTATATAACAACAACTCCCAAATTATATCTCCAGTTCCCATATCTCCCCTGAACTCCATATTCACCTCTCCATCTCCTTATTTGACATTTCCACTTGGATTTTTAACTGGCATCTCCAACTTTACGCATCTAAATCGGAACTGATTTCCTCTCACACTGCTCCTCCCACGTCCTAGTAAATAGTGTTCCATTCTCTCAGTTGCTCAGGACAAAAACCTTAGAGTCATTCTTGACGCCTCCCTTTCTTCATGTTCCATCTCTAATCCATTAGCAAATCCCACTGTGCCTTCTAAATATATTACCATCTCTTTTGCTGTCACCTGGCCCAAGCCAGGGTCACCTCTCACTGGAATTATTACAACTGTCTCCTATTGTCGTGGTCTCCTTGTTTCTGCCTCGACCCTCTGCAGTCTATTGTTAAAACAGAAGCAAGAATGGTTCTGGTAGAAGATGAGTCAGATCACACAGTATCACTCTATCAGGGACACTTGCTCTGACTACAAAATCTGAAATCGCTCTCCTAACTCTTCCCTCACCCTGTTTTATATTTTTTCCCAAAGCACTTCCATTATATAGTCTTATTTGTTTGTTTATGATCTGTTTTCCCCTCGCTAGAATGTACGCTGCATTTAGAGCAGAGCTGCTGTGCTACAAAACCCCAGGGGGCGCGCATCGGAGCCTATGTGAACGTGCTCCTGAGAATTACTGCGCCGCGCACAGCCTGGCAGCCATATGCAGTAACCCTGCGCTCAAGCCAAGGGCCTGGCTTTGTTTACTGCTGTGCTTGCAAGGCCTTGATCTGTGTCTGACACAAAGCAGGCTCTCAATAATGCTTGTTGGGTGAATTGTTGAACACATACCACTCACAATTTTGCCTGGATCTATAATTGTGAAAAAGATGCTTTGAGGTGCTTTTTTAATATTGTTTACAATATGATATTCTTATTCAT
>NW_012133857.1:25474642-25476590 GCF_000956105.1 Propithecus coquereli
GCCATCAATATTCTGGTTTGGATGAAACAGGGGTGCATTTCTCCTCTATAAAATATTCCTTGTTGCATAAAATTTTAACAACCACCTTTCCATTTTTTCTAATATTCTCATAAAATGAGGTTTCAGCAGAACACGCAAGGGAAGATTGTGAATTTTATTTGTGATTATTTGGAACTAGATTTCTATTGTCATGAAGTGACTGGGTAGACATAGATGGGGTGTGACCAGAGCCATGGTCAATGCAGCTGGCCAACATCCACATGGACTGTGTCTTAACATCCGGTTTGAATGTATATGGAGCTTTATTCAATTTCAGTAAAATCATGGAAACAGCTTTTGAGCAGTACCCTGTTAGTTCAAAGAGATTCTTCTATATTGACATAAGAAATGAATTACATTGGGTCATTCAGGTTCTTTTCTGTTTTGTGTTTGTTTTACAAAGTCTTCTTTCTGTACGCAATTCTAAGCAGATATTTCAACCCAATGAGTATCTATTGATTGTCGAATTTGTGTCCAATTCTGAGATAAAACTGGCTACTCTTAGAAGCTGTGAAACATTCTTTGCAAAGGCCATAGATGACATTTACTGAACACTTTCCACATGCTAGACAGTAGATATCAATTTCCATGTATTACCTCATTTTATTCTTACACTAACTCTATCCGTTTGGTTCTATTATCATTTTACTCCAGCCTAAGACTTAAGTGGAATCACTTGCTCAATCCAGGTGTGTCTGACTATAAAGACTTCAACTTCCTTGAAAAGGTTGCAACTTCATTCTTTAGCCTCATGGCAACAAGACTGCTTCATAATCTTAGAAAGGGTGGGGGCTCAGTGATGGTCAGAACATTATAATCATATATGTCATCCATAAAAATAAACTCTGGAAAAATACCTGGGTTTACCGTGAGCCAGGCAGAGAACCTCAAGTGTGTTTTCCCTTCTCAGTCTTCCTAATCCCCTTTGGTTTTGTTTCCATGGGGATCTATGCTGTTTTGTCAGCCACAGTTTACTGCTGACTCGGATTATGCTTGCTAACCACTAAACTCCCGGGCCTTTTTAATACATGCTACTTACAAGTCTTACCTTCTTCTTTCTTTACGGAAACAGGTGGAATTTTTGGATGTAAGTGCTGAAGTTTATCTTTATTAAGAATATCTATTTACTAGTTCTGATCTTTGTTCTTTAGTAAATTATAGACAGTCCCAAGAGTAATAATGTTTTGGTCACTTTCCTGATCCTGAATAGCAAATATCCATGAAGTGGTTCTTAACCATTTTTTGAAATACTCAGTTTGAACATGATTTCTCTTTCAGGTGAATGTTTCTCGGCCTGGATCATGCTGGAAAGCAGAGCCCCCAGCCTCCTGCTGCAAAACCCAAGGGAAGCACAGAATCCCTCTCCCTGTTCCCTGGCAGCCAAGGTATAGGTATGAGCCTGTGACTAGGCTGGCCATTCAGATGAACCTGTCAAGGGCTTTGGATCTTAAGGCAACGATGTGGAGACTCAAGGACAGTGGATACATATTCTCGGGGAGGTGGCAACATGGAGAATGCAACTTGAACCTATGTTGCTGGCTCCTGTGCTGTTTTCAAGCATGATCGTGGCTGGTTCCTGCTGTCTATGATCTTTTCATCCCTGTTCATATTCACAGCTTGTTTCTTTAGCCTTGATGTGTACATGCATACCTCGGAGATAATGCGAGTTGATTTCCAGACCACTGCGATAAAGCTAATACCACAATAAAGTGACTCACACAAATTTTTTGGTTTCTCGGTGCATATAAAAGTTATGTTTACAAGATACTGTAGTCTATTATGTCTAAAATAACAATGTTCATAGCTTAATTTAAAAATGCTTTATTGCAGCCACCTGCAATGCTTTATTGTAGGTGGTAGCTCACACCTGTAATCCCAGTACTTTAGGAGGCTGAGGTGGGGTGGGGGG
>NW_012133857.1:25476640-25478857 GCF_000956105.1 Propithecus coquereli
TGAAATCATGCCAGAATAAAATACTAAATAAAACTATAGAGAAAATGGCTTGCACTTAAAAAAAAAAAGTATTATAGAAAGAAAACAAGATGAAAACATTTTCTTTTTGTTCTTCTTTAATTAACCAATCTGAGTTGGTAGCAAGATAAGCTGAGTTCAAAGTGTTTAAGAAGATTGAAAATGATCCAGTTTAGCTGTGTGATCCTTTTTACACAGGCAGGCTTTAAAGAAAACAATCTATCATTTCTCAAGACCAGGCTTTCTTCCCTTGCAGAATGTTTTATCTGGAAGTCTTTGTACATATTGTGGTTATTAGATTGCACAGAACAAAGGAAAGATATCTGCGAAGCTAATGTTGATGAGTAATTTAAATAATAACTAAGTTCTAACTGGCATTTCCATTTCTTTTTGTCTATTCAATGAAGTAAGTAAAGATTAAATCCAAACTTTAATTACTTTAATTACTTATTGGGAATAAAACATATCGGTGATTTTTGCCTAGTTCTCTTCTTATTTTAGATATAGTTGTAAATTTTACATGAAAAGGTATTCTCTTCCTCTTCACTCCCACGCACTCATGCACACACACAAACTCATATATACATTGATGTTTCAGTATATGGTTTGCAAACTCATTGCCTTAAAGGACAAAGCAAGTAATACAAAGAAGGAGAGAAAGCTCTATATAGTAAAGAAAGCTCTGTAATAGGGAGTAGTGAGGACTGCAGCAAACATGACTAAGTAGGTCACTGAAAAGGGTAGCCCCTAACTATCTCCAGCCAATTGTTGACACAGGGGAGCATCACGCAGTACTGTTAGATCCTCTTATTTTATAAGGGGAATCATGAATCCACATGACTTTATGAAATCTCCCAATGTGTACATACTGTTAACTAATTCAACTAAATGAACAAACAAACAAACAAAACAACTTTCTCACCAAAAACTTGTGGGCAGTACTTAATCAGTTCCCTACCAGGATGTTGCTTCTAGCTTGGCAAAGAATGGCAGGAGGCTTAGATTTCAATCTCTACTTTCCATTTACTAGCTGGGGAGGACTTGGACAAGTCCTCATCTGTAAAAGAAGTGACTCGCATCAGAGACACAAATTGATTTGAAATTTTAGGGCGTAAGAGAATTTAGAGAATACCTCATCCCACCGACTTATTTTATAGATAAATATGTTGAAGCCAAGATAGACTAATTTATTTGTAAAAGGTCCTAGGGGAAGGTAGTGTCACAGCTGGCACTCAAAACATGGCTTGGATTCCTAGGCCACATGCCCACTTGGTGTCATTCTAAGTGCTCCCTCTACGCCCCTAGAATTTAACTCCAAGCTAAAGCAATGAGAATAATTTTCAGTAGGTCAGGTCATGAGGATAAAATCATGGCCATAGTTTTTAATTTTTTGAAGAACTTTTTAAGAACACCTGGAGGGCAGGGTCTGTACCTATCCAGTATACACCACAGCTTCCATCATAATCTTATCATCAAATGTGTATTGAATGCATGAATGAGTAAATGACTGAGTGAAGAAATGAATCATTCTACGGTGAACAAAAAAGTCATCATTAAAAAGCTAATGGCCAAAATAACATGGAGGAAAGTTGTAGCTGAGGGATAAATAAGCTGAACTCAGGTAAACTGCCTTATTATCCACTAGAAACCACATTAAGACAACAAACCAAAGGAAAACTAACCCACCTGCTGGATCTCTGATTTAGAGCTGAATAGGAATAGAGTCTGTCTTGGATCTGATTTCTA
Source organism: Propithecus coquereli (assembly GCF_000956105.1). NCBI lineage: Eukaryota > Metazoa > Chordata > Mammalia > Primates > Indriidae > Propithecus > Propithecus coquereli. The sequence goes on from NW_012133857.1 coordinate 25,478,405, forward strand.
ATTGCTCCTTCCTAAGGCTGAAAATTCAATTTATTGGCTCCATCAAAGTGCCCTGCTGAGAAGAGTATAAGCCCCAGCTGAATGTAGGAGATAAAAATAAGCTTGATATTAAAGATGGTTTACTTGATAGTCCACAGAAAATATAGCAAAGTCAAGCATGCCCTCACTTGTGGCTTATGAGAAATCTTTCTTCTCCCCCCAGGAAAATATATATAGTTTATGGAGCTCTGGCCTAGAATTTAATGCATGTTGTTTTTATCTCCCCCGTGAATGCCTGCTGCTCACAAACTCAAAAAGCTTGTCTATTGCCTTCGTCTCCAGTTGGTTTACTGATTAGTTTTTCTCTTTTATGAAAAATTAAAATGCAAAATGAATAAACGTCCAACTCTTACAAAGTTGAGAATTTTTGTGACACATTTTTATAAAGTATCAAGCAGAATATATAAACCATAC
>NW_012133857.1:25482972-25503678 GCF_000956105.1 Propithecus coquereli
AATAAAATAAAATAAATTAGCTATGCATAGTGGTGTGTGCTTATAGTTCCAATTAGTTGGGAGGCTGAGGCAGGAGGTTGCAGTGGGCTATGATCATGCCACTGCACTCCAGCCTGGGTGATAAAATGAGAACCTCTCTCTAAATAAAATAAAATAAAAATACTTTATTGCTACAAAAAAGTACCAACAATCATCTGATCTTTTAGCTAGTCATAATCTTTTTGCTGCTAGAAGATCTTGCTTCCGTGTTGCTGGCTGCTGACTGATCAGAGTGGTGGTTGCTAAAGGTTGGGGTGGCCATGACAATTTCTTAAAATAAGACAACAATGAAATTTGCTGCATCAATGGACTATTCCTTTCACAAAAGATTTCTCTGTATCATGCAATGCTGTTTGACAGCATTTTATCCACAGTATATTCTTTCAAACTGGAGTCAATCCCCTCCCAACCTGCTGCTGATTTATCAACTAAGCTTATATAATATTCTAAATCCTCTATTGTCATTTCAACAATGTTCACGGCATCTTCATGAAGCACAGAGTCCATCTTAAGACACCACTTTCTTTGCTTATCCATAAAAAGCAACTCCTCATCTGTTCAAGTTTTATTACGAGGTTGCAGCAATTCAGTCACATCTTAAGACTCCACTTCTGAGATCAGACGAGATGGGATGTATTCAGGGTGGTATGGCCAAAGACAAGACTCTACTTCTGATTCTAGTTTTCTTTCTATTTCCACCACATCTATAGTTCTTTCCTCCACTGAAGTTTTGAACTTCTCAAAGTCATCCATGAGTGTTGGAATCAACTTCTTCCAAATTCCTGTTCACGTTGATATTTTGACCTCAGCCATGAGTCACAAATGTGCTTAATGGCACCTAGAATGGTGACTACAAGTAAGTTTTCAATTTACTTTGCCTAGATCCATCAGAGGAATCACTACCCATGGCAGCTATATCCTTATGGAATGTATTTCTTAAATACATTTCTTAAATACTCAAAAGTCTAAATTATTCTTTGATCTGTGGTTTGCAGAATGGTTGTTGTGTTAGAAAATATGAAAACAACATTCATCTCCTTGTCCATCTCCAGCACAGTTCCTGGGTGATGAGGGACATTGTCAATGACCAGTAATATTTTCAAAGGAATTTTTTTTTCTGAGCAATAGGTTCTCAACGGTCTGCTTACAGGGTTCAGAAAACCATGCTGTAAACAGATGTGCTGTCATCCAGGCTTTGTTGTTCCATTTACAGGGCACAAACAGAGTAGATTTAGCATAATTCCTAAGGAATCCCAGGATTTTCAGAACGTACGTGAACATTGGCTTCGACTTAAAGTCACCAGCTGCATTAGCTCCTAATAAGAGAGTCAGCCTGTCATTTGAAGATTTGAAGCCAGGCATTGACTTCTCCCCAGCTTTGAAAGTCCTAGATGGCCTCTTCTTCCTACTGCTTTGGCTGTTTTGTGTCCATTGAAAATCTGTTGTTTAGTGTAGCCACCTTCATCAACGATCTTGGCTAGATCTGGATAACTTACTGCAGCTTCTCCGTCAGCATTTGCTGATTCACCTTGTACTTTTACCTCATGGAGATGGCTTCTTTACTTCAACCTCATGAATCGAATTCTGTTAGCTTTAAACTGTTCTTCTGTAGCTTCCTCACCTCTGTCAGATTTCATAGAATTAAAGAGAAGATATCCCTCTGGATTAGATTTTGGCTTAAGGGAGTACTGTGGCTGGTTTGATCTTCTATCTAGACCACTAAAACTTTCTCCATATCAGGATTAAGGCTATTTCACTGTCTCATCATCTGTGGGTTCCTTGGAGTAGAACTTTCAATTTTCTTCAAAAACTTTTCACAATTCAGCTAACTGTTTGATGTAAGAGGCCAAGCTTTCAACCTATCTTGGCTTTCAATGTGTCTTCCTTACTAAACTTAATCGTTTCTAGCTTTTGATGTAAAGTGAAAGACCTGTGACATTTCCTTTCACTTAAACACTTAGAGGCCATTGTAGGGTTATCAATTAGCCTAATTTTAATATTGTTTTGTCTTAGGGAACAGAGAGGCCCCAGGAGAGGGAGAGTGATGGAGGAACAGCTGGTCAGTGGAGCAGTCAGAACATACACAACATTAATCCATTAAGTTTGACATCTTACACAGGTGCAGTTTGTGGTGCCCCAAAACCATTATAATAGTGATATCAAAGATTACTGATCACAGATTACCATAACAGATATAATTAAAATGAAAAAGTTTGAAATATTGCAAGAACTACCAGAAAGGGACACAGAGACATGAAGTGAGCACATGTTGTTGGAAAAATGGAGCTGGCAGACTTACTTGCTGCAGGGTTTCCGGAAACCTTCAATTTGTAAAAAATGCAGTATCTGTAAAGCATATTAAAGCAAAGTGCACTAAAATGAGCTATGCTTGTGCTTTCAGCAAAATCCATTTTGTGCTAAAGATAACCAGAGTTGGTTTCTAGGCTTGCAATCACTTATCTGAAGATGCCAACCCCCAGTGGACACTCTTTCTTTACCTTATTTACATTTATCAAAGCACTTATACTCCTTGAAGTTACCTCGTAGTTTCACTCATGACCATTTGGATGCTTACCCGTCTTGGATGTGTCTCCAACCAGAGAGTGAATTCCATGTGGACAATGGCCTTGACTGTGCCGTACCCCAATACTTGAAGCTGTGCTTGGCATGCAATAGATGCTCAATAAATATATAGTGAATGGGCAAATGCAATTAATGTGTGATAGCAAGCCCAAACCCCAGATTCCATGATTGCCCAAGTATAACCTGTCTCCTTTCCTTTTTTAGCATTTAACTGTGTGCCAAAACCACCAGAATTTTAAAGATAATCTACACAGATAAGTAATAGTGTTGAGTTTCTATAAAAGTCACAGTAAGGTATATTACCCAGCAGCTATGATTATTCCATTAGGAATTTTCAATGGGACATTGACTCCCAGGAAGCTCGGTGCACTGTATTTTCTTCTCCCCTCAATGAGGGCAGGATAATAGACCATTTTCCAAATCTAATTAGGTTTGTATTCTCTAAATGAAAGGCAAGATGGACACAATGAAAGGTTAGCTTATTGTTTTCCTGTTTTTGCTTAAACAGTGAACTGATTTGTAAAGAACCCCTCATTGCTCCTCTCACTTCCCTGACACCCTCAATGTTCCTTGTGTTACTTCTGATATGATGAATGGGACCCATGAGTCACATGTGTTTATCACTTAGGGAGGCATCTGTTACTTCTCTTTTCAGCATAGCTTCATAAAAGCCCTCAACATTTTAATAGAGTTGGGTATCTATTGGGAGGTTTATAAACCTTGGAAAATGAGTTTTTGTTCCACAATCTAGGCATGGATATTTTTATTAATTTGAAGAACTTATTCCCCCAGGAAAATGAGATTCTGCTTGAGCTGTCAGATAATCTTTCAATCATTCTAAAGCCTTATGCTCAGATTTGTTGAATAGGACCATAGGGCCTACAGAGAGATGCCACCTTTCTATACCAAAATTGGCAAGGTTGGAGCCAGACATAGGTAAAATTGAGAACACACATCACTATAACAAGAATCCCAGCCAGAACAGAGACAGGGTGAAAAGAGAGCAAGGAAAGGAGAGAGAGAAAGGGAGAGAGAGAGAGAGAGAGAGAGAGAGAGAGAGGGACAGAGAATGACAGGATTTACTGTCCTGTAACTGAGAAGTTCAGAGGTAGGTCTGGCTCAGGTATGGTTTGACACAGGGGTTCAAATGATGTCGTCTCACTTTCTCTGACTCTAAGCTCCCTTCCCTCATGGCTCCATTTTCAATGAGGTTGTCCCTAAAATGGCATGATTGGCTTCCAAACACTCCAACTTTCTACTCCACATAGCTAGTGGCCTCAGTAGAAATAACAACTTCTCTTTGCTAATTTCATCAACAAATGTCCCAGAGTTGATTCTCATTGGCCTGACTCTGCTCAAGTGCCCATCCCTGAACCAATCTCTGTGACCAGGGGGATAAAATGTGTACGTTGGCCAGCTCTTGGTCAATTCCCACCCCTCGATCAAGGAAGACATGATAATGTCAGCTCTACTTACACCATATTGATTACCAGTGGGTAACGAGGATTTGCTAAAGAAATTAGAGGTGCTGCTTTTAAAAAAGGAGGAAAAGATTGTGTTACTTTGTTTGGAACTTCCTTTTCTCTTTTCTCTCCTCTTTCCTCAGGATATCCTACTGCTTTTATACTACAAATGACTTCCTAATAACTCAGTACATTTGGGGAACCCAGAGGCTGCTGCCACTTCATTGTACCACCAAGGAAAAGGCTGCACACATTTGAACATAAGCCGCACAAGATGTAGACCTGGATTTCAAGACTGACAACATTAACCAGGAGAGCACACATTTTAAACTATGTTCTTTCAGGCAACAAAGCAGAAAGCAGGTGAAAGATCTATGTTTGAAAGACCTGTATGTACTATGTTCCTCCTCATGCTATTTCTCTCAATTCTCCCACCTTCAGGTGCTTTTGTAAAAATCTACACAGCATCAAATAGCAACAGCGACTGCCTATATTGCAGATCTAAGTTTGGCTTATATATGAAATAATGATGGAGCACCGTTCCTGAATGTATACATCCTTCATAGTGCACAACAATGGTGGCCCATATCACTGTGTGCTTCCTATTCCACAGTCACTGTGCGTATAATGCTATCGATAACCTCATGCAGTAGATATTATTATTATCTTCATATTGCAGATAAGGAAACTGAGACACAAAGAGGTTAAGTAACTTATGCAAGGTCACACAGCTACTCAATTGTAGAGCCAGGATTTAAACCCTGAATTGGGCAGTCTGAATTGGGCACCTGCGCTTTAGGCATTAGATTTTGAGTTTCTTTACCAAGTAGTCACATGCATGATCATCCTCACTGAAGTGGTTCAGTTGGGCATGGTCAGCCATAATTTACAATGAAGAAATTAAAGCCTAGAGAAGGGAAGGAGGTCAGGTCCCATATGTTTTGATTTCCACATCAACATCCTCAGCAAGTCCTGGCTCAACTCTAAGCTTTGCTGCCCATGTTCTGTTCTCCCATCTCCCCACTAGTTCTTTAAGGCAGGCTCAACGTGGGAGAAACAAACACCAGACTAACCAGGGTAGCTGTTTAGAGCAAAGTCATTGGAGCCAGATAGCTTTTGCTCCGATCCCAACTCCATCTGTTACTCACAGGTTATATTATCTTCTTGGGCCTCTGGCCATGCCCAAAGGACTTACAGTAAGGATGAAATGCATTACTGCCTGTGAGAGTGCTGAGAACAGTGCCTGGCACGTAATATATATTCAAATACCCCACTTGTACAGGGTTCTTTACTGTTACTTGTCAGGGATTCAAATCATATAAAACAGAAAAGGCCCCCAAGGATACCTGGCAGTGGATGCACCTCCTGAATTCCATTTTCTTGTCAGAGGAAGGAGAAGAGTAACACTTTCCCAACTGTGATGACGTGAGGATGACTGTTATACACACAAAATGTGTGGCACATAGGAGGAAGAGGCAGCCCCATTACTAATGATTTACCAGGCCTCAGATCCTGGTGTCATCCTTGTTTCCTGCCATTTGCTTTTTGCTTGTGAGGGGAGCATCTTTTGAAAGTCTTTCAGGAGATTTTGCCTGCTTTGGGTTGTCTTCATGGGCAGAGTATTCACAACAACATGACTCCTTACTAGCCAACTTTTAAGTCTTCAGACATATACATTTATATACTTACCTTTTATGAATAGAGCAGATACACGTGGTAATTCTAAGCAGTCAGAAGGTCAAATTTGGTCTGGTGATAAATGCTTAGCAGGTACAGCTCCGATTTCTTGAATCACTACATGCCAGACATTTTATCACTGTCTGTACACTGAGCTGAGGGAGCTGAGGATCAGACAGGAAATGTAACCTGCCCAAGGTCAGGGAGTTCCAAGTGTGTAGAAACAGCCAGCAAACTCATGCTCTTCTCTCCTGTCAGCTCCTTTCCCTCCCTCCCGCCTCCTTCTTTCCTTCCCTTCTTTCTTTCTCTCCTTCCTTCTTTCCTTTCCTCCCTTCTTTCTCCCTCCTTCTCCCTCTTTTATCCCTGTTGCTTTCCCTCCCTCTCTTCCTTTTCATCTTTTTCATTCAACAAGTATTTTCGGAGAACCTACAAAATGCCCGTATTTTGTAGATCTCAGGGACAAAAAGATGAAGGAAATATTTCCAGATGCAGATTCTTGAAGAGAATTTTCTAAGCAGACCATGGGGTTCTCATGAGTGAGTATTCACCAGACCTCAGATGCTGGACAATCTACTGGATTTCTATTCTGATTGATTTTGAGTAAAGTTCTCTGGTTTCTTTAGAAACTTGACATAGAAGCTTTTGCCAGGGAATTTGAAAGGTATGGATTTTGTTACGGCAAGAAATGATGCAAACATAAAAATTTGAAGACATCTGAGAGCCAAAATTAAGTCATGAAACTATCAATACTATTCTTGCTTAAAAAACTAGTACAGTAACATCATACACTGTTTTGTTTAACTTACTTAACTCATCTGTATATGTTTAACTTACTTAAATTAAAAAAGAGAAAAGCAGAGTGGGTGGAAAGGAGATGATGGAGAAAATGAATAATTTAAATAAGCAAGAAATTCAGGCCACATTCCTTCAGTGTCTGCTTTAAGGAGACTTGGAGATAGATTAGAATCTACTATTTCCATGCTTATTTCATAATGTGGGCACCTTGCCATGCTTAATGTAATTATACCATTTAAAAGTAATTATTTCTCATCCAACATGTCTCCTAAATGCTAAGGATCTGGCACTCAGTTGACGAAAGGGTCATCGTGAGGCTGTGCGGCCAACAGACACCAGTATGTAGTTCTCTAATGCAGTGCCATTTAAGGGCTTGTCAAGGGGCTATTTTTGACTCTGCACCCATTTTTTGTCTAACACACTCACTTTGGAAGCACAATCTCTCCTGGTAAGGAACACCCCTGCATTATATTTAAAATCAGTGTCTGCTAAGCCCCTTACATAATAAATAATGGACTTTCATCTACAAATTGTAATAATCTCTGGAAGGAGTTAATTTCCAAGGACATTAACTTGATAGGCAAGCCATCATTAATTAGAAATCTTAGCACGTTGGCTTGTTAATGGCTAATTAAGTCTCCACTGAGATCTATTGCAGGTAAGAGGCGACGAAGAACAACTTAGGAATATGAAATGGTGTTTGCCTTTGAATTTGACTCAGCTCAGAAAGAAAGGAAAGTCCAGGAAGAATTCTAGGCAAGGAAAAAAAAAAAGGTAGCTACCAACAAATTAAAAAGGACTCACTGTGAAAAATAAGAGCTGTTAAAATAGAATCCATTGCCTGTTGAAATAGTTGCATTACTGCACAATCTGAAAATATTATCAGGATTGCTTTTTTTAAGACAAGTGTGTAAAATGTCTTTAAATCTCCCAGAGACACGCAAACCACTTTGCCAGAGTTAAATATTTCTTATGTAATTTGACATTATGTTTTCTTTCAGACATTACAAGAGTGTAAAATGACACCATTTTAACTGTCAAGAAACACAGAAGCATCACACTTATATTTAAGGACTACCATTTTGTCACTTCTCGATTTTTTGAGAATTTCATGGGCAAATCAGGAAGCTTTGTTCCTTAATTTTTAACCTATCTGTCATAACCTGGATTTAGGCTTCTCCGTGTAAATGCCTGTGAGTAGTAAGTTTGATCTGTTTAATCCATGATCATTTGCTTCAGTTTCCTGGGAGCAGGTTGGACTGAAAGAGGCAAATCTACCAGCAATTCCAGACAAGGAGGGTGGCTGGTTGGGGGACACACAGAAATTTTCTTATCTCTTTCAATGACCATTTCCTAAAACACTTGGCAGTAAATAAATAAATCTCTCTTTTCTTCTGACTCACACAATCCCGAGTAAAAAATGTCCCCAAGAAGCATGACTGGGGAACTCACACACAAAAGAATGTCCCTTCTTTTAGACATCTCATTATTTAGAATTGTTGATTTCCAAATAATACTGGAGGGCCACCAGGGGTTCTTGGAAAATATGAAATGTTGCAGAACTGATTTGGAGCATGCGGAGGCTCGAAGGCAACCCCAGAGAGCCGGGACCCAGCATGCATCATTGCTGGGCAGGGATGTCAATCATGCCGGGAGGAGTCACCGTCAACCACTCCTTCTGCTTTTTTGTCATTTATGCAGAATTGTAACTTCTGGGACAGAAAGCCTGAATGCTGGAGTTTAGTTCAGACTAATGCAGCTTTCTAATCAACTCTTTCGGTTTTAAGGATTCTATTAAGTTCTTCTTTTAAAGAGTAGGCAAGTGCTAAAGTTTTGTACTTTCATTTCAGCTACCTTTTATTTTACCAATTTGTTTGCCATCAATATTCTTAAACATTTATTTTGTTGGGTCAATAAGTTTGCAGATAATGAATTGGATAAGTGCGTGTTCAATGACCATAAATAAACCATTACTAATTAATTCTCCTGATTTGGAATTCATTTATTGATCTTTGAAGTAAAACAAGAGTTTCCTCCAGAGAGTCACTAAAGGTAAAATTGTTTTCTGAAAGAATAGGAATAAAAATTCATCACTCATAATTTTCTCAACCATTTTTTCAAATGTTCATGAATAGCAAATATTTTTATTTCACCAGTTTCCGATAATCTTCTGGTAAAAGAGCTGGCTTGAATATATCAAAAAAAAAAAAAAAAGAAAGAAAGAAAAGAAAAAGAAAAAAACCAAAGCCACATTTTTATAGTATGGCATCTTCAGGCTTTTCTCCAACACCACTCATGGGATTCCAGGCAACGTGAGGCTGGAGGCATGTCCTAACTCCAAGTGCAACGTTACTGCCCAACAAATGGTGAATTGTGCTAAATCGAATTGACCTAAAATGCTGGAACAGGAGGAAACACTCATCTTTCCATGGATCCCCAAGGTGGTTCTGAAAGAAGTATTTGTCTGGGATCAAGCATATCCTGCCACTTGTTCCTTGTCCATCACTCAGGTTCTCAGTGTTAAAGTAAACATTCCAGGATCCATCCCCTCTGATTCCTCTCCGTCAGCACTAGACTTAATTATTTACACATAATTTGTTGGAACGGTGGTGTTTAATTTTTAAACCAAGTGATTATCAGTGTTTTTATAAGTAATAATATTTAATAGCAATGAGAGTGTAAAAAAATATAAACTAAACTACTCAATTTGTTTTTTCCACAAAATAAAATTTCAAAAATGCCACGTAGTGCCCATGAACTCATCCTAATTCACCCCCTTACTTTCTCTGTACTGTTAGTGTTGAAATTGGCATAAGCCTGGTTGGATCCACTATTCAATGAGGCGTGTAGGGATTAAGCATTGTAGAAGGAGCCCAACAACTGTTATGTCTGAAGAACTCTCTTCCCAAATCCCTCCTACCTCTCTGTGGCCAGGGAAGAGTGGGGAGCATGCCACAGTAGAGTTTTCAGTTAACTGCATAGTATTACAGTCGAATAAATTTAAACTCCACCACCTTTTACCCATTGTCCTTTATGACTTTCAGTACTTCCCAATGGTGTGGACTGTGAAAAAAACACAAAAACTTGGTCACGTCAGACCCAGGAGAAGTGAGAGGGAGCTTTATTTCTTAGGCTAGGACATCTTAAAATACACTAAAATAAATATCATTTGATTGGGACATTAAATTTTATCAGTTTATAGCATGTGGATTTAACATATGTGTTAAGAATGAGATTCCTAGAAGCTTGCCCGACATGTGTGACTCTGAGAGATTCAGGACAGTGTTCATAGAAGTAGGCCCTCTGTCAACATATCGTTACCCGGACTAAGGACAGAGAGCCGGCGCTGGGATGTCACATTTTCATTTTGGCATTTTAAAGGCTGCTTATGTTCTCTCCTGGCATAAGCTATTCCATTTCCTCTTACTCTCCCTCCCGATTTCCCCTCCATGTTTGCCACTTCTCAGACACAGTTCAACTTCTCATTTCCATGAAACCTTGGTCTAACATCAGTTAAACATTCTGTATGGTGCCTGGGGCTCTTTGGAAAAGAGACATTATAGGAATCTAATGAATAAATAAAAGACTAGCTCATACCCTCAGGCCCTTGCATTGCCTAGTGCTGATGAAGTTAGCAATTTCCTAGGATTTGAATAAGTATGTTACTGAAATGAAGACTATGAAACAGTAAAGTTCATTTAAATGAAGAGAAGCTACTTTTCGGTAATTCCAGCCACAGGAAGGGTCTAACCACATCTTCTGTGCTTATTGTGTGTGTTTTTTTCTTTTATTGCTAAGGTATATGTACCCAACGGTAAGTCTACTATTGTTATTCTTAGGACGTTAAAATGCATTTTATAAACCTTTAGTCTTTCTGCATTGCACTGAAGATACATTTTTCTGTTGGCATAACACGTGCATGGTTAGGAAGCCTGTGTGTTTATGTAATTATATTTGGGTTTCTGGTGAAATCCTCAGGGGACACTTGATTGATTTAAAATAAATGGAATATCATTTGTAAGCTGAAGGGCGGCTTGGAGAGTTAGATGCGGTAGTGTGCTGAGCACCAACTCTGGTATTACTACAAAAGGAACACAGTCGTTACATCATCTCAGCTTTGGTGATCCCTTCATTGTCACAAATTCTCCACTTAAACACATGTTCCAGCGTCAAAAGATTAGAAAGAACCCATGTTTCTCCCAATTTTGGCCCAACACACAAGGCCTTTTTATTGCCCTAGCACAGGACAGTGATCTCTTTGAAAACTGACAATTTATTTCACACCTGCTTCTCTCCACTGGTGCTGGAGCAACAGGGAAGTTGGTGTAAATTGCACGCTGGGAAATAATGAAGCGAATAATGTCTCTACAAATGGGAACGGGCATATTTACATCTGGAAATTTTTCCTGTACGGATGCTTTCATTGTGCAAAAAATAATTCACTGACATGGAGTTTTGCAGAGAGGAGAGTGGAGGACGGAGAGGATTTTATAGGCACTCCCATCGAGACAGTTTTCTTGGAATGAGTCAGGCTTAGTCTCCTAAGCTGTATGGATGATGTGTTTTATTGGCTTTACTGTCGTTCTAATAAGATGATTTTGGTCTCAGATGTATCTGTCTTTTTTAATATATTGGCCAATATGGTAATGAGATGTTGCTGCTAAAAAATTGGTATGACATTGAATGGGCTCATCTTTGAAGCTTTGCATTTTTCTCTGGAAAATGTTTATAAAGTAAATATCCCTAATAAATCTAACCATAGATGATTGGCCTAGGGTGAGCCTCTGACATCAAATTAGTCAAAGCCATTAGCGACCTGTAATATGGCAGAGTTAAAAAAAATATGAAAAGAAATGGGCCAACATGATTCTCTTTCTCTTGGGAATTTGAACTGGGAAACAGAGAGAGAAGGAGGCATTTAGTAGGAGTCAGCTGAAAGGTAGAATCTAGAAGACCTAATTAGGCTGGGAGGGGCTCATCTAAAACCACAAGAAATATGACCTATAAGATAATGATAACACCAACAGGGTAGAGCGTTAGGAAGTTGTAGTTGAACAAGGAATGTATAATAATTCGGTCACAAGTATCTGATATATACTACTTTCCTTCCTAGTCTCCCTCCCTCCCACCCTTCTTCCTTCTCTCCTTCCTTCCTTCCTCTCCTCACAAATATTTATTGACCACTTATCATATTCCATGTGGCAGACATGCAATGACAGACACAGTTGCAGCCATCATTATGAAGGTTTAAGTCAAATGAAGCTGATGGAATAGTACCACAGTCTTGTTCTAATTTTGGTCTCCAGTCATAGAATAATATAAATTAATACGTTTTCTTAAATGGAAGGACCTTGGGGTATACAACACAGACAGTGACACAGACCAAACCTGAAACACCAGAGAGAACTGAGAAGCTTCAGAGTAACCTCCTTCAGTCCACTCTCAGCAATCCCACCCCACTCTAGATGCAATATTGTAAACAGGCAATTTTTCAGAAGAGACAGAACATTGCTGTCACATTTGCCCTGTGTCCTGAGAGTTCTTAGCTTGTCCTTCAATATCCTAAAGAGGCTCCTTGGAATCCCACAGTAGAACTCAAAAATCCTAGAAAAATCTACATTTGATAAACTTCATGAGTTAATGGAGGTACACTTAATGTCTAAAAGAGTGTGTGGCTGCATGGCATATAGGAAGTGATCCTTGTTCCTTCAGAATATTTGCTGAATGAATGGATGAATAATGAAGCTGGGAAGGCAAGCAGAGACCGAGTCATGCAACGTAGAAGACTGCACTATTTCAGCAGTGCGGAAAGCCTCAGGCCATTGCAATAAGAGTATGCATTCTTGGAGGTATATAAGCCATGGAAACTTAAAGACAAAAATCTCTACAAATTGCATTTTTGTTTCTATTGTCAAGATTTCAAGGACTAAAAATTATTGTTGTAAGTGTAATAGGCTTCTTACACCAAGAAATCCACTGTATTAACCATCTTTCTGAGAGTGCTGGTTGAACCTGAAATTGCCCATTAGAAAGTAAAAAGGTATTGAATAAACCTTAAATCCAGCCTTTGTCTATTTGGATGTCATTAAGCTGACAACTAAACATTTATCCAGATAATGCAATCAATGCAGAGAGTCAGTCTGGGTACTTAAGGCCCATGTTTTCTGTAAGTTTTTTGGGTTTTAATTTTCCAGTTAACTTCCTCCACTCTCCTTTGTAGTGGTTCAGGATGGACACAAATTTGTTTTCTGGATGGAAAGACAGCTCCATCCTTAGAAATACTTTGCTAAAGAGAATAGAAGTTTTAATGAGTATAACATTTATTGAACACTGGCTGTGTGCCAGTCATATGCCAAAGTGCCTTATAGGTTCTCATTTAACCCTCTGGACAATCCTAGATGATTACATTTAGTATATTGCTCAAGATCACACATCGAGGAAGTGGTGGAAGTGGGTTTTGAGCCAAGGCTTTTTGACTCAGAGCCTGAACTCTATTCTGTGCAGCTCATTGTAGTATGTTGAATTATGTTCTCTCAAAAGATAATTCAAGTCCTAAACTCTAGTACCTGTGACTGTGATCTTATTTGGAAATACGGCCTTTGCAGATGAATTAAGTATGGATATAAAGATGAAATTATTCTAGACTTTGGGTGGGCCCTAAATCCAATGACTGATATTCTTATCAAGAGAAACACACAGAGACAAGGCCCTGTGAGGACAAAGGCAGAGATTAGAGTTATGCTAGCACAAACCAAGGAATGCCTGGGGCTGTCAGAACCTGGAGGAAGCAAGGAAGGATTCTCCTCCTTTAGAGGCTTTGGAGGGAGAGTGTCCCTGTCATCAGCTTGACTTTGGACTTCTGGCCTCCAGAACTGTAAGACAATAAGTTCCTGTTGTTTTAAGTCACCTACTTTGTGATAATTTGTTATAGCAGCCCTGGGAGACTAATACACTACCCACCAAACAGACAACACTGCATGATTGAACAATTGAGTAAATTACTTGAGGACTCAGCGAGTGGTAATCATTCTCTAGGTCAAACCATTGAATTTTAGAAATGCAGGGTTGTAGCTGGATCTTCCAAGGTGAGCAGACTGAGCTATAAAGAAGTGAAAACACCTTCCCAAGGTCCCAAGGTGAGTCAAGAATCCAACCTCCTGAGCCCCACTCCTTCCCACCCACCACCAAGTACTACTGTAGCTGTGTTGTCAGAGTCTAAGGCAACCTAATGGTAATTACATTTGAGCTGCATGAGAACTTCATAATGGAAGCAGAGTAGAAGTAGGCTAGGCATTGCAACAGTTGAGCTAAAAAATAAAAACATACAATTAAGAATCTCTTAACTCTAGTGTCGGTTGCAAAAACTCTCCCACAAGCTTGAAGGCTGTAGAGTGGGAGGCCAATGTGTCAACCTTATTCTCTTCTCTGCTTATCTCTGCCAATTTGATATTGTGTTCTTGCAGGGGAACACTCATGCCCTGAACCTCTCCACCTCTGTGCCTTTGCCCACGCTGTACCCTCCTCGCTGATTGCCCTCGCCTCTGTGTCTGCATGTCAAAATCTTACACTCTTTAAGACTTAGCTCAAACACCAGCTCTCCTTAGTCGCCTTGAGCTCTATTCATCTGTGTTCTTTAGTACTTAGAGATCTCAGCACCTCCAGGGCTTTGCTTGCTGATCCTGGCTTCACATTGTACCAGCCGCAGAACCATGGATTAAGTCCCACTTAATGTCTCTGAGCCGTTCCTTGTCCAACCATTTATTCACTCAGTCATTCAATCTTCAGTCTTTTGTAAGTAACTGTGTTCCAGGAAGTGTTCTTAATGCTGGGAAAGGAAGGAGAAAGACAGCTAGGATCCTGTCCTCAGAAAGTAGGTTTGAGACTGGGAGAGGCAGATAATAGACAAGTGATGAATGGTAGATGAATGAATGACAGGGCTATGAAGACCAAAAACAAGAGGATGCCTAGGGGGATGGGAGCAACGTGATTGGGGGTTCAAAGAAGGATTCATGGAGGAATTGATCTTTCACTGGAACCTGGGTGAAAAAGAGGAGCCTATCTTGAGAAGATCTGGAGGAAAAGCACTCCCAGTTTGGGGAGGAGCAATGACCCCAGGATAGGACCATTCTTGGCTTGTTCAAGGGACAGGAAGGCCAGTGTAAACAAATGAAAGGGTAATGGGATGAGAGTTATTGCAGATGCATTTGAAGAGGTAGATAGAGCAGATGCTGAAGGACCTGGTAGGCTGTGGAAAGGATTTTGGATTTTACTCTAAAAGTCACTGGAGAGTTCCAAAAAGGGTAGTGTCATAATCTGATTTACTGTTAAAAATGGTCACTCTGGCTGCTTAATATGGAGTCAACAGTGGAAGCAAAGAGACCATGTAGAGCTCACTGCAGTAGTCTAGGTAAGAGATGATGGTTTCTGGGACTTGGGACAAAGCAGTGAAGCTGGAGAATGGTGGCCAGATTTGGTATACACTGTGGTGGTAGAACTGACAGGATGGACTAGAAGTTGTGGGTAAATGGCAGGAAAGGGTTATTTTGGGATTACTTCTAGGGTTTTGCCTTGAGCCCATTGAACTGCCATTTACTGAATGGATGCTAACTCCACACACCTGTAGTGTCATGATCCAAGCAATGTCAACCCTCAGATCTGTGAAATCTACTTTTGTGAGGGACTGACTAGAAGGCAGTGATTAACATTTAAGCTCTGGAGGCAGTCATAGGTTTGGTTGCTGGCTCTGCCAACTTCTCCAGGACTCAGTTTTCTCAAATAAAAAATGAGTAGTACAGAATGGTTGTTGTTGTGAGGGTTTAATGAGATAATGCATGTAAAGTGTTTAGCATAAATCCTGGGACATTATGCACTCACAAATGATAGTACAGTCATGTGCCATGTCATGACATGACGACATTTCAGCCAAGGATGAGCCACATATACTATGGTGGTCCCATAAGATTATAAATTCTGTGTAGCCTAAGTGTACAGTGTTTATAAAGTCCACAGCAGTGTTCAGTAATGTCCTAGGCCTTCACATTCACTCACCACTCACTCACTCAGAGAAACTTCCAGTCCTGCAAGCTCCATTCATGGTAAGTGCTCTATATAGGTGCACTATTTTTTATCTTTTATATCATGTTTTTACTGTACCTTTTCTATGTTTAGATAGGTCTGTATGCACAAATACTTACCACTGTGTTACAATTGCCCACAGTATTCAGGACAGTAACATGTTGTATAGATTTGTAGTCTAGGAGCCATAGTTAACATCACATAGCCCAGGTGTGTAGTGGGCTATACCATCTAGGGATGTGTAAGTACATTCTGTGATGTTTGAACAATGATGCTCACCTAATGATGCATTTCTTAGAACACATCCTTGTCATTAAGCCACACATGACTGTAGTACTACTCATTGCTGTCATCATTTTCCCCTCCTTTCCTTGAAGGAGTCTCCCAGATCTTTAGAATCCCGGTACCATCACAGCTTCTTTCTGGTTGCTCTGTACTGCCAATTGAGTGCTTCATCGAAGCTCCCTTCTTCCCACAAATCCTTGTTACCCTTCATCAAAGCTTGCTTGTTCCACGCTTAGCTCGTCCTGGTGTTGGCCTTATTATCAGTTCTATTTGTACTTTATAAGAGGCTGTCATCAGATTCACCAACACACAAGGTGCAACTTCAGATTTACATGAGACAAAAATATTTTTAACAAATTCTTCTGAATTTGAAAGGCAAAGTTTAAAGGATTTAGGAGAAATTCTGTTGGGATAAAGGAATGACTATCGTTTATGACTTTCACTATTTTTAGAAATGGACTGGCAGTACGACCTTGAATTCCAATGAGACCAAAACAGTCCTATGAACTAGAGCCTAATGCAAGGCTTTGTGCATAGTAAGCACTGAATAAATACCTAATGAATTAGTTTAAAATAAATTTTTATGAAATTTTTAGTATCTTTTTGCACTGTGCAATTGAACAATGATAAAAATATGTAGGACTAGAAATATACAAACAAGAAGGGAGATTTCATTTGTACTAAGTATTAGGGCAAACTTTACCCTCTTATTCTATAATTTTAATTTTCACCAAGCCTTGAGTCAACATTATTTAATATCATAGACAGACTTTTTTTGGCATATTCCTCATGATGAATTACTTATCTGCATAATTTATAATAATTTCTACTCTCATGAAGAATAAATGGTAATTAAATGAGGTTCTATCGTTTATCATGTCTTTGCGATTTGGTCACTGTGAGTGACAGTTAAGTGTTGTCATTGTAGCTAAAGCTCTGCTTACTGAAATTCCACTGAAATTGTGCTTAGTTACCACAATGGTTTAGTGATTGTATCACATCTAAGACAATTAAGTCGCTTCTTGGAAGTCAAATGGGGCTTGGAACAAAATTGGAAACTCTGAAATGTTGAGTTCAAAATGTAAATGACTTTCTTATGATAACTACCAAGAGTGAAGAATGGCAGGCAAGTGCCTTGCCTAATTAGGAAATTCTTTTTACTGCTATAAAGTCTCTAGATTTAAAATTAGACTGCTCATCAACCTATGGGAATTGGTTGACTCATGTGGAATTCTAATACAAAAGAATCTGAATCTTTGCTTCCATATTTAGCCCCATTCAAATTTATTCTTTTTTATTTTTACATGCATACAACCCAAGTTAGCAACTGGTAATTACTGGGTAGAATAAAAGACATCTAGGGTTTTTCTTAGATTGCAAGAAAGGCATTGTCTGCAGAGTTATGTTTCTCAACTAATGAATTCTAATGTGGTCAAAACTTGAATTTGACACTTAGAATGATTGACATGATTGACGTGGACAAAGACTAAGACTTCATGGCTGTTCACTGCCCCCATGACCTTGACTAACCATCTCAGAAAACCAAACATCTGTCATGGTAGTTCAAAGACTTTTCAGAAATCTTGAACTACCTTAATAATAATTTTAAAGTAGTTTTTGTGATCTACAAGTAAAAGTGGGAAAAAATTCAATGTACATGTCTTGGTTACACTAATGGGTCTTCATCTTTATCTTTATATAGGAAAGACCATATACCTTGGGTGAAACTGAGGTAGCCCTGTATTCTATTACAGAGCTATCATGTCAGATCAAACCGATGGTGAACAGACTCAGAAATGGACATGTATAATAAGATCTCTTTGAAAGAGCCAAGCATGCCCTGCTGCATTAACAGCATAATTTAGAATTATTTAGGGAGTTTTATGAAATGTCTCCTTATTTGTTAGTCATTTGTACTTCACAGTAAGGTAAGCTAGGATTTAATGGTGACAATATGATTCTGATCATCAAATAAAGGAAATACATAGGCCATGATGATGTTGCCAGCATTTAATATGATCATTATGAAAGCTCTAAGTGGGACAATATGCAATATTTCTTTGTATTCCAATTCCAACATATTTTTCAAATAAATGAATGTTGACTACATAGACACACTTCATTAAAAAAAATTCATCAAGACCTTTTTTTGCCACGGGTCCAGTTGTTTTCCTTTTTATTCTAATCTAATTATTTACCTGGTATAGGCAATCATTTTCCACCATAAAGAGAGGCTCACATGTCTGAGGAAAAATCTTAAATTTGGCGGCATCATGCAGATGCAGGACAGGAATTGAGGGCCATGGACAGGAATTCCACACGACCTTCTCAGCTTCAAATTGCCAAGGAGGGAACAGACAAACCTCAGTTTGAGAGATCACATTTTATTTTTGAGTCAAATTAAAAAGCTATTTGATCTTTTAACAGATTTTATATTACCTATCAATTTAAAAGATTGGGACTAGCATTGTTGGGTACACTTAAACTTGGAAACAAAAGCTGTTAATAATAATTAAACCTTCTCAGCTAAGGTACAGAATGAACCAGAATGAACAGCAAGAAAGGTTTTAAGAAAAAACAAACAAACAAAATATTCATTGAAAAGGGACAAAATAAATTAGGTATTAAATCACTGAGTAATCCCTTCAATTGAAACATACTCTTTTTTTTCTTGATAAGCTTATAGAACTTAGTTTCTAAGTCTTGCCTTGAAGTACATTTTATCTAAAGATGTCAAACCTTTCACTGACAAACACATTTCATGTTTCCATTAACAACCTCTTCTTTCCCTACAGACACATATACATATATTCTTAAAATTCTCAGTTCTTAAAAACTTTATCAGGCTACTCAACCAGCCAAAATGAAAATCCATTTGCAACAAGCTTCTTTTTCCCCAGCCCTAAGTCCCTGGTTCCATCCTGTTACCTTTGTCACCTGAGTCTTCTCATTTTAGTGGTCTTTTCAATAACTTTCAGTGATTTTGGGCAGACCAGCAAGGCTGCCAGGTATGTTGTCTTGCAGGTCAGATTAAGCTGGCTCCAAATATTGGCCCTGCCACATTTTAGTTTGGGGGCTCTGGAAAAGTCACTTTAATCTCTGTGCTTCAATTTTTTTCATTAGTAAAATAAGGAATAATAATAATGCCTACTTTATCATAAAACACTTAGAACGATAAGAATAGGTGCCTGACGCATTTTAGCTGTTTTTTAAAAGAAATATTTTTATATGGGCATTTCTCTGCCCCGACCAAAATTGCACAGCATAGTGGAACATATAACAATAATAGCAGTAATAATACCACCTAACTTTTATTAAGCCTTCACAATGAATTAGGCTGTTCTAAGTGTATTATGTGTATTGACTTAATTTTTATCAGTCTTATAAGTAGTTCTATTATTATTCATATATAGAGATCAGGAAACAAACTGAGCCTCAGAAAAGTTAAAAACTTGTCCAAGTTCACATGTTTAGTAAGTGGTAAAGCCAAGAATTAAGTCCAGGCAGCATGCTAGGCTGCTAAAGCACACAGCTTTGAATTTCCAAACTAGATGTCAGCACGCCTGGATTCAAGCCCCAGCTTGGTCACTTGTAAATTGAGTTATCTGCAATAATTCACTGCATTGTGTTGCATTTCAGATTCTTCATCTCTAAAATGAGATGATTGTTCCCTACCTAAGTATATGAGAAGGATCAAAATTAGGGCAGTTTTTAGTACTTGATAAGCATTTGCAAGTGTTGACTATTATTTTTAATTTCAAATAATGTTTGTGAAAGTGTTCCATAAACTCTAGAAAAGGTATTTAACTGTAAAGATACTGCTGATCATGATGTTTCCCAAAGGGCTCTAATCACTGCAAGAAATTGAGAAATGAATCCATGCTAACGTGTTCTTAGCGCTTGGGAGCTTAGGCTGCCATGTTTTCTTTGTTCATGACATAGTATTTGGGGTGATTCCTTCACTGCTCAACTCAGTGGCAAGAACTTTAAGGATGAAGATTCCTGAGATCACTCCATTTAAGCCAAAATCTTCTCTGTTTACTGGAAACAAAATTGTTTGAGACTTGCGCCAAAAGCCAAGGTAATGAACAGGTCTTTCTATGGGAAAGTGTTTTCTAAATCACTGTAGCTAGCGTGATCCTTTCATAATCCTAGTCCACACGACCCATCCTCATGATTCTTATCCTTCAATATGTTCATCGTTCTGGAGGTAAAATCCCAAATCCGCATCCTGGTCTGCATGGCCCAGCACACCCTGCCTTCTTCTTTAGTCAAGCACACTCCTCATTTTCTACTCTAGCCATCGGTCTTCTTTTAAATCCTTCTCCCCACAGGGCCTATGCACATGCTGATTTCACTGCCCAGCACATTCCTGTTCCTATCCTCTCCCCTTTCTTCCAGTTAACTTAAGGGTCCCTTCCTTGGAAAAGCTTCCCTGACTTTTCTGGTGAAGTCAACTCACCTGTTGATGAGTCTTTACTGGACCCCGCACATTGCCTCTCCACAGCTCTCAATGCAACTGCACATTCATGGATGTGATTACCTGACTGGTGTCTCTCCTCTGCTAGACTGAGTGTTCCAATGAACCTATCAAAGGGTCAAACCCTTTGTGCTCAATAAAATATGTGTTGAATGCATGAATGGGTGGGAATATTCTGCCACTTTCAGTGATATGTTTTCCAGTTTCATTTAAAGAACAGATGATTGAAGTCAAGTTTCCTTGCTTTACTTCTTTTTGAACATGTGACTTTCTTTCTGGAAATGGTAGAATTAAAAAAAATAAAGACAC
>NW_012133857.1:25503868-25542152 GCF_000956105.1 Propithecus coquereli
AGAGAAGAAACAAGTAAAATGATTAAAGAGAAGGTAAGCAGATTAAATTATAGTGACTTCCAAGACGCTGTCACTTAAAACTTCTGTTTATGAAGGAACCAGAACAAAGGGAGCAACAAGCATAACGGCATTGTGAGTTTTGAGGAAGAGATTTAAGGAGAAAGAATGAAGACTTCATTTTTTTTTTGCATGGTTTTTCGTTTGGTTTAATACTGTGTCATAGTTGCTGTGTCTTAGAAGAATGTCTTTCTGGAATTTGCTTATGTTTCCTTTGCAATAATGATGTGTCATCAAGAGGTTATGTGACACTAGTGTGGGGTGTGGGATTTGGAGTCTGATCTACCTGTGCCTTGATTGGCTCTGCCACTCACTGGCTTTGTGACTCCAAACAAGTTACTTAACACCTCTGGAACCTGCTTGCTTCATCTACTAAATAGGGATAATAAAAGTACCTGTCTCATGGGGTTATTAGGAAGTGCCAGTGAGATAATGCAGGGAAGTCTTGGCACATTATCTGACACATAGTAGGCACTTAGTAATTATTAGTTGTCATTTATTATTATTGGAAATTCATGGTTATCTTTCAATATCCTAATCTGGAAGCCTTGGTTTGTAGGTAACTGTATCTACCTCAGGTGCCAGGCACTGTTAGAAAGCTCGTGTGTGGAGGTATTAACAATACTGTGAAGTCTTTCAGAGCAGAATCCATGGTTTATGTCCGCAAAGAATAAACCAGCTAAATTACCTTTCCCTGAATCTGGAAGCCTTCACTTTTCTGCTTTGTTTTCTCTGAATGCCTAAGAGGGTCTTCTCCTTCTGGTTTGACACATACTGAAAGAGGAATGTTAGGGGAGAACCCTAGATTACTCAAAGCGGTGTGGGTGATTCATTGAAAGATTCACCTGTACAATGGCGTGGGATTACTTAGGGATAGAAGATATTGTCATTATCTAGTCAAATATAAGACTAAGGACAATGCTGTGCTCAAAATAATCAAGGGGTAGAGTTGGAAATTTTCTCAGAAATCATTCAGTTTACCTTTCTCAACTTCAGAGTCATCTGGAAAGGTCTCAACCACTACAGATTCCTGGACTGGCCCAAACTTACTGAATGTGATTTTCAACAAAGTAGATCCAGGCAATGTGAAGTCCTACGCCTCTCCCTGGGTGACTGCGGTAGTTGGTCAGGGCTGGGAATTGCTGGTTTGGGACACAGTCAGCAAATGGGTGTCATCCCACTGCTGACACTACAGGTTAAGGGTAGCTACTGGTGTGCTGGAAGGAGAAACAGTCTATCACTGTTTCTAGGTTCTGTGAGAAAATATAATATAACCAGTTAACAACATTTCATATGGTCTTGGTTAGGAAGGTGGTGTACCCATGCCTAGTACTTACCAGTACTGATCTAGTTCAATGTTCTCATTTTCAAGATGTGGAAGGAGAACCAGAGGAAAAAAAAATGACTTACTATATCAGTTGGCTTTAGCTATTTAAGAAACTACCTCCAACCTTAGCATCTTAAAACAATAATCTCATATTTGCTCATGATTTTGTGGGTTGCCTGGGTGAATTTTCTGGTCTGGGTTGGCTTGATTCAAGCTGGATGATCTAGAGTAGCCGCATTCACATCCCTGGCGGCTGGAAGACTGGAGGTCTAGTGGGCATCAGTCATTCACAGTCTGGCTATAGGCTTAAATCCAGCATCAACCAGCAGGCTAGCATAAACTTGCTCATATGTGGCAGAATGGGTCTCAGCAGCCAGAGAGAGCAAGGTCCAATGTGCAAGGACTTTTCAAGTCTCTGCTTGCATTGTGTTTGCTAATGTTCCATTGATCGAAGCATGTCACTTGTCTAAGCCTGGCTAAAGGAGGTGGATAAACAGATTTACAACTCTTGATGGGTTGGGTGGCAATGTCACTTTAAATGAATGTGCAAACAGAAAGGAGAAGACTTTGCAATCATTTTGCCATCTACAACACTTGCCCCAAATCACACATTTCATCTGTAGAAGAGCTAGGACTGGAACTCAAGGTGCTTTAAACTTCCCAGTTCAAAGTTTTTGCCTCAATTGAAACCAAAAGGAGTGTCATGCACATGTAGCCTCTGACACATATTTGGACCTCAAAAGTAGGACAAGCTTGGCAGAACTGGGGCTAGATGGGAGCCAATCAGATTGCAGGGTGCAGGACTTTTCACCACTGCAGATGATCTCAAGGAAGATTTCCAATAGGTCATAAGAGACTCAGGATAATTTCAATGAAGGTCATATCCAAGGAGGCCCAATCTGGTGAGTGGGGTGTGGCAAGGAAGTTTTAGGCTGTGGCTGCTTGGATCCATAGGATGGCAGCATCATGACTCCTGGGGGTCCCAAACCCTGCCAGTAACTGGAAGTTTAAGATAGAGTCATCTTGGAAAGCAAGAGGTGGCTATTGAGATCTGTATAGGCTGTCGAGTTGAGGGTAAGGTTCTCCAGCTTTTGCAGTGCTTAACTCTATAAGAAGGGCCTTCTCTTGCAGACTACAATGTGAAGGGCATACCCTGGAGCGCTGTTGTGCAACACGGTGGCTCTTGTTTTCTATTCCAACACGGGAATTGTAGTGCAATCAGAAACAAAGGCATTGTCCCAGTCAGATGAACTGAATGAAATCTCTCACAACAACAAAAATGGTGTATGGTCCATTCACTTCAAGCAATTTGGATATAACAGAATATGCACTCGTTTGAAAGGCAATAAAAATAATAAGAGTTGCCATTCATCAAGCATACACTTCGTGCTGGACACTATCCTTAGCACTCATTTCTAAGATCTGCAGAAGATAGATAATTTTTAAAAGCCCATTTTCTAGATGAGAAGAGTAAGGCTCAGAAAAGTTATGTGATTTATTTGCCTGAGGTAACACAACTATTAATATCGAGTTGATGAAGGCACTTGGTTGCTAACTCGAGTCTGTCTGATGCCAAGTCCTGAGCTCTCTCTTCTGTGGCATCTTTCCTCGCCTCAAATCCACTTCGATGTGGTTCTCTGTGCCTGGGTTGGACAGTCACCTATGACCGTCAACGACCCCCTTCTTGAAGGTAAAGCCAACCATTTTCTCTTTAGGCACAGATACCTGTATAGCTTGAAAATATATTACTTTGGCTTCGATTTAGGAAGGTAAATAACACAATATTTTACTGAAATCATGAGTCTGAAAAAGGAAACTTAAAAACAAGTTAAATATCATTTTTGCCCAGTTACTTGGAAATCAGGCAATTATCACATGATTACTCAGGGTGGTAATGAAATTAAGATAAAGTTTCATCAAAATAGCATATGCAATTTTACAGCCATGACAGAATTGGTATAAATATGAGCAGATGGGTCTGAATCTCTTGGATTTATAAATACAGAAACATTGGTCCTTTTTGGGGTAAAAATCATTCTTTACTCTGGATGTGGAAAGAGTGTAGCTCAGGGCAGAGGAGGTGGTAACAGAGGAGGTGGGAGTCACAGCCAGGAGGCCCCTGCATTCCCCGCAGCTTCCATAAACAGATGCCCTTACCTAGGAG
Organism: Propithecus coquereli; assembly: GCF_000956105.1. NCBI lineage: Eukaryota > Metazoa > Chordata > Mammalia > Primates > Indriidae > Propithecus > Propithecus coquereli. Next base: position 25,507,417 of record NW_012133857.1, read on the forward strand.
AATCTCTATGTTTCCGAGAACAATTATATACATTGGGAAGCTGAGAAACAATGGTGAGATGTGTATCAAGCTTAACACAGGGATTCTTTTATCCAGATAATACATTGTTTTTTCTCTCCTAAGAAGCATAATCATGCTAACTAAGGTTTGGGTTCAAAATATTAATACAAACAGGTTTGCAGCTCCAACTCTGTTATATATCGAAGGCAGCTGTGTACAGGACTAACAGCTGCTTATCCGGAAGTTTGCTTTGCCCTTGTCCCCCAGAACTTGGCTTCTTACAAAACAGTGAGCAGCTGAGCCATTACCATGAGCCTCTCTTCTTCTCTGATAGGGTCTAAGGAGGAAGAAAGGCAGAGAGAGAGAGAGAGAGAGAGAGGGAGAGTTCTGAGTTTTGGATGAAAAGACCCTCATTCCTGGAGGCACCAGGAAGAATCTGATTCTGCTCAGAAAGGCCAAAGGAAGAACAGCCTGTAGAGGTCAGGAGCACAGGCTCAGAACAGCCCTGGGCGAGGTACCTAACCCATGCCTTTTCTCATCTATAACATGGCACAATGTGTGCTGGAGAAACATGAGCCATTATTATGAGGATGAAATGGGGGAAAAAACTGTTAAAGCTGGAAGTTTTGACCACAGAACATTCCTGATGCAGGTGCTCCATCCTGCCTGTCTGGAGCCTTCTTCAAGTCCCTCCTGAGCAGGAGTTTGGCAGAAGACCAGAGCAGCTGAGTCATTGTCAAGGAGGAGCTTTTATCAACGCATCCACTATACGCAGTTCTCTCGTGGAAAAATACCCAGGGCTTCAAGCATCAGTCCTGAGTGCAGGGGTGGGAGAACGGGGCTTGAGTGACTGGTGCTGCTTCCTTCTTGTCCACAAGTCCCAGATAAACGGGTCTCTTTCCCTCTGTTATGCCTGAAGCTATGGAGAGGGAAGGCAGTGGCAGCTTGGATGCAGGCTGCAGAAAACAGAGGTGCCTGTTAATTATCTTGTGTCTTGCCCTAGAACCATTCTTCAATAGCCAGGCTTCCCATCTGGGCCTTTCCTCACCCCTGCAGAGAAACACTGTGCAGGAGAGAACACATTTTGGGGAGAATACAAAGTCTAAGATCTTTGTGGGTCATAAAGAAAGCACAGGTGGGGCTGTGGGTGCTGGTTCCTCCTCATTTCCCCATAAACATTGGAAGCCCCAGAGCTCAAGCTTCAGTCCTCAAATTTAAATCTCTTGTCTGGCCCTCTGCCCTGAAATACAGACTCCTAAACAACTGTGTCTTTGACACTCCACTTGGCTGCCTAATAGGTATTTCAAATTTAATAAGTCTGCAAACTCCTAACTCTCCATCCCTGCCTCACGCTAATATGCCCCTCAAAGTGCTTACGTATGTGTCTCCCTCCTTCTGGTGGCCCCAGCCAAAAACTTTAGAATCACCTTCAACTCTTCTTTTTCTTTTACTCCTCTCCTCTAAGCATGTCCTGTTAGTTCTACCTTCAAAATAGTTCCAGAATCACGTGACTTCTCACTAGCTCAACTATTGGCACCGTGGGACAGGCCAACATTATCTCTCACTTGGATTCAGCAGTAGCTCCCTGCCTGTTTGCCCTCTTTCTATCCTGCATCCCCTAGTCTATTCTCAACCTAACAACCAGAGTGATCCTTTAAAGCCGCAGTCCCCAACCCCTGGGCCTCAGGCAGACAGGTACTGGTGCGTGGCCTGTTAGGAACTGAGCAGCACAGCAGGAGGTGGATGGCTGTCAGGTGATGGAGCTTCCTCTGTATTTACAGCCGCTCCCCATCACTCCCATTACCACCTGAGTTCTGCCTCCTGTTAGATCAGTCACCCTCTCCCATCACCCCCAGATGGGACCGTCTAGTTGCAGGCAAACAAGCTCAGGACTCCCACTGATTCTGCACTATGCTGTGTTGTATAATTATTTCATTATACATTACAATGTAATAATAGAAATAAAGTATACAATAAATGTAATGCATTTGAATCATCCTGAAACCATCCTCCGCTTTACCCCCAGTCCGTGGAAAAATTATCTTCCATGAAACCAGTCCCTGGTGCCAAAATGTTGGGAACTGCTGCTCTAAAGCATACATCAGACCATGCTGCTTCTCTGTCCTAACTTTCCCCTCTCACTGAGACTGGAAGCCAAAGCCTTTGCCAAGATCTGCAATGCCCTCATAATCTGCCCCTGCCATGCATCTCTGGCCACTTTCCTCAGCTACATTAACCTCCTTGTTCTTCCCGGAACACAGTATCCCAGCTTTGCTTCTGCCCCAGGGCCTTTGCACTGACTGCTGCCTGTGCCCAGAACACCCTTGATCACTTGACTCTTTCAGGTCATTGCTTAAATGTCACCTTCTCAGAGTATCCTCGTAGGCCACTATATTTTAAATGGAAGCCCCTCCCAGCAAGCCTTATCCTCTTTCCCTTATTTTTCACCATAGTACTTATCACCTACCATCTGTTTTATAGAAGAATTTATTTTCTCATTTTTTATGGTGTTTCTCCTTGTCCACTGAGATTTTAACTGAATGAAGGTAGGGCATTTTGTCTTTCTTTGGTTAATGCTATATTCTTGGCACCTATAACAGTGACTGGTATGTAATAGGAATAGTAGACATGCAATAATTATTTGTTAAATTAATTTTTAAAATTCTATAAGGACAGATTGCAAACTGTAAGGTGCTATACAGATGTAAAAGATTATTGAACTCTGATGATTCCAAATCTATTACCACTTACCTATCCATCAATCTATCATCTATCTTTGCTTTCTAACTCTAGATATATTTAGAATCAAAAGTCTTCAAATCCAATAAATTCTCATTTTACCACCTTGCGATGTTTCTCAAAGAGATGGAAAGTGTCAGTGTTACTGGTGAAAAAAGTGCTAATTTCCAGGTCCTAATATACTTCCAATGGGTTTTTCTAGAGATACATCTCTGTCTACGATTGTGTAGATACTAAAACATTCTAAAAGGTTTTATTTGTGGCGTGGCTGTTCTTGAATTCACTATCTGCATAGTGAATTTAGAGTCACACACACCTAGGCATTGAATTACGGCTCAGTTGTGTTGATAATGGGCATTTTACTGTTCCTAATTTTACCTCAGTGAAAATAAAAATATAGAAATGTGTGAGTGTATACACATTCTCCATGACAGGCAATGTATTTTGTCAAACGTTTCATACAGAAGAGGAAACTGAGGCTCAAGGACTTCAAGTCACTTGCTCAGTGTATCACTCTTGGTAGACAGGAGAGCTGAGATTCAAATTCAGATTAAATTCACTCCAACACTGACACTTTGTTCCTCTTAGCAAGTGTCCTGGGGAATAGAACCTTTTTAAAGCCACTAATCACCTGTGGGATCTTTGAGCAATACTTTACCCTTCTGAATCTTTGTTTCCCTGGCTACATAGTCAAGGAGTGCTCTATCCCAACTAAGGCTATTTCCTTTCTCAGAGCAATATTGCACCTGCTAGTTTGTTATCTTAGTCAAAAGCACTAAGGAGATGCTCCATCAGACCAGTCTCCGGTATCATTTATGACCTTCGGGCTTTGACCTCCCTCTGTAAAATCGTAAAAACCAAGCAAGCAGATTTTCTAAACCAAAAAGGACTTTGAGTGGGGAATTTGTCAAAGCAACATGTGTATCCTTTTGTAGGTAATTAGCCTATCTTCAATAAAGCGTGTGTGGATTTTTATTATGTCTTGCTTAAATTATAACCATTTATATGGTCTATTTATTCCATTGACATCCTTAGAGGAACTGTGAACAGAGACTCCTGGGTTCCCTGTGTGGAAATTTCCAAAGGATATTATAGGGGAAGGTCTAAAATTAACGTAACATGCTCTCTGGACATCTGGCAAAATCAGGAAGACCTCAGATGCCCTCAGCACAAGTTATCCCCCGCACTCTTCTCTTGCAGATGAAGTCCCTTAGCCAAACAGTCCTTCTCATTAAATGGAACAAATGAAGTTCCTGCTTTTCCTGAGTAGCAGGTTTCGGTTCCCTGCCAGACTATAGAATTATTTAAATGAGCCAAATACACCCTCCCACAGGAACCAGGGGTCACCCCACCCTCAATACTTCAAGCCTGCCTCCCAAGGTCCCTGATTGTTCACTCTGTTCCTAGTGTATTCTCCATGTGGCCCCATGTGACATGGGGTGTCCTCCTTCCACAGGGCCCTGAGTATGGAGCTAGTAAGCTGCTGTCAATGTCACCTGTCCAGTGTCAGGTGACATGTGTTTGGCCATCTCCATAACCCTAGGATGGGAGTCCCTCCCCTAGTAACAGAGTGAAGAAGAGGCGATTAAAACAGGTTCATTTCGTAATAAAATAACTTGGCTCATCAATTATACCCTTTGAGGACAAGGTAGAATGTTCAAGTTTGAAACAACAGTGAAGTATTTATCATATGATGGCTCTGTCCCAAGTTAAGAAACAAATCTCTATGTCCTCAAACTTATAACTTCTCAAACTATATTTCAATATTGTATACACCCAGACTTACGTCATTTAATGACTATTTCCCTAGCATTTGATTATTTCAGGAATAAGAGTAGCAGGGCTCAAGATTTCATTCAATAGTTTTGACAAGCACATAATAAACATGAGACAGAAATCAATTGTGTAAAGTTAATTGATTCTCATTTGGCTGTTACACATTTTAGTTCAAATATTTTTGTTCAAATTATAACTTCAGTTACCGTGTCCAATAAGTGAGTCATTGTTCTAGGTGGTAAGTTAGACTCAATTAAATCAATAAAAAATATAAAAATTTGGTGAATTCTCTACTGATCTATTTAAATTTCTTCTCCGAAAGTCTTCTGGAAACTATAAGTAGTGCGCCTTGGTAGTATAGACAAGTCAATACCTCTGCTGAAGCTCTTACTTGGTCACTAGAAAATGATAGAAGCTTTGGTCTTTATAGTGCAGCTATATTAGTAACATACTGCTGGATAACAAATTACCCCCAAACTTAGCAGTGTAAACCAACAAATATTTATTATCTCACAGTTTCCATAGGCCAGGAATCTAGGTGCGCCTTTGCAAGGTGTCTCTGGCTCAGGATACCTTGCAAGCTGCCATCAAGCTGTCAGCTTGGGCTGCAGTCATCTCAAGACTGGACTGAGGCTGAAGGGTCCTCTTCCAAGACCACTTACATGGTTGCTGGCAGGCTTCAGTCCTTGCAGTCTGTTGGTCTGGGAGCCCTGGTTCCTCGCCATGTCACATGGGCTTCTCCACAGTGCAGCTCAGAACAAAGCAGCTAGCTTTTCTCACTGTGAGAGTGATCAAGACTGAGCAACACAGTTCTTTTGTAACCTGATCCCAGAAGTGACATCCTATCACTTTGCCATATTCTATTCCTTAGAAGAGAATTACTCAATCCAGCCCACACTCAAGAGGAGAGGATTGTACAGGAGTGTGAATACCAGAAGATGGGGACTATTTGGACCAATTTGGAGACTGTCTGCTATAGCATAGACACAGGTATACATTAAACATACCATTCCAATACATGGGATGGCATCCTTCCTCAAGAACCTGCAACTTTCTAAGGCTGCGGTTCCCAATCCCCAGGCTGAGGACTGGTGCCGGTTTGTGTCCTGTTAGGAACCAGGCCACACAGTGGTGGGTAAGTGAGCAAAGCTTCATCTGTATTTACAGCCACTCCCATCACTCTCATCGCCACCTGAGCTCTGCCTCCTGTCAGATCAGCAGTGGCATTAGATTCTCATAGGAGCTCAAACCCTACTGTAAACTGCGCATGCGAGGGATCTAGGTTGCGTGCTCCTTATGAGAATCTAATGCCTGATGATCTGAGGTGGAGCTGAGGTAGTGATGCTAGCTCTGGGGAGTGGCTGCAAATATAGACTATCATTGGCAGAGAGCTTTGACTGCACAGAGACCATAATAGATCAATTGTTTACAGACTAATATCAAAAGCCTATCCGTGAGTGTGAAGTGACAACCTGCATCTGGTGGCAGGCTTTATAGTGGCAAGTGAGTTGATGTATTTCAATTGTACAGCTGCATCTGATGCAGGCTTTAAGTCAGAATCCAACACTTATTTTAGTCCGTGCGTGGCTTGCCCATTAGTTTATGTACCACTTCAATCTGTGCCTCTTTCCCGCACTGCACATTTGTCTCAGTCACAGTTTTGGTAAAGCCACAAGCTAATCCTAGGAAAAATGAGTACAAAACAAACGTCACTGGAGAGCTTCTTTGAAAAAGGGGGAAAGACCCAATGATGAGAGAGCAGAAGACTCTTAAGATTGCCAACAAAATGAAAACTGCATTTAAATGAAAATACCAAGAGTCCTACTTAAATTATGGGTTCATTGTAACAGGTGATTCACATTCTCCAAGCCCTGTCTATCCAGCAAAGCCATGACATTTTCAAAACTGCTTCACCACATGGAGACCAGGCACCCTGCATTAAAAGACAAGTCTTTGGGGTTTTTCAGAAGAAAATAAACACGAACACGAAGAACAGAAGCAATTATTGAAGGCTGCCACTTCATCAAATGTGTCTGCACTGAGAGCGTCATTCTTAGTGGCTAACTGCATTACTAAAGCTAAGAAGCCCTTTACTATTGGTGAAGAGTTGATCCTGCCTGCTGCTAAGGACATTTGCTGTGGACTTTTAGGAGAGGCTGCAGTTCAAAAGGTGGCATGTGTTCTTCTTTTAGCTAGTGCCATAACTAGATGACTTGATTAAATAGCAGAGGGTATTGAAACGCAATTGTTAGAGAGGATTAATGAGTCACCATGGTACCCAATCCAAGTTGACGAGTCTCCTGATGTTGACAACAAAGCAACAACGCTTGTTTTTGTGCGATATATTTTTCAAGAGGATGTGCATGAGGATATGTTAAGTGCATTTTTGTTGCCAACCAACATGATAGCAGCAGAACTATTCAAGTCTTTTAATGATTACATATCAGGAAAACTGAACTGGTCATTTCGTGTCAGCATATGCATGGACGGAGCGGCTGCCGTGACCGGACGGCTTTCTGGTTTCACTACTCAGGTCAAGGAGGTCACTTCTAAATGTGAGTCTACGCACTGTGTCATCCATACAGAAATGCTGGCTAGCCAAAAAATGTCACCTGAACTAAACAACGTTTTGCAGGATGTGATTAAAATTATCAACCACATTAAAGTACATGCCCTTAACTCACATCTGTTCATGCAGCTCTGTGAGGAGATGGACTCAGAGCACACGTTTTTTCTCTTACACACAGAAGTAAGAGGCTTTCTAAAGGTAGATCACTGGCCAGTCTTTGAGTTACGAGAGCCACTCCAGAGATTTCTTTTCGAAAAACAGTCACCACTGGCAGCACATTTCAGTGACAAAGAATGGGTCACAAAACTTGCTTACTTGTGCGACATATTCAACGTGCTCAACAAACTCAATCTGTCACTTCAGGGGAGAACGACAATTGTGTTCAAGTCGGTAGGTAAAGTGGCTGCATTCAAAGCCGAACTGGAATTATGGGGCGACAAGCGAACATTGGGATTTTTGACATGTATCAGACATTAGCAGAGATTTTGAAAGAGACTGAGGCAGCGCCCACTTTCTCCCAGCTGGTGCACGATCACCTGTCTTGGTTTCAAAAGCATTTGAACACTACTTTCCAACCACAAAACACCCCTGAACTGGGAAGGAATGGATCCGTGACCCATTTGTGAATAAGCCACGTGAATCGACTCAGTCTGTGCTAGAGGAGAATCAACTGCTTGAGATCGCAAATGACGGTGGTCTTAAAAATATGTTTGAGACAACTTCAAATCTCCATACATTCTGGATCGAAATCAAGGCAGAATATCCTGAGAGTGCCACAAAAGCACTGAAAAGCCAGCTTCCATTTCCAACATCCTATCTTTGTGAAGCAGGGTTTTCTGCAGTCACAGCAACCAAAACAAGATCATGGAGTAGATTGGACATAAGCAACACACTTCGGGTGTCACTGTCTCCCGTCACCCCCAGATGGGACCGTCTAGTTGCAGGAAAACAAGCTCGGGGCTCCCACTGATTCTGCATTATGGTGAGTTGTATAATTATTTCATTATATATTACAATGTAATAATAATAGAAATAAAGTGCACAATAAATGTAATGTGCTTGAATCATCCCGAAGCCATCCCTTCCACCCCAACCGTGGAAAAATTGTCTTCCGTGAAACCAGTCCCTGGTACTGAAAAGGTTGGGGACCACTGCTCTAAGGGCTTTCTCTGGCCACAGGAGTGCGCCTGGCTCACAGGCAGGACAGATCTGAAGTGCTGGGGAACTAATGCCTCCAGGAACAGGTCTCAATCGGGGAAGAATGGGAGGAGGTGAATCAATACCCATGACCCAAGAAGTCTGGTCTACACTGCTTTCCAGTGTTCCTCGGGGAACTGAGCTCCAGTTGCCCACAGTGGTAACCTGCTAGTGAAAGCACCCTTTATTAGCTTTCTGCATGTCCCTATTTCAGTTCATCCCTCCTTTATCGGTGCTGCCTGGAATTACCTCTCGAGCTACTAAATTTTAATCCTTGTGTCATGAACTGCTTATGAGGGAACTAAAAAATTAAACATTAAACATTTCTTACACATTAGGGCAATATCAGAAGAAACTGCCAGGCTCCAAGGAATGACAGAGCTGTGTAAGTTGTTATTTCTTTCATTTAACAACTACTTGTTGAGCAGCTACCATATGTATACATACTGCTAGGCACTAGACACCCAACTTTTACAAAGTCAATTTCTGTACTTCACAGGCTGCTTTAAAAGGCAGAAAGAATGGGAATTTTTATTTATTCTTAACGTCTCCTGTCGCTTGTAGGCTTGGGAGAAAAATCTGTAGGCTAATAATATTATTATTTGTACTATTTGTTTTAATTTTGTGGACTAGCTATCCATCTGATATATTGTGTGTATGTGCGTATATCTTTGTGCCACCTGTCACACATTTTGAAGGAAATATATGTAGCAAAATCTAAACACAGTAAAAAGCCAGACACAAAGAGAAAGCAAATTAACTATATAATGGAATCCAAGTAAAAATAAATATTCTTTTTTAAAAAGAGTTATTTGATAATCTCAGCTTCCATATGCATATTCTGCAGGGTTCAATATATTCCACCTCTGAAAACATACTGGGAAAGAAGCAGTTGAAGTCACCAATAGGGTCACCATGCCCAGCATGGCATGATTTCTGCCAAATCTGTCACATATGGAGAACTCGTCATAGACAGTTATGCAGCTCGGAGCTCTAGGAATGAAGCGAATAAAGGAATAGATGGATGGTCCAGCCTAACTGGATGGGTGACACATCACATTCTGGAATGTTCCACAGCTCTTCTAGAGGAAGAAAATTCAGCTTAAAGCTTCCTGTATCTCAACCGAGGATGTCAATGAGAAACTACATAGCAAGAATCCTCTTGGGTAACAGCATAATTTGAGCCACATCGCAGGGAAAGCAGCTGTGTCAGATAAACTATCATCTCTGTCAGACAACCTCTAGAATAGGGAATTCCTATAATCTGGAAAATTTCTCAGAGATATCCCACACCTGTTAAATCAATTCAAGCAGTACCCATGACCACCATGCTTGTAAACCCAAACAAAATAAATAAATATAAAACCCTCAACCACAACTACGAATCAATTCTAGCTGCATGGCGAATGTCCCTTCTGCGAAATCTCTGCCCATGTCATGCTAGCTGTCATGAGGTATGGAATTTCCACAGTGATATGAGTACAGAAAACATCAGTCAGGCTCTTTGTGGAATGGACAACATCTGCTTTCTCACTCTTGCTTGACTCAAAATGGCCGAAAGGATTTTTCAGATGTTTTAAAAGCACCCGCCCTTGAGCAGAGATGGAGGCGACATTCCAATCTGGAGAAGGTGACTGTTAGAAGTGATGGATCCTCAGCTGTGTGAAGTTGCTTTTTCACCTGTATTTGGTGTCATTACAAAAGATCACATCTGGGTGGAGACTTTCAGATTCATTCAGGATCATTCTATCTCCTTTACCGAGCATTTCAAATATGGGAATAGGAGCAAAAAAGGGAAGAAGCTACCCATAGCTCTTGCTGGGAAAAGCAATGGCCAACTGTTGCTGGAAAAGTGTAAATTTTGGAGTCAAATTTGACTTAGAAACACAATGGGCCACATTCATACACACATAGCTTTAGTAATTCACTTAAATATGCTGAGCCTCAATTTCCTCATCTGTAAAATGGTGACACAGGTCGAGCATCCCAAATCTGAAAATCTGAAATCTGAAAAGCTCTAAAACTCAAAACTTTTGATCATTGACATTACGCTCAAAAGAAATGCTCACTGGAGTGTTTCAAATTTCAGATTTTTGGATTAGGGATGCTCAACTGGTAAGCATAATGCAAATATTCCAAAATCTGAAAAAATTCAAAACCCAAAACACTTCTGGTCCCAAGCATTTCTAATAAGAGATACTAAACCTGTAATGGTAACTACTTTTCAGGTTTGAGAACTAAATAAGGGTGTGCACAGAGATACAGGCTGTAACCTTCCTTTCTGCAGGGGAAGCAGCCTCTTCAGACTTTTCTATCTTTAGAAGTGATTTTAACTGAGCTTTGAAATGCCATCCTGTATGTGGACAGCCAGAATATAGCAGCCTTGAAAATAATTTAAAATAGTCTAAAGACTATTTACTTGACTCAATGTATTAAGAATGAATTCAGAATAAAGAGTGACTTTTAGAAAAGGGGACTCTGTCACTTTCAAAATTTTCTGTTTTCTACATGATGAATCACTTATCTGTCTTGAAGTTTACATCTCAAGCCAGTTTTAAGTCCTGGGGACTTTAATGAACATCTGCTACCTTTGCCTTTCTTGTTCCCTTTCCTCCTTCTGGAAATGGCATTTTGGTTTTGTTTGGGGGACAATTTATCCCCCACTGTCAGACCATAGAAGTCAAGTGGAGTTTGCTCCATTCCAGTGTCTCTGGGCTGGGAGATGACCCAGGCCTGGTCAATTAGAACCACGACAATTGGTAGAGAGATGGTTAGGTAAGATTCTTACTTAGCCCAATATATGACAGGTTTACGGATTTTGCTAAAAGAGGGATTCTCTTTCCGAGGATAAAATATAAGCTACTAATAAGAACTCAGATGTGTGATGCTACAGGTTGAGCTTCTGGGTCCAGCTATGTCTGAACTTGATAATTCTCTAGCATTATAAGTTATGTGAGTCACCAAATTTCTATTTCATTATTTTTATTTTTGTTTTATTTTATTTTTAGTTTAAATCCTTTTATGTTGGATTTCTCTTACTTACAACAGAGATTATTGTCCAATACCTGAATGATAATGATATAATATATTACTTGTTGGGTGCTTATTATGCACCATTGTTCCAAGCACATAACGGGCTTTATAGTTTGTTTGATCTTAAGAAAATCCTATAAACTAGGAATTGATATTAGTCTCACTTTACAGGAGAGAGAAAGGGGATATGGTTTTAAGAGAACTCTCTGTGTCTACACAGCTAATAAATGGTAGAACCAGAATCTGTCTGATTTCAGAATTTGTGTTCTTAACTTCTACATCATGATCGGTAAAAAGGAGCAAATGTCTTCTTATAATGAATAATAAACATTTGGAATTTCATGTATTTATCCAGGAAGTAAAGGATTACTCCAAACTACATCCTTTTCCATTTTAGGGTGATCCCTAATTTTAATCTTCTGAGTTCTTCACTTAGGGTAGCCTCATGAAAAAGATTGTGGCCAACAGAATTAGAATGTTGGCAACTACAGGCTTCAGTTCATGTATGAGTAGGGAGAAAATGATCCCAGCAAAGGCTATCCTTGGACTCCAGCAATTTCTTTCTGTGACTAGGTAAAGAAGGGTGAGGGTGGAGTATTTATGAGAAGCTGTGGGCAGCTTGTTGAATTTTAGTGGTTTAAAAGCATTTGCTTTACTTATTTGGACTAATTGAAATAAAAGGTTTGAGGCTCTGGAGAGTTGACTCATTCCCATCAATCTAATGCAGATGAATCGAGTTCCATTTGGTTGATGGACTGTACCAAATTTCTCAGTGTTGGCTGACAGCCCCGGAAAGATCTGTCCATTTTTACAACGAATTTCAGTGAGTCATTCCACACGCATTGCCGGCATTGGCTCCCTGAGGGAAGGTAGGAGAAGGAGGAAAATTTCTCAGGGAGAACGAGGGCTCAGAAATTCACAGGAAAGAGGAAGCCTTCAGCAGCGCTTTATCCAGAACAAACTTGGGGCTGGGGTACTGGCTTTCATTCCTGAGCTCTATATTGATCAGCGAGGACTTTGTACTCTTGGGAGAACAAACAAATCATATGGTCTCCAGGAGTCAAAGAAAATGGGGTTCTTTTTTATAAATCCAGCTGAATAGCCTTAACAAACTACACATACACACACTTGTGTATCTATATACACACTGTGTATACATATATACCTACTAAAAATATGTATCAACTATGTACACACATACATATATACCATGTATGCATATCTATATATTGTTTACACATATATATCTGTACTAAAAAATAAGTGCTATGGCAATGCGCACCACCCAAAGGATGGACATATTTGAAACTCGGACTTAGGGGGAGAGGGAGGCAGGGGGCGCAAGGGTAACATACGTAACCTAAACATCTGTACCCCCATCATATGCTGAAATAAAAAAAAAATAAGTGCTATGGATTCAGACAGCGCTGGGTTTAAATCACAGCTGTACCTTGTATTGTCTGGCTTTACTCCACTTAATTAACCTCTTGGAGGTTCAGTTTCCTCTTCTTCAAAATGCAGATAATTTTTACTTTTCACATACTTTTTTGAAGGTTAGAAATAATGTATTTTAAGTGCCTGGTACATAGTAGGCACTCAATAAAGCAATAACTTATGGTGTTTAGGATCTGAGAGAGCTGATATTATTTCTGACTCTGCTATTTACTAGTAGTTTGGATTTGAGTAAGTTACTTAGCCTGTGTCACTCTCTTAGTTCATAAATTAGCATAATAATGCACTGTAGAATTATTATAGCATTAAGTAAGTGATGCATTATTAGCTATTATAATTATTACGAAGCACTTTCATATAACACATGTAAAGCATTTGACATATTTGCTAAGATATAGTAAATAATGAATAGCTTCAGTTGTTATTAGTAGGTTAAATAATAGAAATTGCTATTGAATATTATTGCTCCTAAAGGGTAGTATAATTGTCATCAAAATTCTGTGTCTAGTAACCCAGTAGCCTAAATGCTTTTGTTTTGTTTGAGCAGTAGAAACCTGAGATTAATTGCTACCTTTTCTTTCAGGGCTCTGAGCAGTGATTGATTGAACTTCACAAGAGTCTAATTAATTCACTAGATTCCCTTGAAATTCCCATGAACTTAAAAAGCCCAGTCTCCCTCCTGGTGTTGCAGGGGTGGGAAAATAACCCTAGCAAGATTGGCTAAGGTTGAAAAAACATGTGACCTGGTGCCAGGTGTTGTCAGCCCACACTTCTCCAGCCTGACACTCACATTCCTGTTTCTCAAGAACTTCTAGACTTTGTCTTGCGTTGAGCAAATTCATGAGATGGTGCTTGAACTTTTCCAGCTTGCACTGAATTCTCCTTGGTTGTGTATGATCTTGAAGGTATCCAGGAAAAAAATACGCAGGATGTTAGAGATCAATTCTGTCTTTATCAGAAACATCTCATGGTAACCAGTTTAGGCCAATTGTAACCTCAATAATATACTGGTTGGGACTCTAGGAGACCATGTTATAGGTGACGGTGGCTTGAACTAGGATGATGGCATTGCCACTAAGGGAAGAATACAGGGTACACAATGTATTTAGAAGGTAGTGCCAGTAGGACTTGCTGAAGACTTGATTATGGGAAATGAATCAAAGGAGCAAAATATATTGGGCATGGGGTAGATGATGGTGCCATTTTCTCAGACGGGGAAGATTGAGGAAAGAATGGGCATAAGGGTGTAGAGGAAATCAAGAATTCTATTGGCCTGTGTCAAATTTGATGCGCCTACTGGACATCTAAGTGGAAATGTCAAGGAAGCAATTGGAGATACAAGTTGGGAGTACAAGACATAAATCTGGGAAGCAGATTTCGTAAACACCATTCCATCAATTATGTGTTCTCCATCATGCTATATTCTTTGAGGGAAACAACTAAGATATGGTCAGAGAAAACTTTGGTAAAGGGAGAAATCACAGGAAAAGTAAACCAAGAGATTGAAAGAATACCTGAGAGCAAGAAAGGATTGTCACATACCACCTGATTGAGCTTATAAAATGAGCACGGCATTGTGCTGCACACTTTTATACACAGTATCTTGGGCAATGCTCACCGAAACCTGTATTATTCCTGAAAAAACTGAGGCATATGGGGTTTCCGTAACTTATCTAAGTGTCATAGGAGTTAGCTATGTGTGGGCGGAGCTGAGACCCTAAACAAAATCTACCTGACCTGAAACATGTATGCAGAATGCATAAAATGTTTATTCCTCCTTGTCAGTGAAATGACATAATTTGATAACAATGAGCAAGAAGCAAGACTTAAGAAAGAGAGAGATTTTTCCGGGCCTGCAAGACACCTGTCTATGGAGCTTCTGTGTATTCTTTCTGCAAAATACACATCTTATTTGGAGGTAGAGGGGGAAGTAGAGGTAGAGTAAAAAGAAGACAGACAATTCAAGATAGGGTTCCTTGTTACGAACAAAAAGCAGAGGTTTTTGGTTTTTTTAAAAAATTATTATATATCTCCTCTATGTACTGCATTACTTATTTCTTTTTGTTTTGGTTCCTAAAAACACTCCTTTTCTTTCCCTTGAAAATTTTCTAATAGAGATATGGATTAAAATTGCCCCTCCACCATCCTATGCAGCCAAGTATGGTTTACATTTAGTTGCTCCATGTTCTCAGCACACTGGGACCTTTTGTTCTGATGCCTTAACGATATTTCTCCAAGAATTCATTGGCTTACTTAATTGAAATATCCAAAGGGTGAACTTCTTTCAGGTACAGTTGGATCCAGGAATTTAAGTACTATTGTTGAGGCTCTGTTTCTGTCCCCAATTCTAGGATGCACATAAATCACCTGACTTCTTTTACAGACAGGTTTTATTCATGTGATGGTTAGATGGTCTTCTTTACAGTGTAGGTGATGGAGGTAGGAAGAGACTATGCCTCTGTGTCCATATATCAGCTCTTATAAAGGGACTGTGATTTTCCCTGCTTGCATCACATGCTCATGTCTCTGCAATCACACAGGAAGACGATTGGCCAGACTTGGGGCATGCTTGCTTTTCCCTGCATGTATGAGGTAAGCAAGCCCCTGGGATTTACAGTTTCATCAGTGCCATATGGGGCAGAGGAGAGCAGTCTCCCAACATAAAAACAACAGAGATCTGTTTCAATGCTTAGATTGGATGGAGGCCATTGCTGTTGTTGTAGCTGTTAATACCATCGCTGCTATTTTTATTTCACTCTGGGGCAGTATTTGAAGGCACAAAATAAACCTGAAAGTAGCTTCAGGTCTCTGGTTTGATTATTGACATATAAAGGGTCTTATTTTGTCCTTTTTTGATGAGAGTTGCATGAATCTGGTGTTCCAAGTAGCTCTGCGATCAGTTCCTGAGATCTTATCAAAAGAATGACAAATCAATTTGGAAAACAGACCCATTGAAATGCCTGAACAGATTCAGTCCTATGACCAAACAATTCAACTTTCTTTTTAAATCCAAGCCCAGTTGCATGGAGAAGCTGTTCCTTTTCTTCCTGAGTCCAGAAGAAGGTGAACCTGGCCTATTATGTCTGCAGGATTCAGTGCTCACATAATAATTGCTTTTTGATTGTCCTTTTGTGAGTTTTCTATAAGATCAGCCAGCAAAGAGGGTAGTTAATTTAGGGCAGAGTTCACAAACTTGATATACACAGCTCTCAAGAATTACAGTTCTTTGGCCTGAAGATACGTTTTTCTGGGTATGTGCAATGCTTTAATAATTTGATTTAGTTGTCAATATTTTAAAAATGGGTGATTTCACATTAAAAAAAATCCATATTTCTAGCTTATTGGAAAATATGGCAACTCTGGGCTTGCATTGTCACATTGTATGTCAGTGAGAGCTGTATAGCAGCTGCCTCCTTAGCTGGGACACAGCAGTTAGGAATGCATTCCGCGGCAAGTAATGGAAGTTTGACCATAGGGATGTTTACTGCTTGCTTAACAAAGAGTCTGGAGGGGGTTTGTCTGGGCTTCGTTCAAGAGTTTCATAGTGGTGTCTCCTATTTTTTGCTGCCATCCTCAATGGCTTTTCGTTGTTGTTGTTAATCACCTGTCATCTGAGTAAGAAGGGAGAGAGGTCATAAAAGGGAGTGCTCCACGCCCACCTACCTCTGTTTTTCAGGAAAAGAAATCTTTTCCAGAAGCCACTATATCCTTCCATGGTTCTCACTGGCCAGAGGTGAGTCACATGACCACCCTGCTGCCAGCAAAAGATAATGGGATTACCATGATTTGTTGACATCAGTCCTGATCTTTTGCCCAGGGCTGGGAACACTATCACCTGAACGAAATCAGGGTTCTGTTAGCAAGTCAGGAATGACCCGTGGGTGGGAATCAACGGTGCTTGCCACAGCCTTTATCTCTCCATCTCTCCGTGGCCCTCTTCACCCGCCGTGGTCTAACCCCAGCCACCCTTACTCATGTGCTTTACCTGGATGATCCTTGTAGGTGTTTGTGTTTGTGACTCCAGGCCCAGAATAACCCTTTCACTTTCCTTGTTCTGATCTGGTTCTGGCAAAATAAGATACCTGATTTGTTGGATCAGGAGAACCTAGATTCTAAGTCTCCATCGAACACTACTAGCTGTGTGGCCAAAGTCATTGCAAATACTTTCTGTGATTCACTGAAATGTAAAACAAGGGTATTTTATTAGATGATTTGAGATTCCCAGAACTTATCCAGTAATCTGGTATCTAGTGGTATTTATATTAGTACTTTGTATCTAGCTACTTTGTCCCTTTTAACTCTTAAAAGCTTCAAAAAATTGTTTATGATAAAAGAATGTCTTCCTTGCAGACCCTAGAATATTATTTTGGGGTATAGGAATTTTTCTTCTAAGAACTTTCTGGCCTTCATTTAATTTTTTCTCATGCTAGAAGCATCAGAAATCGAGAGCAGGAAGAGGATTATATGTCATGTTTGGGAGGAATTTTTTCGTTTTGTTTTTAAAACAAAATCAGCGTCCAAGAGATAATTTAGAATATAAAGGCTGTCAGGAAGAAAGGCGATAAAATTAGAATAGAATTTTTCCTATGTTTCAAATGAATTTATTTGTTCTGATAATAAAATTAAACCTCTGAGATTTTGTTCGGTGACAATTATTTTACATGAATGACTACAGATAGTCTCTTTATTCATGTTGAATATGTTATTCACAAAACCACATTATTTTTCTCCCCTTATTGTTTTAAGATATCATTATCTGATTAAAATTTTTTTCACATATCCACATGGTAAAATTCTTAATAGTGGCTAACTTACATTCAAGTAATGAGTGCTTACTGTATGTCAGACTTACTTATTTGGGAAGTACGCAATATATAGTTATTAATGTAAGACAAATGAAGTCAAGACCAGTAGAAAAACTCAGTCTGACCCTTCCATGCTACACAAATAAGCACTCAGGCAGTATGGCACAATGGAAGAAACTGGGCACTAGGATCAGATTGCCTTAGGGTTGAATCTCAGTTCTGTCACTTGCTAATTGTGTGACTTTAGGCCAATCACTTAACATCTTTAATAGGAAAATAAGACCCATTCCTCCAAGTTGTTTAGGAATTAAAACAAATCATGAATATTAAGTCCTTAGTTTAGTGCCTGGCACAAGGTGAGGGCTCAATGGACATTAGCTGTTGCTATTAATCTCTCAATGTTTGTTCAGTTGTGAACAATGATTGTTCAATAATGCTGTATAACAAATCACCCGTAACTCAGTGGCTTGCAATAATAAACATTTATTTTTCTTGCCCAGTGGCCTGAAGGTAAACTAGAATGACTATGTATCATGCTGTGTCTTGGCTGGACTTGGTTCACTCAAGGTTATGGGTTGGTTCAGTTCTGCTCATTCTCCTTGGATCAGTGCCTACCTGGGAATGTTCCTCTCACGACTAAAGGCAGGAGAGCAAGAGAGCGAGCGAAAGCACACAAACAAGGAGAGGCCTCTGCTGACTTCACGACCACGTTTTGTTGGATGGAGTGAGTCACATGGTTGGGCTCAAAGTCAGTGGCGCAGGAAAGTGTTCCACTTAAAGTGGCGTGAGAAAAGGAAAATAAATCTTTGCTGGAAATAATCTCATTTATCACAATTTGAAAATTTGGCATCCAAGTAGAACAATATTTTGTGTCCACCAAACTATCTCAACTACATTTCTTTTTGTTTCATAGTGTCACCACCCACCCCCAATACCACTAATCTACATTTCTATATATTTTTGCCATGTGTTAATGGCTTTTGTTTGCCTTGAATTAATTCATAAGGCAATAGTAATAATGTGCTGCCTCCTCCCAGAGGTATTTGTGTGTTAAATGAAGATCTGCTGGAGGGAGTATGGTAGCCACAGGATTGAATGAATAATGCTGGTGTGTTTTGGTGCTAGGACACCTGAGTGTAGGGGCAGAGAGATCTGCTGATCATTACTCTAATTAATGAAACCCAAGGCCGTGTGAAAGGGCTCGGTAGTAAATCTAGCAAAGCTCCATTGTTAGAAAGATAGTCCTCTGTAGTGTTGCCAAAGAGGTAAAATGCTTATTAGAACATTTCTCTCTAGCTAAATCTCCCGGGCCTCTTGGGCTGAGAGGAGTCCTTGAGAGGAATATTTATTTGACATTTTTTGGTTGCTTATTTAATTGGAGTCACATATCTTCCCTGAGGCCATTTATAAATTGTACCACATTTCTATTGAATGCAAGTTCTGTACATAGGCTCTGTGTTTGAGTTAGCATTTGTAACATTCCATTATGAACTTGGGAGGGTATTTTCCTTGAAAATTAATGGGAAATACTTGCCACCAAATAGCAGTTATCAATGTTTTTACTAGGTTTTATTACGTTAATAGTAATATAGACTTTGCCATGAATGTATTTCTAATGACTTTTTTAAAAATTTTTTTTAGAAAAGATCACACTCTGTCACCCAGGCTGGAGTACAGTGGAGAGACCGTTGCTCATTGTAACTTTGAATTTCTGGCCTCAAATAATCCTCCCACCTGGGCATCCCAGAGTGCTGGGATTATAAGCATAAGCCACCATGCCCAGCCTTTCCCATGATATTTTAAAGCCAAATCTCTGATAAGGGCAGACAATCATAGAACTTTTATGCCTTTTTCATACATACCTCCATTTCAGCAACTTCAATGTGTTTCCTGGGAAACTCTACTTTACCATTATGGAATGATAGTTTCAGTAAACTAATTGATCTTGTATTAACCTTGAAGTTTTATATCATTCAGAAGATTATAGTTTTATATATAGCATTCTGTAGCTCAATTATGTTTGAATTACTTTGTCACAAACTTTAATATGCTTTTTTCTTGCCACAAAGCAAGGTGACATTTCAGGAACATTCCTTCTAAAAATTTACTGTTTTACTCCCCAATTATTTGTCAACTCCGCATTAGATCCATGGTGCATATGGAGTTAGTACTCCAGTTATTTATTTTTAAGTGACCCTGAAGGTTAATGTCATAAAAGAAATTTTTAACTTTGCCAAGACACAAATATGAATTGTGTGGAGAATGAGTCAGCTAGCCCTTGAATGAGCCTCTCTGAGCACCCAGTACAGTATATGTATTTCTAGGTACTTTGTTGTTCTCTACTCATTTTTGCAGAAACATTAGTTTCCTCATATAATTATTTTAAAGACCTTTTAAAAATGAAATATCTAATGTATATTGAGCATTTATGAAGTACCAGAAACTTTACTAAGCTTAAAATAAATTGTCACATGAAGATATTGTCATTATGCCATTTTACAGGTGAGGAAAACAAGGCTCACGAAAGTGAGGTCTTCTCAAATACACACAGTACCAAATGTTGGAGTCAGAATTGGAATCAGGGAAGTCTAACTCCAGAGCCCAACTCGTTATCTACTCCCCTCCCTACCCAAGAATCTCCTGGCATTGGTGGTGGGCATGAAAAGGTTTAAAAATGGTGAGTTCTTATCTGGAAATTACATGTATTGGGGACATCAAAGAGGGGAATGTTATATTCAGCAGTGAGTCAGATCCTATTATGAAAACAAGAAAAAATGATTTGTGAAATTGTTTCAGTGACTGCTCCAGCCAGTATTTATTCTAATGGCTTTGTAAATGACTTTAGTCTCATATTTATAGAGTCATTAAAGACTGAGGGGGTTATTTATAGCTTCTCAGTTGTGCTTTTTTTCACTTTTGTGAAAAATATTATTTGAAGAGGTATATTTGAGAATGTGATGGTTTTCAAAGGACTTGGAATATATCCTTCTGGGCTGCAAGGGCTGTTGTATTACCATCACTATTTTTAGTTTTATATTGTTGGGTTTACCTGTGCAGAAGTGACTATAGATATAAAATACCTAATACAGGGAATATAACATCACATTCCTCACACATAACAATTGGTCTTGTACTAGAACTTGGAGAGTCACAATTTGATCCTCACACTTGAGTCTTTCAGACACCATATGCAGCAAGAGAAGTAGAGTAGGTGGGCAGGGCTGCTTCTGTGTTTAGAATTTGGAGGGGTAAATAGGAAGTGATAGCAGAACTTCAGGGATTGGGGACAGAAGCTTGCTAGTGGTGAGATAGGGATGAGGAATAATATCCTCCAAAAATGATGCCTTTCCACAAAACTTTTTTTTTCTTTTATTTCAGCATATTATGGATGTACAGATGTTTAGGTTACGTATGTTGCCCTTGGGCCCCCCCCCCCCAAGTCCGAGTTTCAAATATGTCCATCCTTCGGGTGGTGCGCATTGCACTCCTTCCACAAAACTTTTAATGTCCGTGTGATGGTTACCACGGCTATAAAGAAAATATTTTAGACAAGGTGGCAAAGCAGCAAGCCCGTGAGATATTGGGTAGTTGAAGGCTGGCATCTTTTTTACGAGCCTGTTATCTCAGTAATCATTAATCATTTATCAATACCTCCAGCCTGATCTTCAGGCTCCACAGTCCCCTTCTTCTGGTTCTATTTGTACTTAATGTTTTGCGGGGGAGATTATTTCTCCCCCATTGTATGACATCTTGGTAGGATTGTCATTCCAGATACTCTGCTGTCCCCTTGCTAAGAGGTGGGCCTGGGACTCAAGCTGGCCAGGTGATTCTCTCCCTGGGTTCCTAATCTTTAATGGAATGACATGAGGAAGGGAAGCAAAAACAGTGGAAACTGGTTCAGCCCAGCACCGCTGTCTGATGAATTTGTCAATTTGTTCCTGTTTCCAGAATCCCCACAGCAAAACTGGTTTCTGGTGATCTTTCTTCTGTTTGGTTCTTCAGTTTTTCCCTTATTGTGAAAGTTTTCCCGAGTCCTGCCAATGAATGACTTTGTTAGCCAGACCCAATCAATTTTTCTGTTGCTTGCAAACTAAAGATTCTGACTGCAACAGTTGTTTTTGTTACAATTAGATGTAAAAGAATGGATTTAATGATACAATTTCTGAGAATATCTAATAAACGGTTTCAGAAGAGTAGCACCTATGTGAAATTCTCAGGAAAAAAACTACACACACAGAGCAAGATTGTTTTCAGGAGCTTTTCAACTGTGTTTTTTTCTACAACATGACTGAAGTCTGAATTGTAGAACTGAAAACAAATTTCTCCCTGGTGGTTATAGCCAGAACAGAGAACAGAATTCCTGAGTATTTGTCTAAAAGAGCTCTCCTAATCATGCACACACGCACACACACACACACACACACACACACACACACACACACACATGCATATACACACATATATATATTTAACTTATCTTCCAGCTCTTTTCTCTGAATTCTGATTTTGTCTTTTTTGTTATGTGTTCATTCAACAAGTATTTTTCATTTCTTTTTCTCTTCATATCAGGGGACAAAGCACTGAAGTCACTATTTATCCTTTGGGTTGTTCTGAAAGCCCATGAATCATTTTGGAGGGTAATCAATAGAACGCGAAATGGGATGATCTCCACGGCCACCAGATTGCCATAAATAGACACATTCCGCAATTATCATCAGAACGATTTGTTACCATTTGAAAGTAGATGAAGAAGGGAGATGCAGTTACGCATCAACATTTAAATCCCAAGAAACAGTTTTCATGCATTCTTTTTTGGAGTAAATCTTTGGGTCTGGCTGCTTTTGGCTGGGCTTTTTCCACTCTTTCCTTGTTTCTATTCTGCCAAACATCTAATCATGCTCGGATGCATTCTGCATAATAAACACACTCTTTGCACTTTCTATGACTATTTTAGTACAATAACATTTTAATATCAGTCTGTTCCTTCCCCACATCCTTCTTTGGAATAACTATTTGGCATGATTCGGGCTGAGTGTGTTTTTCAGAGTTAATGACCATAATGAAAGTAACAGTAATAACATCTCCATCCCCCCTGCTTGATAGCTGAGGCATGTGCATTAGTTGGTGTGTCAGAGATATTGAGGAATCCATTCTAATTTAAGCCCTGGCTTGATTCTTTAGATACTTGACTGGAACCACTTCTTTGGTGATGTCATCTGAGGGCAATTGTCAGCACTTTACATTTCTAAGAACAATGGTAAGTGTAACACATGACTTTTACAATTAGAAACACGTGGGTGCTCACTTTGGGCTTCCCAAGAAGATGATCCTGAGACAGGATTAACATACAGGTCATTTACACGGGAAGTGATGACAGGAAACACTAGGAGAAGAGGGAATGTGAGATGACATAGTGAAGAATGCGAAGGAAGGGAGCTTTCACCAGCAGGTTACCACTGAGGACAGCTGGAGCTTAATACCTTTGGGGAACTTTGAGAGACAGTGTAGAACATGACTCGGGTATCCCAGTGGAGAGGGAGGAAGCTGGGGTATGCATTTAGCAAAACCCCATCTGACACTGGTTGAGGGCTGCCCTAGGGTCATTCCCTCTCCATTCTTCCTCCTGCATGGGACACGTATGCTCTCATAGCCAGACAAAAAAACTCTCAGAGAGGCACAGGTGTTCATATAACACTCTTCATTGTGAAGACATTGGCTCCAAGGGGACACAGGGAGATTACTGACAACATCTGCTATCACATGCCACATGACCATAGGGAATCATTCATCCACCTTGCAAACCCCAGCATGGAGGAAGTGGGGGGTGGGTGCTTTTCAACAGGGCCAGATCGGATGTTGCTTATGCAGCGTGTTTTGAAGGGTAAGGCATCCTTGCTCCAAGATTTCTCTTTTTCAGGAGATTTTTGGTGATTTCAGAAATGTAGCCACTTAGAGAACAATTTCTTTGGGTTAAGCCAGTGAAATTCAAAATAAGATCCTCAAACTGTCTTCATCAAAATCACCTGGGAGAGCTTTATAAAATTCAAATTCCTGGGTCTTACTCTGCTGAATCAGAGCTCTGGGTTTGGGGTTGGAGTACAGAAAGCAGCTCCAAGAAACTTTTGTGAACTCCTCCAATTTGAAAATAACTGACTATTTGCCCTCTCTCTCATGACCTTACAAATTTTTTTAAATGAAAATAGTTTATTTTTTCTACTACAATACTAATACATGCTCAAATCTTTGTAAAACATGCCTGTCTTTTTATTCAGACATTGTTTTATTTTTTGTTTATTATATGCTTATTGATGTATAATAATTGTATGTATTTGGAGGTACACGTACTATTTTGATACCTGTATACAGTGTATCATGATCAAATCAGGGTAATTGTGATAGCCATCACCTCGAACATTTGTCTTTTTTGTTAGGACCATTACAATTCTCCTCCAGCAATTTTGAAATGAACAATAAATTATTGTTACTATGATTTCCCTACTGTACTATCAAATACTGGAACTTATTCCTTCTAGCTAACCATATGTTTGTACCCCCTACGTGCCTGTCTTATTTCACCTCTCTATTTGCAGAGCTTCCCTAGCACGAGCCTGCCACACAGTGCATGCTCAATAATATCAGTCAAATGAGTGAACGCTCATTATAGAAACTAGAATGCAAGGATTCTTGGTGATTGAGTGACTCATACTTCAGTGTGAAAAAATTTGTCAACTCTTTTCCTCTAAGGAAGGAGGAACAGATGCAATAATAGAACACTGGGAGCCAGAGGGAAGGAATGGATAAAAATGGAATAAGGATCAGTCTTGCCAGCTACAAGATTATCCATCTGCAAAATGAGGATGTAGTCAGCACCTGATGTTTTTGCTTGCCTAGTGTCCATTGCTTTGTCATTGGATATTTCACCTTGATATTCTCTAGGGAAACCATTCCTCCTCCATGCATAGTCAAAATTGCCTGTGAAGGCCTGACTTAGACCTGGTCAACCACCTTATTTCATCTCCCTCCTCGCATGAGATTGACATGAATAGAATGATCTGTGACCCAACTGAGAACAATTAAATTCAGATAAGAGATAAAAGAGCTACTTCCTCAAATTTATAGAGAAAGGAATCTAAATATATGTTGGTTTTGCTTAAGTGGTAGGATATAGGCCTGTAGCTGATGGTGGCCATCTCTGTAACCACATGGAGAGTGCCTGCTTAAGAATGAAACTAAGAGAAAAGGAATGAGGACCAAGAGATAAAGAAAGAATTTATTATGACATTGTTGGAGCTCCTGGATCCAGCCACGCCTGAAGCTCCTGTAACTGGCATGACTTGCCACTTACATCAACTTTGGTTAATTTTTTGTCACCTGGAACAAAGAGTCCTGACTAATAAAGCGACTTTGAAACTAACTGATTTCCAAGGAAGATTGTCATTAAATGGCTATGGTTGTCTAAAAGAGTTGAGCCTGAATCCTTGCTCTACCACATCCTCTCTGGGTGAAACTTGACCTATTTCTAATCCTCGATTTTCTTCTTATTATAAAGAACTTGGAATATCATTTCCTCATTGGGTTATAAGAATTATATACATGTCTCTATCATTTATGAATAACTTTATCTATGATAGGGTTCTTCCAGTTGAATTTTTCTCACTTTAGGACTCGCTTGGTTTTACCTAAGAAAGACCTCTTGGAATGCCTAAAACCTCCATTAAATACTATCGTTCATGGCTTGAAGGCATGCTACATACTGAAGGGCAATGTTTTCTGAGAATGTACAAGACATTGGGTAAATTATTTTTCTCCTCATTGCTAGCACATTTGAGGCTGACAGGGAAGTTTTTGGCCTCTTGCAAGGTATTTGATGCTCAATATGATGAAATAATAGGGAAAGTGTGGAGTTGAAGGTTGCAGCAGATTGCATTTTTCTAAAGATTGCCACAACAATACCTCCCACATGCTCTTCAACACTGTGGCCTCGCTTCTCTCATCAAGAGGTAGTGTCTAAATCCCCTCCATTGAATCTGGGTATTTCTTAGTGATTCACTTGTACCGTAGAATACAGATAAAAGGTGACTTCTGAGCCCAAGAATACTTATTCTTCAACACACTCCCACTTGGGACACCACCTTTCAGAATGCAGCTGCCATGCTGTAAGAGGCCCAAGACACATGGAGAGCCCACATGGGGGTGCTCTGGCCCAGGCTCCCAGCTGAGCCCAGCCTTTGATTCATCCCAGGTCTCATGCCACGCATGCGTGAAGATGCTGCTTGATGACTCGAGTGCCTAGACATTAGAGTCATCCCTAAGCCCCAAGTATTCTTAACTGGGGTCCCAGATGTTGCAGGTAGAGAAGGGCTGTGCCTACTGTGCCATTTCAGAGTTCCTGAAGCACAGAATCTGCTGTTGTTCTATACCACTAAATTTTGGAATGGTTAACCAGCAATAAATAACTGGAGCATAAGAGAGACAGCATGGCCATCAAGAAGTATCCTTGAGAATGAAAGTCATGATGTTCATTGGGCTGAAGTTCTGTCAAATGGGACATTTTTACAGTGGCAAAAATTAAACAAACAAATGGAAAACAAATTGACACAAGCCATAAGAATAGAACTCAGAACCTGGTTGCCAGACTTGGAAGTATGTTGATAACTATCAACCAAAATGTTCTCACTTAGAAGAAAGAAAACCACCCAAAGGGCTGGTGTTATGATGGAAAGATATCCTGTTTGGGGGCCAGGACATCTAAATCTATGCTTAGATGCATGAACTAACTAGCAAGGTGGTATAGCATGGTGATTAAATGCTGGAGATCAGCCAGACCTGGGCTCAAATCTTTACTCCAACCCTGCTAGCTGAGTGATCTTTAAAAAGTCTCTTCACCATTTTAAGCCTCAGTTTCCTTATCTTCAAAATTTAGATACCAAGATCTACTTCACAGATTTATTTTCAAGATTAGATGAGACAAAGTAGCACTTAATATATTGCCTGGTACATAGCAAGCACTCCCTATTGTAACTACTATGTTAAAATAATTGTGTTAAATATTGTGTTTGGAGCCACTTTGCAAATTCTAGAATTGAGATAATTTTCAATAAACAAGATAACAATATTCCATGGTTAAGCAGAGTAAGAATTCCAACTAAGGCTGAGTGGGTGGTTCACTCCTATAATCCTAGCACTTTGGTCTCCAAGGCAGGAGGATCGCTTGAGGCCAGGAGTTTGAGTTTACAGGGAGCTATGATTGCACCACTGCACTCCAGCCTGGGTGACAGACCAAGACCCTGCCTCTAAAACAAACAAACAAACAAACAAACAAATAGTTAAAAAAAATTCCAACTAATATTCCTTCATATGCACGCGTGCCATGCACTATGCATATTAGACACTTTACAAGTATTACCTCCTTAATTATCACAACAACCTTGTGTGTCAGGTTTCATTATTATCCCATTTAAAAGGAAGAAACTGAAGCATGAAAAGCATGGGCACTGTGCTGAAGGTCACACAAAGATTAAGTGGTAATCAGACTCGAGAGTGATAGCTCTTAATTGCTCTGCCATACTGTATTTCCCTGCTGGATACATTCCCTTGCAGTTGTGAGGTAGGGAGTCCTCTTTCCGGTCATCAGCACCATAGTACACGAGCAGCATGGTCTGTGGCTCTGCAGAAACATGAGGTCTCTTGGGGTCACCGCATCGAGGTGTAGAGCAGGTAACTCCTAATATATGCAATAGAATGGTTCAAAGAAAGAAAGACATGACTGAACACGAGATGAGGAGAGATTCATTTTGGTTCTCCATGGGTGATTCAGCATTTTCAAGGTGAATTTAATATGGGAACTGTTGTCAATTTCTGTTCATTGAAGACCTGGTGCCTGAGGCCAAAACCACTTAAGTGACTCAGGAAAATCTGTCCTTATCATTTTGCATTGGATGTGCCTTTTAAGGATGGGATTGGTCTCTTACTTTGATCTTTGGCTCAGGCTGTCTCAGATGGCTTCTGAAGGATGCTCAGTCTACATCCCACTTCCTGTATGTTTGCCTGGCAGTCAAAAATAGTGATTAGACCCTCACTGCTCAAGGTGTTGTCCATATGCCAACAACATCAGCATCTCCTGAGAGCTTGTAAGACGTGCAGAATTTGAAGGCCCTGCCCCAGACCTGCTGACTTGGAATTTGCATTTTAACAAGATATTTAGGTGAATTAGAAACACATTAAATTTTGAAAAGCACTGTTCTAGGCAAATATGGAAAACCTGCTATATGTCATATACTTTTCTGGGTTTTAATGAGGCTGAGAAACTTTCCGGAATCATGGAGGAGGATGTACAAGAATCAAGTAAAAAAATATTTCCAGGACTTAAAAAGTGCTATGGAGAAAATAAGACAGAGTGGCTGAGGCTTCTGGGAAGCTTTGTTTAGCATGATCAGGAAAGGCTACTCTCCAATGAGGTATCATTTGATCTGAGACCTGAATGAGAGAAGAGGCAGACATGTAAATAAAAGGGAGTAGGATGCTTCAGGCAGAGGGCAAAGGCAAGTGCAAAGTCCAGGAGGCAAGAGTGAGCCCAGAATCTTCTGAGAACTGAAGAGAGGTCTGGGTAGTGAGTGACAGCAAAAGTGATAGAGAAAATGATCATTCATTCAACAGGCACTGAATAGACACAATATGCTAGGAACTGTCCTAGGTGCTGGAGACACTGCGATCGACAAAACAAAGGTCCTGTTCTCACAAAGCTCACATCCTAGTGGCCACATCAGATAAGTAACAAATGCGAAAATATTCCACAGCAACTAAACAAGATATGGGGATAGAGAGTGATGGAACGGGTCTTATCTTAAGGAAGGGCCAATGGGTCAAATCCAGTTGGTCTCCTGTTTTTGTAAGTAAAGTTTTATTGGAACATAGCCATACTCATGGATTTACACATTTTCTATGGCTGCTTTCATACAATGGTGGAGTTGACTAGTTGTGACAGATGGTATGACCCCCAAAGCCTAACATATTTACTCTCTGGCTCTTCACAGAAAAAGTTTGCAGACCTCTGTCTTAAGGCATAAGAAGTGTTCATTGGAGGTGGGGAAGTGGGAGGGGAAGGTTTTCTGAGAAAACAATAGCTGAGTAAAAAGGTAGGCAGGACGCAGATCACGTAGGGACTTTTAAGCTATGGCGAGGAGTTTGAGTTTTATTTTAAGTGTCACAATATGTGATTGGATAGTTTTAAGCATGGGAGTAAATGATCTAATTTACCCTTTTAAAGGCTCACTAGCAGTCCATGGGTTCTAAACTAGTTAGATTTCTGCCAATTTTCAACCAACAAAAGCACCTGAAGAGGAATGCTGAGGGGTTTCCCCTTTGATCTTGGCTCTGACTAGATTTTTGGCCAGATTAAGAATTAAAAGGCGCCTAATGTAGAGGAGACAGTCCCCTTTCCCACCCTTGTGTTTCATAATAGCATTATGATTAATAGGGCTTTGTACAATTCCTTATGAGTGACTGATTTGGAACAATTCTTTGGAGGGGATGTGGTAATTGAGCCCCGGTGCATATCTACAGAGGAACAAAGCTGCCTTATTTTTAGCTTAATACCACCATTACTTTTGCATGTCTTGGCTGCGTTTGTTCATTCATCTATTCAACAAATATTTATTGAGTGCCTATTATGGACATGGCGCTATATTTGGCAATGTAGATGAAAGGCCCACCTTAGAAAGGTCTTATTAAGTGTTGCCAGAAAGACCAGAGAAGCCTCTGTGGGAGAGATTGCTGGGTGACTATAACATTCTAAGGGATGAAAGAAATGTAGACTTTCTAAAAGGATTAGGGGTTTTATATTTTTAAAAAAGAGGTTGAAAGGGGATATAATTGAAACCCTTCCAATCTTGAAGGGCACAGACTCCTTTAGCAAATCCAGGAGGATTAGAATGAGGGTCTCACAGCAGGATAAGATGCTGAGAGTTCACCTAGCTGACATGCAGCACTTGGCATTTTTCGGGTTTTGGAAAATGCATTGACCGATTCAATCCTCACCATAATTCCATTAGTAATGTTATTATTTTAAGAATGGTGAAACAGAGATGGAGGGAAGGACTTAAGTAACTTTTCCGAGATCACACAGCTTATAGTGGTAGATCCAGGGCTGCAAACCACGTGTGTTTGACCCCTGAGCTGATGTAAAACATTTGTCATTCAGTTGTCTTATCCAGGCAATACTGCTAGATTCAAGAAAAGGTTTGACATCTGGGGAGGAGGGGAACTGGACATATTATATTCTTATATTTTAAGGATTATTTTTAAGAAAACAACTATCTTCCTCTACAGCTCTCTTCTTGGTATGTTTAACAGGAAATGAACCCTGGCCTGGTGTGGAAATCTTTATATTGTGAGGCAAAGGGAAGTTAGCTACATATGAATCACTACATTCTCTGGCCCGGAATTGAAAATACAAGCAGTAAAATTCCTACTACAGACCCAGCCTAAAAGTAATTGAAGGGGACATGCTAACATTAAGTTTATTATTTATAAAAGATAATGTATAAAAGCATTAATAAGTGTGATGATGAAAGTTTGAGGAGCTAATGAATAACAAAACTAGCTAAAATGTGTTGAGTGGTTAATATATCAGAGTTGTGCTAAACAACTATGGACATTGCGTGCAACAATACTGCCAGTTATTTATTACTGTTGTGCCAGTTTTAAAAAGATGAAAGAACTGAGGATTAGAGACATTGATTGTGTAACTCATAGATGACAGAATCAGGACTTTCCCCCACCTCTGTCTGAATGTGAACAAAGCTGATGCACTTAAGTACTCTCCATTGCACCAGCATTGTGATTTTCTATGCTGCTGACTGCCAATGTGGGTTTTTAATCTTTAGTCTAACCAACCTACTTGATACTTGTCAAGGCAGTCAAAACATCCAGGTGATGTGGGTTAATCTCTCTGATGTGAAATTCCTGATCAATAGCTCCGGATATGCTTTCAGGGGTGAACTGGAACCATGCTGACCTTTCTGTCAGTGACTTGGGAGGTGAGTCAGCCTGAATTACACTCCAGAGGAGGCAATGCCCATTGCAATTCTAGATAAAGCAAGACATAAATAGAGAAAAACAGCTTGATTAATTTCAGCCATACCATTTTTGTTAGCAATGAGTCATGTTAGAGACCACAGAGGGAGAAGGGGCAAAATCTTTTACAGATTTAAAATAAATCAACCTTTGCAAAACCCATCTTTATGACCTCTTTTTGTAGGGATTTTATGCTACTGATGTAGTGATGGATTTATATTGATTGGCTGATTGATTGATTGGACCCATTCATTCATTTATTCATCCAACAAATATTTATTAAGTTCTATGAACCATGTTCTTATTTAATATTCTGCTTCATTCAGGTCAGTGGTCCTCAAAATTTGGTCCCCAGATTGGCATTACCTAAGAACTTTTTAAAAATGCAGAACTCACGTGTCGTGGCCCGTTTCTAGGGACCGAGGAATGAACACAGAGAAAAAGAGACATAGACACACACAAAGACGGTACAGGACTGCAACAAAGTTCTTGCTGTAGTTTCTTTATTTATAACACAGCCTGTTTGGCAACTGTCCCACTGCAATTTCTTTGTTCCCACACTGTCCCGACTCAACACGTCCCTGTTCCTTGTTGTTTCGTCTCTGGCGAGCTGATGTTTTCATCCTAAACTCTCTAGCCCTTACTGTTTTCAGATCAGGGCGCCCTGGACTCGCGTTCAAGCCCACAGGCATATTCTGAGAAAAACAACAAGAAACTGTTCCCAGACAAAGTGTCCTCTACGCTCACGTCCACCTAAGATGATCAGAATCTGGGGATGGGGTTCAGCAATCTGTTTTAACAAGCCCTGCAGTTGATCATGATGCACGCTAAATCACTTATTTAGGCAACTCCTGTGCCAGAAAGACTTCCCTAACCACCCTCTTCTCTACAGTTTTGATTGACTTCCTTGAAGCAAAGACTCTTCTCTAGGTCACTGCTGAGTCTCCAATTCCTAGCACAAGACTTGGGCACTTTCTGGACTCTTAAAAATATTTGCTGAATGAACAGAAGTATGGGACTTCAGATATGTTGAGTGCCCTTTGTTTGGTCCAGTCCAGTTTCATGATTTGTAGAGAAGAGACCCAAGAGCAGAGAGTTGCTTGGCCAAGATCTCAACAAAATTATCAAGATGCACCAGAGTCCCAAGTATGAGTGTAATGCCAAGGAACAGAGGATGTAGATGACTTTATCTATAAGGTCTCTCCTCCCTTTTGGAGCTTGACACCATGACCTAGGTCTCTTCAGATAAAATCAGCAAGACATAAAACCTCAGAATAATCACCTTCATCATGATTTACAATTATATGAAGGACTCTGACATGGGAGCTGCTGGCCACTCTTTGCCATCCATCTCAACCGAGGACAGAGTAAGAGCTGATGTGTTTTTCCTATAGTAAGAGAAAATAATCTTACAGAAGAAAAACAAAAGTTCCAATAATGAAAAAGTAACAGTAAATTCTTTGTGAGGCTCACCCATTCATTCATTCATTCAACATTTACTGAGCATCTACTATGTGCTAGGCATTGTGCCAGGTGCTGGAGATATATTGGTGAATGAGACAAATAATCACAAAAATTATTAGTTGCAATTGGACTAAGTGCTATGAAAAAATGATATGGTCCTGTGAAATTTTGTCATATGGGGACCTAAGTTATTCTGGAGGGTTCAGAGAGGGCTGCCCTGAGAAGCAACATTTAGTCTGGGACCTGAAGGGTGAGTTGGAGTCAGTGAACTAGTCAATGTCCCTTTCTTTCAAACTTTTAAGTTTTCTTATGAGGAAGGCTTATCTGAGTTAGAGGGACGGTATAGGCAGAGGGAATTTGTGCCCAAAGGTGAAGCCATCCTAACTTCTCAAGTCCATTATCCATCTGAGCATTTAGAGTTTCGGGTTACAGCAGTCAGAGGGAGTGTGAACTAGAGGCAGGATGCAGGCCAAGGTTAGAGCATCTCTTGTTTGTTTATGAAGACAAACCTTGGCATAATGACCACGGTCAAATAATCAATAGCCACGTTCTTAAGAGACAGAGTGTGCTGTGAAAGATAAAAATGATTTGCTTTGACTTTTTATGTCAGCAGGTGGTTTGGTTATTGGAAGTGCCTGGAGACAAGGATAAGAGCATGGAGACGTGTCCTGAACATCCACAAAGTCTAGATCTTGCTTTATTTGCTTACCTGTTTCAGAGCAAGAATGTTGAGAGAGGCAAAGGAAATAATAAGGGGGAGAGAAGAAAGCCTAATTTTCTCACACTGCTTGCAAAAGACAGTCTAGAAAAAAGAGGATTGTAATAATTAAGCTCAGGAAAGCATGTGGTGCTGACTGAGAATAGGACTGGGTGTGGAATGGTCCTTATGTCAGATACAGCTGAAACATTGTGTGGCTTCTAGAAACCTGTTGCCAGTAACTCAGCTCATTATTATACATGCTCTGTTACACCTGGGGTCAAATTGAACCCACTACAACCCTAGGTAATTAATACCTGTTGCAACAGAGTATGCCCATTGTGTGGTCATGTCCTGGGCACTAACTAGTACTACAGTTATTCATAACGGCCACGGAGGTATTTCTTTGCAGTTATAATTAGCGATAACTTTGGAATTAGTGATAATCTGTAACCACTGCAGTGTAGACAGGTGCGTCTCATTGTCAGGGGGCAGGCTGAAGTTAACTGACAAGAAAACACTTAGCATCTTTAAGGTGAGGATGATAGTGTTTTCCTTTCTGTATCCTTTGCGCCTAGAACACTTCTTGGCACTTTGGAGGCAGAGAATTGGGAAGAGGAGGTGTGGTGAGTGGGGTGAGCAGGGAAGGAAGAAAGGGAGGGAAGAAAGGAAGGGAGGGTAGAGATGTGGGCTCTAGACCGGTGGTTCTCAATTCTGACTACATATTAGAATCACCTAGGGAGTTTTCTGTTTGTTTTAATTTTTAGAATCTAACGCACACAAAGAGAAGCACCCGCATCGTTAGCGTGTGGTTTTATGGACACACCTCGAGAAGGAGAATATCATCAGCATCTCAGAAGCTCCTCCTGTGTCCTTTCCAGGCATTACTGCCAGCAAAGGGTGACCACTCTCTGGACTTCCAGCACTATGGACGAGTTTTGGCGGTTTTTGAAATTTATGTAATTGGAACAATCCAAATATATTCTTCAGTGTCTGCTTCTTTTACTTGACATACTTGAGATTTGCCCACTTTTTTGTGTGTAGTATTAGTATATTCATTCTCATTGTTTATAGTGTTCCTATATATGAATATAAAATTTATCCATTCTACTTTTGATGGACGGGGAATTGATTCCTCTTCTATTTTTGACTATTTTGAATAGTGCTGTTGTGAAAACTTCTGGACATGTCTCTTGGTGTACATAGGGACATTTCTGTTGGGAGTGGAATTTCTGGGTCATAGGGCATGTATATGTTCAGCTTTAGTATAAACATTGTCCATTAGTTTTCCAAAGCGGTTGTACCATACTACATGCCCACTGGTAGTGTGTAAGAGTTTCATTTGCTTTATAACCTCATCCACACCTGCTGTTGTGTGTCTTTGTCAAATTTACCATTTTGGTAGGTGTGCATTAGTATTGCCTTGTGATGCCTGATGATGATGAAAGTTGAGTACCTTTTCCTACAATATTGATCATTCGTTTAACCACTGCTTTAAAGTTACTGCTCCAGTGCTTTGTCCAATTTTCTATTGGGTTTCCTGCCTTTTTCTTCTTGATTTAGAGGAGTTCTTAATACATTCTGGATGAGTCCTTATTGGATATGTGTATTGTAAATCTATTCTCTCAATGTATGGTTTACTTTTTCACTTAGTGCTATGTTTTGATGATCAGAGGTTCTTAATTTTAATATAGTCTGATTAATCAGATTTTTCCTTTCTGATAGCACTTTTAGTATCTATTTATGAAATTTTGACCTACTCTAAGGCCATAGACATATGATTTTTACTTTTTTCTTCTAACAGCTTTATTATTCTACCTTCTTCATTTAGATATGCAATCCATTTGGGATTGGTGTTTGTATATAGTGTGAAGTTGGGGTAAAAATATATGTTTTTTTTTTTCCTATTAGGATATCCAGTTAACCTAGT
>NW_012133857.1:25542863-25548297 GCF_000956105.1 Propithecus coquereli
ATGGTCTGGAGATTCCAATATAATTAGCCTGGGATGAGGCCCCAGCTGTAGTATTATAATACACGGCCACATTTTGAGTACTTTTGCTCTAGATCTCTTTGCCTGCTTTAGGCAAATCGGTTGACCCTTGCAGTCATCATTTCATTATTTGAAAATATGGAATAAGATTATCTGCCTCACCAGTTCAAGAATATTCTGTGTTTTTAATTTAGTGCTGAGTATAAAACTCAGAAGCATAATAATTTGACCTAGATGTTTTATTTTTAAGGGTAGATGACCAAATTCATTTTATTTACAAAATACAGTAAAACCACACTAATTTGAAGTTGATTTGATCATGCTACCCTGGGGCCTAAGGACTCTAAAGAGTGAAACTAGTCAGCAAGACTGTGTCATTCTTTCCTTACTCACAGGAGAACCCTCCACTGTTTCATTTAGAGCCTGTTTATGCTTGTGTTCAAAACAATTCTAACAATCTTGGTTATCTGGATTTCCAGACTTCAATAGCATAAAAGAGGCAAGAAGAATAGAACAGAAGGCAAGACCACCAGAGATAAACCTCTAGGCATCAGAACAGTGACTGTGGCAGAAACAGCAAAGAGAGAAGAGCTCACGGGATGGAAGACTGGGGCCATTCACTGTAAGTGTGGGGACAACACTGGAGGGTATTATTTTATTATGCACAATCCTATATCTAATTATCGTTATTTAAGCCTCAAATGAGCATAAAAATGCTGTGCTTTTTTTAAAAGATGGTAGGAATGTGGGTAACATACTTTACAGAATTTTTGAAAAGAATGATTAAGGTAAAATTTTGGCGTTTTTGCTATCTGAAAATACACTTAAATGGTGTTGCTCATTTCTCTCGGAAATATTAGACATATAGTTTTTTCATTTAACCACCTCTCACTGGGTAAGAGGTAAGCCCATTCAAACCTCTCTCACTTTATTGCACTTTATGGAAAAATGCTATTCAATATCACCCGCACAGCTCTATATGTGTGTGTATGGGAAGGGGGATATCTGGAGTCATAAAGAGTGAGTGTCCCAGATTTAACCGTAACCTTATTTGTCATCTAGATGGTTTAGAGCTAATGGTTACACTCTTGCCTGACTCATACATTTGATTTCCCTATGTTGTCTTCAGGAGCAAATTTAGAAGCAAAATATCTTCACGTGAAACTGAATTATTTTTCCCTGGAGCAGCATTTTGCCAATTCCTGTTCCAATACTTCTGTACCAAATTCTAAAATAGAACCATCAATACTGTTTTTTATCTGTAAAATTAGACTCTGTAAAACCATTATTCAGCACAAAAGAAGCCAGAGCACATGTTTACTCACACTGAGGCAAACCAATGCCAGATAAGAGTCCCCCAAAACATCTGGTAAAAGCCCAGGGATCTGGGAGGCAGATGTTACTTTCTGTCCACAACCAAGCAGACACATCTGTAAGGGGCCAGACCTTCGAGCATTGCTCTACTAGAAATCAGCAAACACTAATTCAATCAACAAACATTTATTCAGGTGTCTGCTCTGTGTCTGCTGCTGGGGATATTTGGTCAACCGAGTCATGGCTCTGATCTACAGGGCTATGAGACTGGGGTCCTGACAACTTGTAAAACTTTCCCAACGTTAGGGAAATTTACTTGACATTGGAACTGCTCTATTTTTGATAGAAAGAAGCCTACTGCATTAGGAGAATTGAGATATGGTTCCTTAAAAGATTTCTTTGGCTGTGATTTAGGATGCTCAGTGGCGTATTTGTGAAGGCCATGTGGTTTTACGGCTATGTGCATAGACTCTGGAGCGTGACTCCTGGGTTCAGGTCTCAGCTCTACCACTTACTAGCTGTGTGATTGTGGGCTCATTAATAACCTTCTGTGGTTCTCAATTTTCTCATCTATCAAATGGGGATAACATTAATATCTTCCTCATAGTTTGCTGCCAAAATAAGCAAATGAGTTAATATATGCAAAGCACTTAGGTAAGTGCCTAGTTCTTAATAGGCTGTTACATGCAGTGGCACAGGGGTGGGAGAGACTGTGTAAGTGATATGCCCCAGGGGTGGGGAGAAGCATTCCACTGATAACTTGTTTAGAATTTCTGATGTGTGGTGATAATAAAAAGCAGACCTATTTTAGTTCAATTTATTATTATCTTGAAACTGCCCACAAGCAATGCACCCTGTTATTACTGCCTGTACCTGGACGGTCTGCTCCCATCCCCCACCCCCACGGGGTACAGTAGTACCATTTCTACATTTAAGGAAGCTTTCTTCATATTTCTTATCAAAATCTTTGACATTTAAATTATAGGCTGGTGACTACATAGAGAAAGCATTTGCTTCAATAACTGATACTAAACATTTTCTATGTGCCAGGCACGGTTGTCAATTCCTTTCTGTGCCATATTTCATTTAATCCTCACAGAATTTAGTTTAATAAGGCAGGTGACCCATACTCCCCATTTTACAGATAAGTAAACTAAAGCCATAGAGCAGCGTTTCTCAACCGCAGCACAGCTGACATTTTGGGCTGGATGATTCTTGGCTGTGGAGGCCGTCCTGGGCACTGTTGGGTGCTTAGTAGCATCCCTGGCCCTACCCACTGGATGCTAGGTTGCGACAGGCTATCAATAGTTAAAACCAAAAATGTCTCCAGATAGTACCGAAGGTTCCCCAAGGGCAGGAGAGAGGGGGAGTAAATCCTACCACCCCATCCCAGTTGAGAACAACTGCTATAAGGGATAAGAAACTTCCTCATCTTCTCTCAGCTAGGAAGTGGTGGAAACAGGATTTTAAGCCAGGCATTTTTAATCACTATGAAAGACTACATTTTCATCCAGTGCAGTGGGATCTCACAGTGTGGTCCTGAGACCAGTAGCATCAGCATTGCCTGGTTTGCTGTAAATGCAAATTCTTAGGTCCTGCCCCAAACATACTGAATTAGAAATTTTGAGAGTAGAATCCGGCTCTAAGAGATTCTGAAACATGCTTAAGTTTGAGAACCACTAGTGTAGTTTAATGTTTCTCAACCATGGTTTTACATTAGAAATGCCCAGGGTAGCTGTTTAAAAAACACTGATGCACAGACCTCATTCCAGACTAGCCAATAAGAATCCCTGGTGTCGGATCAGAAAAATCAATGTCTTTATGTTTTTGTTTGTAGGTGTTGATTGTAAACTCTCCTTGGTAATTTTAATGTACAGCCAGAGTTGAGAGTCATTGGTATTGCAGAGAAAGTGTTGGCTGTTCAGACCAGGGCTTCTAGTCTCCATCTGGTCTTGGATAATATGCTCACCCTCTCTGGACTGTAGTTTCCTCATTTTTAAAATGAAGATGCTGGATTAGATGCTTCTTTCATTTTCTGGCTAACAGTTCCAGGTTCTAAACTCCTTGTATTAATCCATTGATACTTTAAATGATCTATCGCTTCCATCTAATAGTGGCCCTGGATAACTTGCTTACCCTTTTGTGCCTCGATGTTTTCACCTGTGACTGGAAAGAAATATTGGTGTTGGTTAAAAAAAAGTGTATGACTAGGAGAGAGAGAATTCTGGCCAAGAAAGCGCAGGGAAGGTGAGCCTTCTTGCACTGTGGCTTGGTATTCTGCAAGTGTAAATTACAAAGTAGGTGGTCTGGTCCGTATATCTATGCCTACATCTTCCTTCTCAGTATGTCCATGGAGTGAGAAATCAGGTTGTACGGATTCAAGGCCAAAATAAAAGAGTGGATAGAAGCCGTTTTATTGTATTCTTGAGAAAGAGGCTGGCAAAATACAAAGGGAAAGAATGGCGTGAGAGAAGGCCTGTGGAGCCTTGTTCATTTCTTCCTTTAAATAAAAGAATAACCTGAGGTGATTTCCCGATACGCCATTACAGGAAATTGATTTCCAACAATGGAATAGCAGTAGACACTCTCCAGAGGCAGTGCCCAAACTTACGTGCATGAGAATCTTCTGGGAAGCTTGATAACATCGGGGAGCCTCTGCCTTTCTCAGAAATTCAGTTTTAACAGATGCCTAAAGGTTTCTGAAGCCTGGATCTGAGGACCACGTCTCTAGAACGACTTCCCTACACAGATTTTATTATTGCAGTTATTATACTGCCTTGATATTTTAAGTGCCCCATAACTTCCATCTGTGTGACCCTTCCCTCCTTGGTACCTTGGTTTTCTCATGTGGACACTAGAAATGTTGGTGTTGATAAAGGGCATATCACTTGGTGAGAGAGAATTGCAACTATTTTAGTTTTTTTCCGTTATTAGGCCCTTAGCTGCTTGATGGCTGGAACTAGATCAAGCACTGGCATACAGTTGGCACTTAAGTCATGTTTGGTGAAAGAATGAATGGATTAATTCTTGTATGAATGAATGAATAAAAATGATGGGATAACAGAAGCCTCAGAGAACTTTTTTTTACTTTGATAAGCATCTTATCAAGATTTTCAAATTATATTAGAGTTACTGGTCTACCTATTTACCATCCCACCCTCCTAGAGAAATTTCTGGATAGTAAACTTGGTCAGATCAAGGCTATCCTTCACTTTCCTTGAAAATCTGTGGTTTTTTTTCTGATTACGGTGGTGGACAATTCTTAGTAATAGTGACCTGACCACATGTTAACAGAAAGCAAAATCTCAAAGTTAGATTCCTGAGGCCATGTGAAGTTCTTTGTTCATACATTCCCAGGCAACCAATTATATATATTTTTTTCTTGCTTCAAAATGGGTGACTTCAAAAGCAAGGATGTTTGAAAATCTCTCTCATGGTTGTATCTCAGCATTTTAACTCTACCATCAAATACAACCATCACATTTTCCTTTTTTGTAACAGTACATTTAATAGTACTGGTATGGAGTACTAGTCAGCAGTAAAAAGGAACCAACTGTGCATGTAACCACTTGGATGGATCTCAGGGAAATTGTGCTGAGCTTAAAATGTCAATCTTGAAAGGTTACATATGGTATGATTCCATATATATAGCATTCTTGAAATGACAACCTTACAGAGATGGAGAATATGTTAGTGGTTGCCAGGGGTTAGGAAGGGAGGAAGAGGGGGAGGTGGTGATGGCTACGAAAGGGCAGCGTGAGGGATCTTAACGAGGGAACTCTTCCATATCTTGACTGCGGTGGTAGTTATATGAAGCTACACATGTGAAAAATTGCATAGAAGCAAATACCCACGTATGTAAATGAGTATATGAAACTGGTAGAATCTGAATCAGGTCTATAGATTACATAACTATTAACTTCTGGTTGTGAAATTTGTACCTTATACTATATAAAAATGTAAGATGTTACCATTGGAGAAAACTTGGGAAAGGATATATGAGATCTCTCTGTATTGTGCCAAACAACTGCATATGAATTATTTTGAATTATATCAAAATAAAAAAATTTAGAAAGTAAAAATATGTATCTCTCTCTCTCTC
>NW_012133857.1:25559101-25561996 GCF_000956105.1 Propithecus coquereli
TCATGCTGGTAGCTTGAAATAGACCATGATGGGAGTATCAGTACCACAGAAATTGGCAAACGCTACACATTGGGGCTTGATCTATTGCTTTGTTCATTGTCCAAACCTATGAAAGTTATGGAGAAAATATTAACTGAAATTAAGTTTAAAAGTGTCATAGTGGTAGCTGTTATATAGTGATTACCACAGAAAGTTGAGAAAATGTTCTTTCAGTCTTCAAAATCTATTTTCCAATTCAGTATTTTCTATAGACTAGACTAGGCCATCAATATTTTTTTCCATAGTCCCAAACACAAACTCCTCCCAATTCAGTCTTCCCTGGGTTATTTTGTAACAAAAACAAATCACCTGATAGGAAATGTTGATCAACTATGAACTGGCCTCCTATCCATTTCACTCTACCGTACCTCCCTTGGCTAAGGCTTCAATCCCATTACAACCTTGTGGGCTGTGTGTGACAGAGCTCAGCAGTGACATCATCAACAATGGCCTGGATTGCTTCCCGTGTCTGCTGTCAGTTAACTTTCCTCCAGATTGGAGATACTTCCAATCATATCAAGTGCCTCCTGGAGACAGGTTTTGATTGAACAAGCCTAAAACTATCCCATAAGAATGTTATGTCTTGGCCAACTGTATTGATTTGCCACATGGCTTCCATCCACATTCTACTATCAATTTTTTCCAGTTGTTCTCAATCACCTCTTTCAGTGAAAAAAAGAGAGAGAGAGAGATATGTAAATCTCTCTGCGTAGGACTGTACTGTAAAATGGGAAATAATTAAAGACACTGAAACCAAGGTCTCTATTTTCGGGGTTGTTCAGATTGAGTTGAGACACTTTGTGGTTTAGGTGGTTTGAATGGCAAGATTGAACAGAATGTACTAGAACTTTCATTCAGAAAATAGTGTCCTTATGAACTAAATCAATCAGGTATAGCA
This sequence comes from Propithecus coquereli, assembly GCF_000956105.1. Taxonomy (NCBI): domain Eukaryota; kingdom Metazoa; phylum Chordata; class Mammalia; order Primates; family Indriidae; genus Propithecus; species Propithecus coquereli. The sequence continues at coordinate 25,560,039 of NW_012133857.1, forward strand.
TAAGTAAGGACTTGACCAAAGTCAGGGTTTTAATCTGGATTTGCGTCCACTCACAGGATGTAAGTGTATAGGAAGGATGTTCCAGGAGGGGGACAGAGGTGACGTGAGCAGAGAGATCATGGCGTGGGCTGCCACTGTGTGTCTCTGCACGAGCTGGGGCAGGGGTGAGGGAAAAGGAAGACAGGAATGGTTCAGGCTCTCTTTTCTCTTTCTTTGACCCCCATCCTGTCTTTACTTCTCATCTTGCCTTTCTGTTTCCTCAAGGCGTCAACCAGGGATTTATTAATGGAGAAACAATGGAAAGAAAATAAGTTTCCCTAAAGTGTAAAGATGCATTCTCTTTCATTTCATCTCACCTCTAGTGCAAAGAGCCTAGAATTTGGAAACAGATTCTAACCTTCCCCCTTCCACTTCTGGGACGTGTGATCTTGTAGGTGTTTTTGAACCTCTTGGACTCTCATTTAATTCATCTGTAAATGGAGATTAATATTTTCCTTGGAGAGCAAGAAGGATTAAATGAATTCATGTTACGAATATGTTCAATAGACTGTGTTCAAAAGTTGCTACAAATGCCAACTTTTCTACTTGTCTTGTCAGATTTATTTGAAAATTTATTGCTAGAGGCCATGCTACACTGGCAACTTCTCTGTTTAGCTTTGTTCTTCCAAGTTTTACTTATCTCTGTTTCTTTGGCAGAAAATCTGTTACCTACATGATAGATGGTCATATGATGCTTGATGAATAAATGAATGAATGGAGCAAGGACCATCCTGAAATCTTGTTTCCGTGGAGAAGATCTGAGAGGAGGTTGTGTGTTGCTGTGCCTTGTTATTGGTCCCAGTCACTCCTCAGTATTTTTTTTTTTTTGACTGTAAGATCACAGCAGGCCTCTGATAACCGTTCCTGCTATAATGTTGCAAGAATGGTTTCCAGGACACTGGCTGAGAGAAAATAACGCAACTTGACTTTGAGTTCCATGAACAGAAAAGCTCTGAATACATTCTAACAGTATCTTATGACATTATTTCTCCCATTGTATGCTGTTTCCTGTATGCTTGCTGATATGTATTGATTGGAAGTGTCTAAAAAGAGTAGAGAGAAGAGAAAAATGAAATCATCCTGGGATATGTCTCTTACAAAACATGAGACAGAGCAGTGGGAGGGGAGGAAAGTAATCAGATATGGAATAAGGCAATCTGGACAGGGACAATAAGGGAGAATAAAAAGAAAAAGAAACATTACAGTAGTGGAGATAAAGGAGAAACACGTGGAAAATGTTCCTTTATCAATTCTTAGAACTTCAGGTCCCTGAGGGTGGCTCTGAATTCTTTTTGCCTGAAAGTTAAGAGGAAACTCAGTCTTATTCTTGGCAAGAAGGCTAGATAGAATTCTTAGGGTTGTGAGGGACTGCATGTTCAAAGGATGCAACCACCAGCAGTGACAGTCTCCTCTGAATCATTGTCTAATAGACATCTAAACTGCGCTTGATTGCCTCCTTTGTTGTGAAGCTCACTATATACAGCAAAGGCCCATTTCTTTTCTTCCCTAAACTGAACTGAAATCTGTTTCTCTGTCATTTCTACTTGCTGACCTCCTATGCAAGCTCCACTGCTTACTATTGGGTGACCTTGGGAAAGTTATGCAATCGAAGTCACTTCTTCACCTGTAAGGTTGGGACAGTAGTAACTAGTTCATGCAGTTGTAGTAAGAAATAAATAAAAACAATCCATTTAAAACAGTAAGCATTTCCAGATCTTTCCACGTTTTTTCTTCTATGGATTACCATTTTCTCACCAATTGGAAGGTCTTTTGATTGGATCTATCATCCTTCAAAATTCTTCACCGGTTCTCAGATTTCATCAAATTATTTATTAAACATCCACCCCCCAATCTAATCTTTACATCACCTATACATAGAACTCACAGAGTTTCAAGAATGCAAAACGATATAGCTGACC
>NW_012133857.1:25562046-25564099 GCF_000956105.1 Propithecus coquereli
AGACATACCTCAGAAATACTGTGGGTTTTGTTCCAGACCACTGTGATAAAACCAGTATCACCATAAGGCAAGTCACACAAATTTCTTGGTCCCTCAGTGCATTTAAAAGTTATGATTACACAATACTACAGTCTTTTAAATGTACCACAGCATTATGTGTAAAAAAATAATGTGCATACCTTAATTTAAAAATACTTTATTGCTAAAAGATGCTAATGCCACCCAAGCCTTGAGTGAGTCATAATCTTTTTGCTTGTGGCAGGTCTTGCCTTGATGTTGGTGGCTGCTGATAGATCAGAGTGGTGGTTGCTGAAGGTTGGGGTGGCTGCAGCAATTTCTTAAAATAAAACCAGAATGAAGTTTGTTGCTTCAATGGACTCTTCCTTTCACTAAAGATTTCTCTGTAGCATGTGATGCTGTTTGACAGCATTTCACCTAGAGCATAACTGTCAAAATTGGAGTCTATCCTCGCCAACCCTATATCAATAAGTTTATGTTATATTCTAAATCTTTTGTTGTCATTTCAACAATGTTCACAGCGTCTTCACCAGGAGTAGATTCCATCTCAAGAAACCACTTTCTTTGCTCATTCATCAGAAACAACTTCTCATGCATTCAAATTTTACCATAAGGTTGCAGCAATTCAGTCACACCTTCAGACTCCACTTCTAATTCTCGTTCTCTTGCTATTTCCACCACATCTGCAGTTCCTTCTTCCACTAAAGTCTTGCACACCTCAAGTCATCCAGGAGGTTTGGAATCAACTTCTTCCAAACTCCTGTTCATGTTAATATTTTGACCTCCTCACGAATGTTCTCAATGACATCTAGAATGGTGAATCCTTTACAGAAAGTTTTCCATTTACTTTACCCAGATCCATCAGAGAAATCACAATCTATAGCAACTAAAGCTTTACAAAATGTTATTTCTGAAGTAATAAGACTTGAAAATCTATGCAGATCTATGTAAAATGTATATTATGTTAGCAGGCATGAAAATGGCATTAATCTCCTTGTATATCTTCATCAGAGCTCTTGGGTGACCAGATACATTGTCAATGACCAGCAATATTTTGAAAGGAATGTTTTTTTCTGAGCAGTGAATCTTAAGTGTGGGCCTAAAATACTAAGGAAACTATCGTGTAAACAGATATGCTATCATCTGGGCTTGGTTGTTCCATTTATAAAACACAGAGTAGATTTAACAGGATTCATAAGGTCCCTAGGATTTTTGAAATGATAAAAGAGGACTGGCTTTGACTTCAAGTCATCAACTGCATTAGGCCCTAACAAGAGAGTCAGCTTGTCCTTTGAAGTTTTGAAGTCAAGCATTGACTTCTCTCTCACACTATGAAAGTCTTAGATGACATCTTCTTCTAATAGAAGGCTGTTTTGTCTACATAGAAAATCTACTGTTTAGTGTTTCCACCTTCACCAATGATCTTAGCTAAATTTTCTGGAAAACTCGTTGCAGCTTCTCCATTAGCACTTACTGTTTCACCTTGCACGTTTATGTTATGGAGATGACTTCTTTCCTTAAACCTCATGAACCAACCTCTTCTAGCTTTAAACTTTTCTTCTGTAGCTTCCTTACCTCTCTCAGCCTTCATAAAATTGAAGAGCAATTAGGCTTTAGTTTAAGGAAATGTTGTGGTGCTTTGATCTTCTCTTCAGACCACTAAAACGTCTCCATATCAGCAGTGAGGCTGTTTCACTTTCTTATCATTTGTGTGTTCACGGTAGTAGCATTTTTAATTTCCTTCAAGAATTTTTCCTTTGCATCCACAACTTAGCTAAATGTCTGACATAAGAGGCCTAGCTTTCAGTCTGTCTTGACTTTTGACATGCCTTCCTCATTAAGCTTAATTATTTCTAGCTTTTGACTGAAAGTGAGAGACCCGCAACTCTTCCCTTCACTTGAACACTTAGAGACCATTGCAGTGTTATTAACTGGCCTAATTTCAATATTGTTTTGTCTCAGGGAATAGGGAGGCCCAAGGAGAGGGAGAGAAGTGGGAGAATGGCCAGGTGGTGGAACAGTCACAACACACACA
>NW_012133857.1:25567844-25586008 GCF_000956105.1 Propithecus coquereli
GGGCAATTATAATTCTAATTCTCTGATTTTATACATAGTATTACAGGTCTATTAATTTTAGGTCTATTAATTCATCCTGACTAATTGACACCAAGAAAGCATGTATGCAACAGGACATATATATGTGCTTATTCCTCATATACTCTATGACTCTGTATTATTAAATAAAAAGAACTTAGAACCAAGCCCATTTCAATAAATGTTAGCTCTCTTGGTCACTGTCATTATTATTCTATTACTGTTGTTTTCTTGATGTTGTCATCATTTTCTATCTCTTCCCAGTGAATAGACTGTGATTTAATTAAAATGGATTATTTGCTTTTTCCTAAATGTATCCCACACATCAAATCTCTGTATCTTGTTCCTGGTGTTCATTCTGATTAGAAGGTCTTTCTCCTTCTCCCTTTCCTGTCGATATCCTACCCGTCCTTCAAAGTCTGTGTTATATAAATATCCTTCATTAACTTTCTTTTTTTTCCTGAAGCTTTCAACTGCATGATTTTCATCTTTTGAATCCCTGATCACATTTGAGACCTCTCTTTTTGAATTACAGTCATCTGTATTTTTGGTTTAGGATGTAACTATTGAGTGTAACTTATTTATTTGACTTTGAGGAATGTGTCTTTTTCATAGCCACATCCCCTATAATGCCTACCACCCTGACAGAGACATAGTAGGTGTTTTACAAGTGTCAAACAGAAGGAGCCAGATGCTAATGAGGTATGATAGTCTTAAGCATCTTTACAAAGAAGCAATTGTTTACTAAAAAGAAACTGATTCATAGGAAAATCATCACAAATGGAATTCTCTATTCCTCTTAGCAGTGTATGTTGCCCTTACAGACTTTGAGCACGGCAGAGGCATACTTAATAACTGTATTGCAGGTGGCTCTTTTGGAAATTTATATCCCAGGAGACAGATTTATGCATCACTGATTTCTTCAGGGCTCACAAATCTGACCACCCTTCTACTTTTTCTTGACCATGAACATTTGCATAGGACGATCAGAGATGGTTTGCTACACAGAAGTCAACAAAAATGGTTTTTAATGACAATGAAAACCGCTTGCATTGGCATAGGCATATTGAGTCTATAAAGTGATTTCACAGATGGTATTGCATACTTTCAAATGTCAACTCAATAGGCTAGAAACTCTGTGGTTAGAAAAAAGAAAAGATTAGCAAGGTTTTCCATTTCTTTTGGTATGTCAGATAGCACTGAACAAAGTGCTGTTAGTGGGTTCTCACTAAATAAGGCCGTCCACTCACCAGGACTCAGAGACCACAGAGCCCAGTGACATCTCAAAAACCACTATGTTTATACTGATTTAAGCACTCACCCTGACCCCTAGGTCTGTACTCATTTCTCATCCTCTGGCTGAGACACAAGCTTAAAAGTATGACTAAGGAGTTGTCAGACAACTTCAATATCTAATGACTTATAGTCATTCTTGATAGCCAGAGATTGGAATCATGACTAATCCAACCCCAAGATATGCTTTTTCAGGTTAATCTCCCAGGCTACACTTGTTTTTGTAGTAGTAGCTGACACACTGGGATTTGTGAAAAGTCTGAAAGGAACTTAAGGGATTTATGGATAGAAGCTTGGACCTAGATAGCACCTAAATTCTAGTTCAATCCTGTTGTTTGATGATTTGGATTTTCAGGCAGTCCCACTAGGATCTGTCTTGGCTTGAGGGATTGTCATAGAGTCGATACTTCATACTGCGGTGTTTCAGGCTTAAGTGTCTATCATGTGACTAGACAGAGGCTCAGGGTGTTTATTCAGCCCCAGGGAAGAGAGGGAGATCCAGAGGACAGAGGTGTGATTTGCAGAGCCAGGAAGCCTTGTGGCCAAACAAGTATTAAACAGAAGCTTTGTTTATCTCATAGTAAGATGCACAGTGGTGTGTACCTGTAGTCCCAGCTACTTGGGAGACTGAAGCAGGAGGATCGCTTGAGCCTGGGAATTCGGGGATGCAGTAAGCTATGATTGTGCCACTGCACTCCAGCCTGAGTGACAGAGAGAGGTCCTGTCTCCAAAAGAAGAAAAAAAAGTGACTGTCATGAATTGGGACTCCTTGAAGGCTTTAAGCATAATTTGTGTATTTTATCAGACTGATGTGCTGCTGGCAGTGCTAAGAGACAAGCCCCCTGTATATTTTAATGTTGGCTAAAATTGGTTGAGCTCTTCCTTTGTTGGTAAACTTTTTACATATATTGTTAATATCTTGATTAATCTTTGCCAACAGTCCTGTGTGATAGGCACTATGATTATATTCATTTTACTGATGAGGATTGAGGTGTAAGGTGGTTAAGTAACTCTTCCAAGGTTCTACTAGTGTTAGTTTCCTCAGCTTGGTGTTGGTACTAAGGACTGTCTAATTTCACAGCTGATGTGTTTAAACCGTATGTCATGCTATACTCATTGTGGGCAATTGGAAATCTCAGGAGAGAAGATTCCAGCCAGGCCCAAGTACATTCAGGGATTGCTGCAACCCCCTGTGTATTTCAGCATTACCTGCTTTCATAAAATCTTATACACATTAAACTAGAAGCTAATGATTGTTTACTGATTAGATTCTTAAGCTGTTTGCCAGAAATCCAACCTTTTTATAAATATCTGGCCAGAAGTAAGAATGGAGAATGGAAGTTCTGACTGTAGTACAATCTAGAAAACTATTTTATAATGTTTCTCTTCCTAAGATTTTTCATATATATTTCAATTTAGCGATAAACAGAGAGAGGAAGGGAAGATATTTCAATCATCTGACAAATATTGTTAAAAGAATGAATCCCTTTGGGATATGTAATTCCTAACAAATGTCGTCCTTTAAAATCAAATGTCCTTGAGTAGAATGACTAACAAAGTTATTTGGTAGGAAGGCAAGTCTAACAGAATGGTTACCTATCTGGGCTGTGGATTCATACAGTTCTGGGTACAAATTAAGCTATCTTATAAATGTAAGAAGATGAATAAAACAGTTCAAACTATCCAGTAAGTCAAAGCACTTGCTCTAGTAGTGATTAGATATGTATCATCTGTGTCCATCAAAATTTTCACAAACGCATGTAACAGAAAATTCAATTCAAATTTATTAAATTAAAAAAAAAAAGATTGGTTCTGCTTTAGGCATGGTGAGCTTCAAAGGTGAAAATTCTTTCAAATGGCTCCAGTGACCTCTCTCCATCTCCTGGCCAGCCTTTGTTCTTTGCTGGCTCCGTTCTTAGGTGGACCCTCCTAATGGGGTGACAACCTGGTTGCAAACAAGTCCAGTCTCATATTCAGTTCCAAGTTCAGAAATGGAAGGCCATATTTCTTAGGTTTTCAAAGTAAATTACTGGGGTTAGCTTTGATTGAACATATTATCTTTGCCTGTGTTATGTCACCATTTTTCAACTAATCACTGGGGTGAAGGGGATGGGATGTTCCGGGAGCCGGGTCTATGCCCCAGGCTCCCTGTAAAATCACATCATGCCAGCACAGGGGAAAGTGATTTCCTATAGACAACTGGAGTACTTTTACCAAAGATGGGGGTTGATGAATTGCAGTCAGGCAAAAACGACAGAATTCTATACATACACCTTTTCTTTAAAAAGATCTATGCACTACTAAATACAACTAAGGTACATTCTCTCACTGGGGAAGAATATACATTCTTCCAAAAGGGAGGCTTGCCAGCCACCTGATGGATGGGTCTGCAGCTTTCCAGGCTGCTCTGGTCTCTGCTCTAGCTGCTGATTTGAAAAGTCTCCTCTTGCATAACAATTACACCTGGCACACTCACTTGGGAGCACAAGGGAGAATTTTCTTCATCCTTTCTTAAACATGCAATTGTTTCTGACAGCCAGCGTCATCTGAGGTGACAGATGTCACTTTTGACTCTCATTCACGGCAGACAGCTGAGCTCAAGGAGACTGCTAAGCTTTGATGATGGCTTTAACTCTTACCTAGAAAAGCCAAAGTATGGAAATGTTTGGGTTTGTAGGATTTCCATGGTAATATATGTAGTAGGGTGAGGGCTGGCTGTTTCTGCAGTAGAACAAAATTCATGTATTTTTCCTGTCACCAGCCACCACCACGTTGTCTTCAAATTATTCATTCAAATACACTACAATGTAAATACCAAGGGGGCAGACATTGGGTCTTGCTTTTTGCTTTGCCCTTTGTGACTAGCACAGTGCTATCATAGAAGCTAAACACATAGTTGACGAAATATTTGTTGAATGATTGAGTGAATGAATGAATATGAGAATTTTAAATGACATTTAGCACTCACATGATTATATTGTGCATGAGTGTGCATGTGTGTCTGCATGTGTGTGTGTGTGCATGTGCGTGTATATGTTTAGTATAACTGGGGTCTGTCATTTTTATCTATTGCTCTTATAGGAAGTTGAAGCACAGTGGTTAGGGGATTTGTATAAGTCCCAATAGGCGATTATTGCCATGACTGAAATACAGATGTTAGGGCACTATTTTTGAAATCGCTTATGGAAATTACTCAGCTCTCTCAAATATCTCTCCTTTTTATAGTATTTTTCAATTCATTTATATCTTAGTTCGTTCAGTATATACTCATTACATAATCACTGTTTTCCAGACATGTTTCCATCCCATTTTGATTTTGAACCTCACAACAAGGTAGGTATCATTCCTGCATAGATGGGATGGAGGCTCTGTGGGTGATGTGACTTGGACATAACCAAAAAGGGCAAATGGCAGCACCAAGAATCACAGTGAGTTCCTCAGACGCCAAGTCTGATGACTGCCTGCACTGGGAAATGATGCCTTGCAGAGCATGGGGATACGGGCTGCTCCCTTGGTTCCTTAACAACTCTTCTGTCTGGTGAACCACATGACTGACACGTCCATTTACTGAGCTTTGTTGATGCATAGTTATAAAACAGAAACAGTCAGACCCATTATTTTTCACAATTATGAGTGCTATTGGAACTCAGTCTAGACTTTGCTGTTGATTTCTCATTCATTCTTTTCAGACGCAAGTTAATGAAATGGAATATAAGGCTGAAAGTTCACCATAGGCACAATTCTCTTTGGATCTTGAGACCTCTGAGTTATAATTTTTCAAAGATTGAAAGATTTTTCAATGAATTAAAAATGGCAGAGACACACTGTTAGGTTTTGATCAAAAAAATAAGAATAGGAGGACAACAGATTTTGAATACATGGAGGACCAAATTTCTCTGTCTATATTCCTAACTTGGGATTATTTTCTCTTGATGGCTCAACCCTTGGTTGTCTGACTTCTGAACTGAGGTTTTTAAGGAAATATTTTTCAATTCTGAGCTCTATCATTATGCTATACAAATTTACTTAAATATGTATGGTTTAGAGTGTTTAATCATGGATTATAGAAATAATGCAGATAGTGCAACGAACAAATACTATAATGCTTCAATGACTCCATTTAGTATTTTTTTTCTAATAAATTCAAAAAAGATTCCTATGATCTGTATTATTTTCCACGTACTTGTGTCATTTCCCAGAGCACATTGGGGTATGGAGAATTTGAGAAATTTTTTTAAAGAAGACATTTTAGATCTAGAGACATGTCTCTCGATTCTAATCTTCTCCACTCTACCGGGCTACTGGTTTTGGTTATGCATTTTTGGATACAAAGAATAGAGTCTTAATTAAGATGATTCAAATAAGGTGAGTGAGTAGCAAACTGTCATAAGGATTTTTGTGACAGTAATAAATTAGATAGGAAAGAACATGTAACCTCCATGGGTTAGAAGCTTTGTTTTGTTTTGCTTCCCATTAATACAGGGCTTTTGTATCCCCACTGTGTAGAAAACTACCTGTCAATATTAGAATCTCAGCATATATTTAAATGAATAATAAAAACAATAGTGTAAATGAAAATAGCTACCATTTATTGAGTGTTACCCCTGTGCCAACGATAACGCTAAGATCCTCCCATGGATTAATTTGTCTTTATAATAACTCAATGAAGCTATTAATAGTACTATCCCATTTTGCAGGTGAGAAAATGGCACATTAGTGAATTAAACGACTAGCTCAAGATTACAAAGCTAGTAGTTACAGGAACTGATATGGGAATATAGGACTGTAGATGTGAAAGGCAGTGCTCTCAGCCACTACCAGAATCAAAAACAGCAACTGCTGGAGTTAAGCCGAGTCTGGTAAGGAATGGAATTTCAAAGACACTTAGTGTTATCTTGTAGCGTATTATTTTCTCTCTAACAGACCGCATACACAGTCTTCTATTGTTTTTACTAATTTTCTTCTCTTTTCTCACTCATGACTTGCCTGTTCCTTCCCTCTTCCTTGAATACGTTTTCTATTGAGACTCTGAGTGCTACCGTATAGATTCTGCTTCTTCATAACTTGGGCTTACCATGACCTCTTTCATCTCAATTTTATTTCAGAGAACTAAGTCTACCTCATACCCTCATCTTTACAAAAAGATCCATTTAATACTTTCAGCTTCAGTTCCTGTTGCCAACCATCTCCTGTCTTCTTGAGTTTTTAAATTCAAATTCTTGAGAGCAAGAATCCAATTCATCCAGCTCATTTTTGGGGGACAGGTCATGTGGCTGGAAAGCCTGTATGTGCACTGGCTGCCTCTATGTCCAGTGCCTAACCCAGGTCCACTCCACTGTGGTTTGGGCAGGACACTCACTACACTTGGAGCAGAGCTGGTTCAGTGCCTCTCCAGAGTTTGGGTGCTGTGGAAATTTCCATTAATTTCCCATAATATTTATGTGTCTCTAAAACATCATCCTTATCAACTGGGACTCTTTAATTGTATATGATAATATAGTATATAAAACATAACGTATAGTTTAATATTGAATATGTTTGTATACCCATGTATAGTTTAAAAGTAAAGGGAAATGTTTATGCTTGATTCAGAGCTTCAGCAGTGTTATCAATCGCCAGAGTCTTTCTTTTTTTCTCATCTCATCGTCCCTCTCTGTTAGTGACACTCTCAAGTAAAATTCTTCCACATATAGCTCATAGAAACCGAGAGCTTATATTTTTACATGTCCAGGTTTAGCAAAAAGAGGAACTATACCTCTGTCTTTTAACAAAACACAAGTCCTAGCAATAAACCCCAGATTGTGTCTCAATGGCTGGTATTGGGTATGGACCCATTCTTGATCCAGCCATAGTGGTTGGTTAAGTGGGGAGGCAATGAAATGCTCGAATGAGCCAGATTTAATAACTTGCCCTCCATGGAAGCTAGAGATGAGATGAACTCCATACGAAATAAACATTTTGTAGTCTAAGCAGGATGAGGAAGATTTTTCAGAAGAATGTCATGGGGCTCCCCACAAAAGAAGAGTAGGTAAGTGCAGATTTTTCAACTGCAGCTTGGAACTTCTGTGCTGGATTTGAGCCTGAAAGGGAGTAGAGATTCATGCTTTTCATTTAGGTTGCTAGTAGCCTTATCATGAATGAAATCAGCAGAAGTAAAGGAAATGAAGCTTTTCCTATAAGAACCCTGGTTTAAGAACTATAGCAAAACCTCCATTTCAGGAATTAGTCGTGTGACAGCTCCTCAGCTGAAATGAACCTGTCAGGTGGGTCAGAACCCCAGACTGCTTCAAGAAAGCCCAGTTTTCTCATCTCCCAAAGCTGGTCAGATGGGTTCTGCTGCTCATTACAATAATAAACAAGGTCCTTTAGAAGACAAATTTTAGATCTCACAGTAAATAAGTAAGGTGTGAGAGGAGGCAGATCATCTGGGGGAAATGAATTTTAAAAAGTTCTGATTTTATTCCTGATTAGTCATGTGACCTCAGGCAAATTACTTAGTAACTATGGGCATCAGTTTCTTCATTCGAAAGATGACAAAATTGGATTTGGTTCTTTTATATAGTTTCTATTACCCTGCTGAAATTCCCCATCTGTTCACATATTTTGTCCACCATTTATTCTAGATTTTAACCTACTTTTTATCATTACTTAAATTCCATGTATTATACTGCTAACATTCAGCTTATCTCTGAGTCTCTTTCTATTGATTATTTCTTATTTTGACCATAGGTCACATGTTCTTCTTTCTTCAGTGTCTAAAGTTTTCATTGTCTCCTACACACTATGCACAAAAGATCAGCAGAGACTTAAGTAAGCATTATGTGCCTCCAGAAAACGACACGTTCCTTATTCTGTGAAGCTAATAGGGTTGGGAGCTGAGTCAATCTCACCTATATTTATCTTTGATGAAGCATTAGATTCAGTTCACCTAGAGGATCTCTCCTTCAGCAGGACTTGAGATCTGAGTACTAGTAAGATTTCTGGGATCTTTTTCTGTTTTAAAGCCTCTCCTAGCATTTTGAATCTCTGGAGGGTTCTCCTGGCTCTCCAGGCTGGTCCATCTTGGAGGGTCTCTTAGTCCTCCTGCCCTGCCTTCAGCCTTTGGAGGACTATTGAAGGTTGGAGGACCAACTTGTCGAAAGCCTGAGATTCCTTGTTAGACGTTCTCTCAGCTCTCCTGCACTGCCCCTGTGCATCAGAATAGCACCTTCAAACACTCAGTGAAAGCTGTGGCAAAGCGTTGGTGAATAGGTACAAAATTGCTCTGTGTTTTGAGGCTTCTTAGGATTCTAATCTCTCATGCCAGCTTGCATATGATCATTAAAAGTTTGTGAAAAGTTTGGCTAGTTTATCCTTACCCATGTGTTAACAGATTCTTCTCCCTCCCACGGTTTCACTAGGATTGAAATAATGGTTTATTCTTTTTTTTTTTTTTTCAGAAGGTCTTACCGCTTTCTGAAATTTATCCATAGCTTTGTTTCCTTGCACCCTCAGCATTCTGTAGCTTATCCAATGTGTTCTTAAGGTGGGCATGGTGGTCTAGATCCTAATCAGAAGTCATCCCTTCAGGTAATTTTGAATGATAGCTTTTAACTTCTGAAGACACAGGGAATCTGAATAAACTGTTAGAGACATGGTGGGCATTGTACATCTGTGTAATCAGAACCTGTTTCATAACTCCCTCTTTTGGCTCCTTTTTTGATAGTTGAATAATAGACCCAGTTAACAATATGGCAACCAATGACGAAAAGCGGTGATGTAGGTGGGATACCAACAGTTGCCTAAGGCAATCCTAGCTGTGCCCCAGCACTGCTAAAGCATATCATGAGCATATTTGTTGTTGTTGTTGTTGTTTTACTGCTTTATTTTTGTTGTGATTGTTATTTTCTTAAATAAGTACTATTTTGTTTGAGGGAAAAAAATGTTTTCCTCAAACGACGATATTAAGGTGCTTACTTTTGCTTTTACCAAATGCGTAGGAGGAATGTCTAAGCTACATTCCATGGAGAAGAGGTAATTTTGATCAGATATCAAGCAGTTAGGTCACAAGTGGAAATAGCATCTCTGCTGGGTTTCTACACTAGGGGTATAGCTATTTTGGATCTGCTGCGGCAATGATGCATAAGGAAGAGACAAAAAGCATTTTAGTTTCCAGAGAAGTGGGGAGCAGAGCCTTGATTAGGCTCTCAGTCTTTTAGTGAAGCACTGGCTGCCTTTTGCTCACTCAAGAGTTCATGGTCCTCAGTGTCCTAGGTCCAATCTAAGTTCTTAATACTCATTCCTTATTAATTAAATCACCCACTTGACACAGACATAAAGAGATTTTATTTACTTTCAGTAAGTCTAGGCTTCCAAGCCCTTTCTCAGGTCTCTCAATGTTGGCCTTTTATAGTATGAACACTTGGTCCCCAGAAAATCTATTAAATCATCTACAGGGACAAATGAAGGACATTAAGTGCAAGGTGAGTTTGCAGCCGAATTGATTATTTCCTCAGTTGATATCAGTGGAAATCTACTGAGTCTCTACTGCATTCATGAAAAACAGATCATGTTTGACAAATGTGGCTGGATATTTTTGTACATTTCCTCTATTGCCTGATAAGTAGGAGTGAGGGAGATGGAATTTATCTGAATATTTGTAAAGTGCATGACACTGAACCCATAGGTGGTCTGATTTATGAAACTAGTAATGCTTCCTTTCCTGGGGGAGTAGAAGTCATCTGGCTCAGTGCTGAGGAATATAGGCTTTGGAGTCACACGTGGGCTTGAGTACTAACTGTACCATTTATTTGGGCAAATTCTATGTTCCAATTTCCTCAGGGTAATAGAAGCATCTATTATTTACCTCTTGTTATTCTTTTTATTATACACAATGGTATTTGTGCAGAATTTTGTGCAGTGCCTGACACACAGTTGGTTCTTACTAAGTGGTAATCATTGTAATAGATGGAAATTAGAAGGCTTCAAGGAAACTCAATAGCAAGTATAGCAATAACTCTCAGGGACTCCTTTAGCTGTTCTAGTGTACTCATTTTATTCTAGCCTGGAGGTCTGGTTGGATATTTTCTGCCGGTACAATTGACTAGCAGAGAATCCGTTGCTCAAAATCTGTTCAACTTTGTAATGCATGAAAAGATTTAGCAGGAGTGTCTTGTTTGTTTTCCTATTTAGGGTCTGCACAGCTCAATATTAAATGGAGTTTGTACCCTAGTAGGAAAAGAGAAAGAGAGAAATTCAGCTCCAAAGTTCCCTAAGTATTGGGGTGAGACCATCTGGAATTCAAAATGTTACTGTGGATAACTGAGAGATGAATATCTGAAGGTGCAGAAAATGGAAGACTAAGGTGGAGGCATGTTATTTCTTGGGCTCTCCACACCAAGATCTCAGCTATCAAGTCTGATATTTATAGCCATACTTGGGTAAGAATGTTGTCAGGATTAGTAACAGATCCTACAAAATTATGACAAACAGAGCACAAAAGAACAGTCATTTATCTTGTCCCTGGTTATTTAGCTGTTTCCTTACCCACTTCCCATTTCCAAAGGCAGAACTGAGAGACAGAAAAGTATAATGGTTAAGAAAAGACAAGAGGTTGGAGTCAGATAGTCTGGGTTTAGATCCCTGCTTTGCCTCTTTGCAGATGCTAAACCTCAGCTTCCCCAGCTGAAAAACTGGAGTAACAATGCTGACAACACTGGGTTTTTGTGAGTTAAAAGATAAGGTATGTAAAACATAGTGTTCACTAAAGCTTAGCTCTTCCTCTTAAGTCAGAAAAGAAAGCTTAACCTTATACATTCTTCCTCTTAAGGCTGAAGATACATGAAGAATGAGATGTTGGGGGAGGTGGTTCTGGGCCATACACCACATTTTCAAAGGAGACTCCATTCATTTTACTACTTTCAACCATACACTCATAGAGGCTGTCACTTGAGGTCCTCAGAGGAGAAGTAGAAAAGGAAATGAGACGTCATTTCATAATATCTCTCTTTCCTGAATTCAGGCCGAACACATAGTTGTGAGTAAGAGCTTCAAAATCTGCAAGATGTCATCAGTGTCAGTGCCAGGAATAAAACAATGCCAAACCACCAATGACTGCCGTGGCTTAGCCAACCATTGATCAGTCAAGGTTCAAGGCTTTGAGATGTATGCTGGGAGCTCCTCTGGGGCAAGAGAATCACTGGCTGTAGAGGCAGCAAGACAGCAACAGTGTGCCCATCCTTCCATCAGGGAGGCCAAGAGGGCTCATAGGGACCAATGCCCTATTTGCAGCAAATATCCACACTCAAGGCATCTCCCTCTCTGAGTCCTTTTGTGGTTCTCCACAATTTCTGCTCAAATGTAGAATGAAAGTATCAATTTCAATAGAGAAATTTTGCAAATGCTGCCTCTGCTATGCTAATTATATAAAAAGTTAGATGCCCAGAACAACAGAGTAGAATCTTAACACTGTGTCTCATTTATCTTTGTAGTCCCCTGGGCTTAGCACAAAGCTTAAAATAATGATTCTTTAAAAAAAAAAATTTGTTCACCATCTCATTCACGCTCCCTTATTTGTTCATGTACAGAGACCATCCAATCTCATTCATCATGCCCCATTATGTAGATGGTAATATTGAGGCTCAGAGAGGGGAAAGAACTTTCTCAAGATCACATCCCTACTCAGTAATTGAGAAAGACTAGAGTTATTTGATTGCAAGCAACAGCTATCCATTGTAGTAACTTAAGCAATGGGCAGATAAACTGAAAGACAGACAAGTAAGAAAGATACCAAACAATTTGTGGAATTGAAGGAAGAGCTGAAGACCCAGGTGTTGGAAAAGACAGGAATAAACATCCTCCGTGGTCTCAGTGGCAGAAACTAATGGGTAGTCTCTCCAGGATTCTGCCATCAGACCTTTAAACCTCAGCCACTTCATGTGTGTGACTGCCCAAGATTCAAATTCCTAGAGGGAGAATCTGACTATCATTGAGTCAAATCTTGGGCCCTCCACCTAACCTATGGTGAGGGACTCTGGACTCCATGATTGACATTCCTCTAGAATACATGAGGTCAGAGTCAGGGTCAAATTCCCAAAGGATGCTGAGAAAACAGAAAGACAAACAAAAATATGTATGAACCAAGTATATACTGCATGCTTAAAGCAAGGCAAACCTTTTTTCCAAGGGCAAAGATTTAACTTTAAAATATATAATTCTTAACTTTCTAGAAAGTTCAGAAACAGGCACCTGCTTGATCTGGAATGGTTTCTTGAGTGTAGCTTCAGACTGATGGATAATGATCAAAGCCCTTGGGGTCGCCTCCAGGTTTTCTTCCTGAGACATGGCCCTGTTTCTGGGTTACAAGTAAGAAACTTGCTGTCCCAGGGCTTAACCTGTATCTAGAGAGTGACTCAGAGATGACGAAGAAAGTCCCTGGTGTAGAGTATCTTAGCCCTTGCTGATCATTTAAATCACTTGGAAAATCTTATTTGCAGGATTTTTAAAAACCATATTAGTCATGTCTCGGACAGAACAAGGATTACCCTGAAGCAAAACTATGACCCAGGGAGAAAGCACAGCCTGAGGATAAGGAGAACCGGGATTGGGTTCCTTCTCTGTCATTTCCTAGTTTGGACAAGGTTGCTTCACCCTCCTTGACTTCAGTTTGTTAATCTATGTAATTGATGAAGATGTTGAATTAGATACTGTCTAATAAAATACTATGAAAGTGAATGTGAAGATGAGTAAATGTTTTAAAACTGGATAAAACTACTCTACTCCATGGTTGAGCCTTACTTTGATTCTTTTAAACACTATTTCAGGACATATAGAAATAGATAAGATAGATACCAATCAAACATTTTTCAAAAATATTTTAATAGCATCTTTGTTCTGTCTCCAAAATAATGCAAATCATCATTGAGATATTATGGTCACTGCCTTCTGCCCTCTGATGAAGGTGTGATTGTTTTGAATGCCTGAGCAGTCACTACTGCTTCCTCAAGCTGCGAGTCACTTGGACAAACTGGTGGGCACAGCGGGTTAACAGGCCACTCAGCCTCTTCTTTATAATTTTCTCAAGAGCAGAAATTTTAGGCGATGTTGGCATTCAATCATGACTCTTGGATCTCATTTGAGGCACTTGGAAAAGTTCCCCTCTTAATAAAAACATTAAACAGCAACTAAGCATAATTTCTGAACAAAGAGAACACTTTTAGAGGGATTTTGCAAATATTGCACGTATTTTTTTTTCTTTTTTATGTATAATTTAACTTCTTTGGTGGGGTCCAGAGAATTAATAGTCATATTTTATTTCTACCCTTAGAAGGGAAAGAGAAATTACATTGGGTATCAGCATATCTTGAATAATCCAGGCACTCTTTTGAATTCTAAGATAGAGTCTTAATCTTTGTTCTCAAGGAGCTCACAGGTGGTGGGGAATGGTGAGGGGGTGCTCCCCATTATCCATTCCATACATGACATAGAGACATCATCAATGTCTACCTGTAAGGTTAGCTAAAAACACCTTCTGCATAAGCAAGCCCAGCTAGATGCTCAAGTGCTCTGTTTGGTTGGCTATCAGTCAGGGGAGGGAGGGGGTGAAGCAGACATAGGAGATAGATTAATGGGGAATACTTGCTACTTTTCTATATAATCTGCAACTTTAAGAAATTTTTTTTTCTGGTACTAGTATTAATAAAATAAATTCATCAAAAGATAGCCTAATGATCAGACTTATCTGTCACTTTGATATTAGATTCCAGGGAGTAAATGTCTCTCATCATTATAAAGAGGGAGTTATGGGCTTTTTCTCTGTGAACCCTAAGACCATCTTATCTCCATCTTCATTCCTCCAGGTGGTTAAGTTGAATGTGTAAATATTCCTTCCCCCTACTGTGACTATTGGTGCAGTTGGCAAAGATGCTCTATTTTATTTTTTTTTTGGATTTGATTTTTTTTTTATTTCAGGGTATTACAAGGGTACAAACATTATGGTTACACTTTATGTCTTTGCCTCACCCAAGCAAGGTTTAGAGGCATGCCCTTCCACCCCTACAATGCTCTTTTTAAAGATGCTGATGCAAGAAGATAGGAATATCAGGAACGCCACCTGGGGTAAGACTGGCTTGGCTTCCAGGGTCCTGGTTCAAATAGGAGTAGCAATGGGGCTTTTGTTGAGACTATGTTGAAGCTGCAGTTTGTCTTAGTCAGGTTTGTTTTTTGTTAAAATTAACACGTGTCTCCTTAAATGAGCTGAATTATTAAGGAGGTATCGTATAAGAATACAGGAGCATTTAAGGGAACTGAGGGGTGTTAATTATAGTCTGACCTCTGAAGAGACTGGGTTGAAAAATTGAGTGTCTACTCGCTGCCTCCCTTTCTCTCTCTCTGAGGCCATATGGTCTCTCGTTTCCCTTTTTTTCTGTGCTTCAGCTTCATTCTTCTCCTTTTTGACACTCCTGCTGAATCTCCATCTCTGCCCATATGGCAGAAGACAGCTGCCCTTGGCTTCCTCATTCGCATGCCCTTGACATTCCCATGTCGAGAGTGAGTGATGACTGAAACTCTCACATCCTTGTCTTCTAGTTCCTAGGGAAGAGTCCGATCAGCCCAGTTGGGCTCATTTTATCCACTTATGGTTCAATCAGGGACTTTCGTAGAAACCCAAAAGCCCACATGTGGACTCCAAGAAAAAAGAATCCTATACTAAGCATGGTGGTGAGCCTTTCATGTGCATTATCTGTCTGAAATTCACATAGACCCTGGGGTCAGTACTAGGATCTCATTTTATACATAACAAAGCAGAGTCTCAGAGCAGTTAAGCAATTTGCCCAGGATCATACACTTATAAATGGTAGCAGTGGAATTTGAACCCAGCTCTCCTTACCTTCAAACCCCATGCTTTTTACCACGACCCTCTCTTGCTTTAAAACAGGGTTTCTTAAACTTCAGCCAGCATCAACATCACCCTTGGTGCTCATTAAATCCCAGATTTCTGGCCCCTATGCCCAGAGATACTGATTCTGTACGTCTAGGGATGAGGCTGGAGAATTTGCGTTTCTAGCAAGCTCTACTGTGAAGCCAATGCTGCTGGTGCAAGGACCACACTTTGAGTAGCACTGCTCTGAACAACCAAGAAATTAACCTTCTTACGAATTAAGAAATTCCTCTGAGTTGTAGGCATACCCCAGAGATAACCAGAATAAAAGAAGTTCTCGTGAGTTCATTTATTTACTTTGTCTAATTCCAATGTTTTCTCATCCATCTTTTAACACATCTTCTGAGAAAACTCTTAGGATACTTACATTTTGAGGGACTCTCAGGAGTCCTGGATACATACACAGTTATTAGAGGCCATCATGGAAGTCTCCTTACATACTTTTCCCCTTAACCCTCCACTCAAATAAAAAAATCACTCTGATGCATTAGAGAAATAATTCTGAAAAACACTGCCTCACTGGGAGATAGCAAAGCTCAGTTTCCTGAACTGGGACATACACAAACTTCACTCTTCTCATTCCATATTTTTTTAAAAAATTTTTTGTAGGCAGCAGTGAGAAGGAACTAACTACTACCACATTTAACATCATGGATGAATCTTACACGTCAAGCACTGCATGAGAAAAGCCAAACACAAAAGAGCACATACTGCATGCTTCCATTTACATAAAGTTTGGCCTAAAATAGGCCAAACCAATCTATGGGGATAGAAGTCAGGACTGTGGTTGCTATCGGGACAGGGGAGTGACTGCATGGCCAGGGTGTGGGGGATGGGGGTGCACTCTCAGGAGCTAGTGATGTTCTGTTTTTTGATCTGGCTGCTGGTTGCATGGGCATGTTCAATTCACGGAAAGTCATTAGCTTGTATACTCATGAGCTGAGCGCTTCCCTGTACAGCTGTTATATCCAGTATAAAGATTCAGAGATTTAAAAAAGGTCCTGTGTAGAAAAGCAGTATGTGAAATTATGTTGACAGATGTATTGCAAATTTGCTAAACTTTGACACCTAGAAAGAATAAACTTGAAAGAAAACACTCTAAAATGTTAACTATGGCTACCTCTAAGTGGTGGAAATGTGGCTGGATTTACTGTTTATACTTTTCTGCATTGTCTAAATTTTCTGCAATGTGCATGTCTTTATAAAGATATTTTAACTTATTGAGTTATACTTAGAAGTTTTTATTAAAAAATTTGATTTTATTAAAGTAGAAGTAAATAAGAGGATCCACTCCCACTAAATTCAGAAACAGAAACCCAAGGCCTGCAAATATCTATCTAATATAAGTGTCTAAACAAAAAGGTGGCCATGGGAATTGAGGGGGCTTGACATTCACTTTATCCCTCGTAAATGATATTTCCCAAGGATCACGTTCAGCTTCTACTGGTATCTATAAAGCAAGATTCATGAGGGAAAGGCACATAGTAAGTGAGGAAACGATCGTTTCATGAGGGCTGCAAAACAGGATACAAATGTCCAAGGACTAAGTGATAAAAAGTGATAAATGAAATATTTGACCACAGCTCAGAGATGGTAAAAACTCCAGAAAATCCATCTTGTATTCTCTAATAATTTTCATATTTGTGACAGTGAGAAAATTGAATAAAAATATGGATGTGTCTGTGACCAGTAGTTTTAGAGCATTCTTTCACCATTTTCCCTTGAAGGGCTAGGAGGGTGAAGGTTTTCAAAGAGGTTATACATTTTATGTTAAGCATCTCAACGTTTTTGACTAAAGGAAAAATTAAGGTTTCTTGAGAGTCAAGAACTGATGTGATCTTTCATTCTGGTCTCTATGTCCTGGAGTTTCACTAGCCCTGGCAACATCAAACACCCAAAGAAGGAAGAGGAGCCATGGAAAGAGAGGGCAGTGCTAACCTGGCTGGCCAGGTGCACACTACTTTGCTGCATTTTGGAATCAATCTCCTTGAGTTTGAATCCTGGCTCACCTAGTCACTATGTATGTGACTTTTGGCAAATTATTTAACCTGCCTGAATCTCAGCTTCCTCAGCTATAAAATGTGAGTAATGTTTATTCCTTCCTCATAGCATTACTATGAAGATTATACAAAATTACATGCATACCAGTTATTAATTCATTGCCTCTCATCTCTAAATTCACCCTTCAATACCTGCTTTGTGATAATGGATGGGCTTTCTTTAAGCATTTCTCCTTTACTATGACCACAATGTTAAGCTTTCTTAGTAGACGGCACTGGAAGGACATTGAAGGAGAAAAGGGGTTCTCCTATTGGTTCCAGAAACTGCACTGACAGTCATTGGTGTGGGTGGGAGGACATCTGGTAGGGCTCTGCCCCCATTGTGAGCCCAGAACGTGAGTCCCTTGATGACTTAGTAGCCCCAGTTAGTCTCACCTTCCCATGGCCCTCTCAGTGGGATACTGCACATCCAGAATTCCTGCCCACACCTCTCCAACTCCCTCTGCAAGCCTGCATGTCCAGTTACTAGGTGCACCCCACTTATGCCCCCAAGGGTTGCTTCCTGCTTGCCCAGCAACTGTGGACTAGCTCTGACCTGGCAAAACAGCAAATTTCTCCACCATCTAGTGAGTTGCAAACTTCTCCAATGAGGTCTGAACCCTAGCCTTGGCAAGAAGACTTCCTTCCAAGTTTGTACATTTTGGGGTACTCTCCCCTAGATGTCCTACCATATAGAGTTCTTTATATCTTATAGTTTTGTTGTTTTTAATCATAGGATTCAGAAGATTTTCTTATAAACAACATAATGAGTTAAACTGAGAAAGCTCAGAGTCAACAAAACTAGTGTCCTAGGGCCAAATCCAGCCAGTGACCTATTTTTATACAGCCTATGGTCTAAGAATGTTTTTTAACTTTTTAAGGGTTAGATAAAGGAG
>NW_012133857.1:25589913-25592149 GCF_000956105.1 Propithecus coquereli
CATGATCCAACTATATACTATCTACAAGAAACTCACTTCACTTGTAAAGACACATATAGACTGAAAGTAAAGGAATGAAAAAACTATACACACAAATGGAAACCCAAAGCAAGCAGGAGTAGCTATATTTACATAAGACAAAACAGGCTTTAAATCAAAAACAGTAAAAAAAAAAAAAAAAGACAAAGAAGGTCATAATATAATGATAAAAGTATCAATTCAACAAGATGATATAACAATTTTAAATAGAAATGCACCCAAAACTGGAGCACCCATATATATAAAGCAAATATTATTAGATCTAAAGGAAGAGATAGACTCTGATATGATAATAGTTGGGGACTTCAACACCCCACTCTCTGCAATAGAGATATCATCTAGACAGAAAATCAACAACAACAAAAACATTGGATTTAAACTGCATTTTTGACGAAATGGACCTTACAGAATATTTCATTCAACAGCTACAGAATACATATTCTTCTCAGGGGCACATGGAACATTCTTCACGATAGACCACATATCAGGCCACAAAACAAGTCTCAATAAATTTTTAAAAATGGACATCAGATCAAGTATCTTCTCAGACCACAATGGAACAAAACTAGAAATCAATAACAAGAGGAACTTTGAATATGATGCAAATGCATGGAAAGTAAACAACATACTCCTGAATGACCACTGGGTCAATGAAGAAATTAAGAAGGAAAACAAAAAGTTTCTTGAAATAAATGAAAATGGGAACATGACATATCAAAACCAATAGAATATAGCAAAAGTGTGCTAAGGAGGAAGTTAATAGCAATAAACATCTATACCAAAAAAGTAGAAAGATTTCAAATAACCTAATGATGCACCTCAAAGAACTAGAAAAGTAAAAAGAAAGCAAACCCAAAATTAGTAGAAAGAAAGAAATACTAAAGGTCAGAGCAGAACTAAATAGAGACTAAAATACCAAGAATCAATGAAATGAAAAGTTGGTTCTTTAAAAAGATAAACAAAATCAGTGAACCACTAGCTAGACTAATGAAAAGAAGAGACAAGATCCAAATAAATAAAATCAGAAACAAATAAAGAGACATTATAACTAATACCACACAAACACAGAAGATCATCAGAGATCACTATGCACAACAATATGCTAACAAACTGAAAAACAGAAAAAAAAAAGCATTGATTACTGGACACATACGACACACCAAGACTGAATCAGGAAGAAACAAAAGACCTGAACAGACCAATAATGTGCAATGAGTTGAATCAGTAATGAAAAGTCTCCCAACAAAGAAAAGACCAGGCCTTCTGCATGGCTTCAAAGCTGAATTCTTTCAAACTTATAAAGAAGAACTAGTATCAATTCTCCTCAAATTATTCCAAAAAAAATAGAAGAGAAGGGAATTCTTCCTAACTCATTCTATGAAACCAACATATTACTCTGATATCAAAACCAGATAGGTACACAACAAAAAAAAGAAAACTATAGACTAATATCCCTGATGAACATAGATGCAAAAATTTTCAACAAAATACTAGCAAACTGAATCCAACAGCACATCAAAAAGATAATGCACCATGATCCCAAGTGGGATTTATCCCAGGGATGCAAGGATGGTTAAATGTACACAAATCAATAACATGATATATCACATCAACAGAATGAAGGAAAAAAAGATGTGATCCCCTCAATAGACACAAAGAAGCATTTGATAAAATTCAAAATCTTTTCATGATAAAAATGCTCAACAAACTAGGCATAGAAGGAACATAGTGCAACTTAATAAAGGCCATATGTGGCAAACACACAGCTAACCTCATATTGAATGGGAAAAAGTTGAAAGCTTTTCTTCTAAGAACTGGAACTCAACAAAGATGCTCACTTTCACGACTCCTATTCAACATAGTACTGGAAGTCCTAGCCAGAGGAATTAGGCAACAGAAAGAAATAAAAAGCATCCAACTTGGAAAAAAGAAAGTCAAATTTTCCCTCTTTGCAAATAACGTGGTCTAATATACAGAAAAACCTAAAGTCTTCACCAAAAAATAGATCTGATAAACAAGTTCAGTAAAGTAGGATATAAAATCAGGATATAAAATCAACATACAAAAATCAGTAGCATTTCTATCCACCAATAACAAACTAGCTGAAAAAGAAATCAAGAAAGCAATCCCATTTACAATAGCTACAAAAAATTACCTAGGAATAAATTTAATTAAGGAGGTGAAAGACGTCTATAAG
>NW_012133857.1:25592199-25595822 GCF_000956105.1 Propithecus coquereli
TAAACAAAAATGACAGCAAGCAAGAAAAAAAGGCAGAGAGAACCCAGGTCCCTGATGACTTCTTGGAACTGCTGGATCAAGCTCACCTGCCTCTGGACTTATCAGATACACATGTCCCAATAAATTCACTCTAGAGAAGCATTTCTCAACCTCTGCATAATTGATATTTTGGACCAGATAGCCCCAGCTGCAGCAACCAAAAGCGTTTTTACACATTGCCAAATATCCCCTGGGGGCAAAATCATCTGTAGTTGAGAACAACTGCTCTAGAGTTTCAACCCATTTGAACTGTGTTTTTAGACTCCAGCAACATAAATACTTTAATGGATCCTGTATGTGTTCAAACATTGGTATATATTATTAAAATTATTAGATTCAAATGGTTTCTCTTAGCAACCAATACTCATAATCAAGGAAATTTTCCTGGAGATATTGCTGTTCGAGTGAATGGACTCTGGATTCTTTCTTTGGAGAATATTATAAACATCATCTCCAAATCCACATTCCATATTATCCATAGAATTTTTGGGCATTGTTTCTTCCTTTTTGTTCTTCTCTTTTTCCCAAGTAGCTGTGACTACAGGCATGTACCTCCACGCCTGGATAAGTTTTCTATTTTTTGTAGAGATGGAGTCTCACTATGTTGTTCAGGTTGGTCTTGAACTCTTGGTCTCAAGAGATCTTCCTGCCTTGGCTTCCCAGAGTGCCAGGATTACAGGCATAAGCCACCACATCGAGCCTTGGCCATTGTTTCTTATGGACCTATGCTCAATGTTCCTGCTCCCAATGGATGTTTAACCTCCCTGGTACGTATCTTATTCTCTATTCTGTATTACTCATATATAAAACTCAGTTCTCATTTCCTGATTTCCATCAAATGACTTTTGGGGACACAATGGGCATGGAGGACATGCCCAGACTATGAACTCTACAAGGGCAGCCAATAAGGGTAGGAAAAAGCTATGTATGCTTACACATATTCCATCAGTGTTGGGGCATGAATCTTGTTTAGTTGTTTTGGTTCAAGTGAGACTATCATATTGATTAATATCATCTGGGCTATAGCCTATGCCTGTGTGCACCACTGGGGGGACCTGAGAACAGGCCCACCCCACCTGGCACTCACCCAGTGCCCAAGCACACTATCTTGATGCCTGGGAATTATCCTACCCCATCAGTCACCCTGGCTGCAGATGCACACTACCAGGGAGCCTCACAACAGTCTAGAAAATGTGCTGTCAGCACCCAAATATGCTGCCTGAAGGCCTGGGAATCACCCTATCCCATGTATCATCTCTGGCATCTGGGGCTCCTCCTGGGGGCCTGAGGATGGACTTGCCCAACATGTCTCTACCACCACAGCTGGCACCCACCTGCACAAGCCACCTGGTGCCTGAGGATTGGCCCACCCAGTCCATCAAAGCCCCAACTAACACCAGTGAGTGCTGCCTGGAAGCCCAAGGGTTGTCCTGCTACCACTACCATTGCCTATGCCACACACATAACTCAGGGGTCCAAGAACTTGTCCACTCACCTGGCCTACTGCTGCCACTATCAGTACCTGAGCAAGCTACTGGAGGCCCAAGAATTAGCCCACTTGCACCTACTAATACGAGTGCCCATTTATATTGCCTGGAAACCTAAGGACAGTGATACTTGACCCACCACTGCCACTACTGGGGACTGAGGACTGGTCCACCTGGCATACCATCCTAGGCAAAACCTCTCTGACACCTCCACTACAACTGCCACTTAAGCCATTAAGAAAATTGCAGACTCCATTGGTAGTGTTTACAGCCAAGGAAATCATACAGAGACTACACCACTACACACATCCAGAATCAAAGCTAAATTATGCTACCCAACCAGCACCATAGATATATCTATAAGAAAAAGTCATTGTCTACAAAAGCCAATCCAAAAATAAGTTTTTAAAATGTGACTGTTACACCTGATGAAAGTATATCAATGAAAGGACATAAGAAACATGAAAAAGCAAGGAAATATGACACCTCCAAAGGAATACAATAATTTTCCACCAAAAAATTCCAAAGAAAAAGAAATTTTGAAATTCTCAAAATGATAACAAGACTCAGTGAGATACAAGAGAACACCAATAAACAATACAAAGAAATCAGAAAAACAATTCAGGATACGAATGAGAAATTCACTGAAAAGGTAGATATCATAAAAAAAAGAACCAAACAGAAATCCCCAAACTGAATAATTCAATGAATAAAATAAAAAATATAATCAAAAGCTCCAACAATAGATTAGATCAAGCAGAAAATAGAATTTCAGAACTTAAAGATAGATCTTTCAAAATAACCCAGTTGGACAAAAAGAAAAGGATTTTTTTTTTTTTTTTAAAGAATGAAGAAAGCCTACATGACATATGGGACACAATAAAGCAAAATATCCAAGTTTTAGGAATCCCAGAAGAAAAAGAGAAGCTTAATGACATAGAAAAGCTATTATTTAATGAAATAATAGCTGAAAATATTCCAAGTCTAGCAGGAAATTTAGACATTCAGATGCAGGAAGCTCAGCTATCCCCAAATAGATAAAATCTCCTTGGCACATTATAGTCCAACTATCAAAAGTCAAAGACAAAGAGTGAATTCTAAAAATTGCAAGAGAAAAGCATCTAGTCACATGTAAGGGAACCCCCATCAGATTAACAGCAGATTTCTCAGCAGAAATTTTATAGGCCAAGAGAGAATGGGATGATATATTCAAAATGTTGAAGGAAAAATCTTCCACCAAGAATACTATACCCACGAGAGTTATCCTTCACAAATGAAGGAGAAATAAACACTTTCCCAGACAAAAACTGAGGAAATTCCTCACCACTAGATGAGTCCCATAGGAAATGATTAACAGAGTCCTACACCTGGAAATGAAAGGACAACATTGGATATCATGAAAACATATGAAAGTATGAAAAGTCACTGCTAAACCAAACACATAAATGAGGATGAAAAAGGACTCAAATGATACTACTACAGAAAACCACCAAACCATAAAAATAAACAATAAGAGAAAAAGAAAGGAACAAAAGATATACAAAACAACTAGAAAACAACTTTTAAAATGACAGGAATGAGTCCTCACATATCAATAGTAACCTTGAATGTAAACAGATTAAATATTCTACCTAAAAAAATATAGTCTGGCTGAGTGGATAAAAAAACATGATCCAACTATATACTATCTACAAGAAACTCACTTCACTTGTAAAGACACATATAGACTGAAAGTAAAGGAATGAAAAAACTATACACACAAATGGAAACCCAAAGCAAGCAGGAGTAGCTATATTTACATAAGACAAAACAGGCTTTAAATCAAAAACAGTAAAAAAAAAAAAAAAAGACAAAGAAGGTCATAATATAATGATAAAAGTATCAATTCAACAAGATGATATAACAATTTTAAATAGAAATGCACCCAAAACTGGAGCACCCATATATATAAAGCAAATATTATTAGATCTAAAGGAAGAGATAGACTCTGATATGATAATAGTTGGGGACTTCAACACCCCACTCTCTGCAATAGAGATATCATCTAGACAGAAAATCAACAACAACAAAAACATTGGATTTAAACTGCATTTTTGA
>NW_012133857.1:25599632-25602299 GCF_000956105.1 Propithecus coquereli
CACTGGGGGAAGTGATGCTGCAGGTCTGTTAGCAGATAAATTATTTATCTGTATCTTAGGGCTTAAGACATCTTTTAACTAGTTCTGCTAATTTATTCCTCAGGTGTCAGTATTCAGCTCTATTTCTAGGCCCCTCACTGTTTTTATCCATTCTTTACTCACTGTTCTCCAGCAAATTAAAAACAAACAAAAATGCTTTTATTTTATTATGAAGAGCAGTTCATTTCTCTCTAAATCACCTGTAAATTCAGTTTGGGGTCTCTCTTTGCACATCCAGAGATTCATTACTGTGCTCATTACACATTCTATGCATGTAACAAAATACCATACGTACTCCATAAATATGTATAAATATTATGTATCAATAGAAACATTAAAAAATATTCCCTGGGCTTCACAAACTGGAAGGGAATAGAGAGCCTTCTTCTCCAGGTCCCGCCCTTTGTCTCATCTCCGCCAGAGAGGAAAGTGGTACAGTTACACAGAGTGCACTACTCAGCTACCCCATCGAGGAAGGACTTGCTGCCCAGTTGTGGGGGAATATGATCAGCAGACAGCCTGCAGCTGTCAGCTCTTTTGAGGTTGCCCTCAGCTGCAGAGAGCATCCCTGCCCAAGGTCAGGCCCTTCCTGAAGAACCATGGATGCATTGTATTGTATTAAGCAAGGTGGAGATGTAAAGGGCCAATCATCTTGGCAACGTCAAACACTCTAACAGGCAAAACTTGCTCAAAAGATTCCTTATCAGATTGGCGAACACTATGTAGGGCCTGCAACCCAAACTTCTACTCAGCATCTCCTTGCAGAGCACACAACCTGTGACAGAGATTGATGTTCCCATTAAGATGAAATAATTAATGTATATTCAACACATTTCTGAGTGCCTATTATAATGTACGCCAGACACTGTGCTAGGTAATGGGGTTACAGTAGTATACCTGTGGTTTCTGCCCTGTGGCACTTAAGGTCTTTTAGAGCAAACAGACAAAACACCAGCAAACAGTGAAGATGGATGGGTGAACAAACCAGAAACTCTCTCGTTTATGTTGTGGTCGACTGGTTGGTATTTTGTATATCTTCAGTAAATTGACCCAAGCAATTTTATTCTGGATCTTTGCACAGAATTTGCTTATAGAATATTGGACAGCCAATTATCACTGGGATTTCTTTCAGTTCAATGAGTTTTCTCTTCTGCCTCCTCATTCTTGATTAAGAAAAGCATTGACTGCAGCTTCCTAGTTTTAGACATCCCCATTGGCATCTATTTTGGAGACATAATTGAAAGCACTGAAAAACGCACTGAAGATCTTTTGATTGATAGATGCTGAAAAAGAAGATGAGATAATTTGGTCAAGATTTCTGGAGTACCAGAGTTTCTAATTACAAGAAATGGCATTTCTTTCCTATTGACCCAAACAGTGGCAAGGTTTTAATCAAGGTGATTTAGAGGAGGCTAGAGAGATGCGTGGATGCTTGGGCCATACGGAAGACAGAAAATTGGTTGTCCTGCCATTAGCTTTTACTCTGCAATATTTTTAGCTCCCCAAAACACTTTAGTATTGAATTGGGCTTTT
Source organism: Propithecus coquereli (assembly GCF_000956105.1). Classification (NCBI taxonomy): domain Eukaryota; kingdom Metazoa; phylum Chordata; class Mammalia; order Primates; family Indriidae; genus Propithecus; species Propithecus coquereli. Next base: position 25,601,205 of record NW_012133857.1, read on the forward strand.
TATCCCCTGGGAATTGGACAGGCTCTAGAAAGAACTCATACAGATTGGTTGTCCATTTTCTCATTAAGCGTTATCTTTTTAAGCTCCCTAGTGGCAAATTAGTTAGGTCTGAAGAATTATTATTACATCTAAGACATCGTGTGTGCTTTGGCATTATGATGTAACCCAGAAATATTAATCCCCTCATGTGGGTGCCTAGAGTCTTGACAAAATTCCCCTTAGCTAGCCAATGTTTGAAATAAATTCATAAATAATAATAACAGCTAATAATTATTGAGTGCTCACAATGTACCAAATACTTGCTATACATTTTCCCATTTAATCCTCACAAGTAGCCTATAAGGTAGGTATTATCATCATTTCTGTTTTACAGATGAGGAAAATGAGGTTTGGGTGGATTAAATGGTTTGCCTTAGAGACATATAGCTAGTACATGACCAAGCCAACATTAAACCTCAGTTTCATGATAAAGTAAGATCTCATTCATTTGGAACCACTAAAAGTTTATAATGTAATTGTTTCATATTCAGCAACTCACGACGTCTTGTTTATACTTTGCTTCCCAATGCCATTCTAATCAGCCTCTCTGTCTGGAATTAAAAATGGCTTGGTCTAGTCCATTTTAATTCAATCCACTAGATAATTCATACAGACCATGAAGTGTTTTAGTTTCTGGGGAGAGAAGACAAAAGTAAATATGATGCATTTTCTGCCATCAGTGAAGTTAGGATCTATCAGGGGATTTTGGTCTTTATTATTATTATTATTTTTTGGTCTATCACTCTGTATTCCTCATTTCTTCTCTGTGGTTTAGAGAAGCTGGACCAGAAAAGGAATGGAGGGAGACTATTACCCTAAGTAGTATTGACACAGCTATTCAGAGCTCAGTGTACTATTTGGCAAAGAACCAATGAAATCTTCCTAACTAACATGGGAATGGAACCTATGGCCTCTATCTTATTAGTACTATTAATATTAAGTAGGCAAAGCCAGCCTGGTACCTAATTACACTATAATGAACACCATTTCATTTGAGGTGTGGTTCCAGTCACCAGCTGATAAACCCCATATTTCAGAGGACTCTGCCATCTCTAT
>NW_012133857.1:25602349-25604490 GCF_000956105.1 Propithecus coquereli
ACAAAGAAGCATTTGATAAAATTCAAAATCTTTTCATGATAAAAATGCTCAACAAACTAGGCATAGAAGGAACATAGTGCAACTTAATAAAGGCCATATGTGGCAAACACACAGCTAACCTCATATTGAATGGGAAAAAGTTGAAAGCTTTTCTTCTAAGAACTGGAACTCAACAAAGATGCTCACTTTCACGACTCCTATTCAACATAGTACTGGAAGTCCTAGCCAGAGGAATTAGGCAACAGAAAGAAATAAAAAGCATCCAACTTGGAAAAAAGAAAGTCAAATTTTCCCTCTTTGCAAATAACGTGGTCTAATATACAGAAAAACCTAAAGTCTTCACCAAAAAATAGATCTGATAAACAAGTTCAGTAAAGTAGGATATAAAATCAGGATATAAAATCAACATACAAAAATCAGTAGCATTTCTATCCACCAATAACAAACTAGCTGAAAAAGAAATCAAGAAAGCAATCCCATTTACAATAGCTACAAAAAATTACCTAGGAATAAATTTAATTAAGGAGGTGAAAGACGTCTATAAGGAAATTTACAAAACACTGATGAAAGAAGTTGAAGAGGACACAAACAAATGGAAAGACATCCCATGCTTATGGATTGGAAGAATTAATACTATTAAAATGATTGTACTACTCAAAGCAGTCTACAGATTCAATGTGATCTCTATCAAAATCCGAATGACATGTTTCACAGAGATAGAAATAAAATCCTAAAATTTGTATGAAACCAAAAAAGAGAGCCCAAATAGCCAAAGCAATACTGAGCAAAAAGAACAAAGCTGAAGTTACCATACTACCTGACTTCAAAATATATTACAAGGCTATAGTACCCAAAACAACATGGTATTGGTATAAACTCAGACACAGAGACAAATGAAACAGAATAGAGAACCCAGAAGCAGACACACACACTTACAACCAACAGATTTTCAACAAAGGCACGAAGAAGATATATTGGGGAAACAACATCCTCTTCAATAAATGGTGCTGGGAAAATTGGATATTCATATGCAGAGGAACAAAACTACATCCTATCTCTCACCATATATAAAAATCAACGTAAGATGGATTAAAGACTTAAATGTAAGACCCAAAACTATAAAACTCCTAGAAGAAAGCATAGGGGAAACACTTCAGGACATTAGTCTATGCAAAGATTTTATGGCTAAGACTATAAAACCACAGGCAACAAAAGGCAAAAATAGACAAATGGTACTATGCTAAACTAAAAAGCTTCTGCATAGCAAAGCAAACAATCAACAGAGTGAAAAGACAGCCTGTTGAATAGGAGAAAGTATTTGCAAAATGTTCATTAGTCCCCTGACGAGGGACTAATCTCCACAATATACAAGGAACTTGAACAAAAAACAAACAATCCCATTGAAAAGTAGGCAAAGGATCTAAATAGACATTTCTCAAAAGAAGATATACAAATGTCCAACAGGTATATGACAAGATGCTCAACATCCTTAATCACAGGGACATGCAAATTGAACCACAGTGAGATGTCATCTATCCTCAGGTAGAATGCCTATTATGAAAAAGAGAAAAAATAACAGATGCTGGTGAGGATGTAGAAAAGGGGGAACTCTCATACACTGTTGGTGGGTAGGTAAATTAGTAAAGCCATTATGGAAAACCGTATGGACATTTCTCAAAAAACTAAAAATAGAGTTACCATATGATCCAGCAATCCCACTACTGAGTATTTATCCAAAGGAAAGGAAGTCAGTACATCAAAAGGATACTTGCATTGCCATATTTATTGCAGCACTATTCACAATAGTAAAGATATGGAATCAGCCTAAATATCCATCAACAGCTGAATGGTTAAAGAAAATGTGGTATATATACACACTGGAATACTATTTGGCCACATAAAGAAAGGAAATCATGTCACTTGCGGTGACAGTTACCAGAGGCTGAGAAGGATGTGGGGGCTGGGAAAATGAAGAAACACTGGTTAATGGATACAAACAAACAGAAGGAACAAGTTTTGATGTTTGATAATAGAATAGGGTGACTATAGTTAACAACAATTAATTGTCCATTTCAAAATAGCCAGAAGTGAGGACTTGAATGTTCTAAAGACATAGAAATGATAAGTGCTCTAATGGACGG
>NW_012133857.1:25607240-25609247 GCF_000956105.1 Propithecus coquereli
ACTATAATGAACACCATTTCATTTGAGGTGTGGTTCCAGTCACCAGCTGATAAACCCCATATTTCAGAGGACTCTGCCATCTCTATATCCACAGAAACATGTCCACAGAAGTCATGTTTGAACTGCATAGCACTATGGGCCATGGCTGGTTAGTCAGTAGGTTAAAACTATCCAAGCGAGGCCAACTAGATTATTTTCCCTGGGATTTTTGCTGCCCTCTCTCTGTCCTTATGAGTAGCTAAATGAATGGGATAGCCATCAATTTGTATGTGACAAGGAGCAAAGAAAGCCTGTCTATATCTAGAAAGACAAATAGTACTAATGTGCAAAGGGAAACGGCCACAAGAAATGGAGTGGAAATCACAAAAGTGTTTGAATTCCTGGTCTGCTTTCATAAATTCTGGTTACAGTTCCCAAGCTGTTTCTTTATTCTTACAATAAATTCCTATTCTTGGCATAAGTTAGCCTGAGTTTGTTTCTGTCACTTGTCATCACTGACACTTAACTAATATATAAACCAAGCTTAATCTTTACCAGAATTGCCACGTACCGTTGTACACTGCGTAACACCAGGGAGTGCCAGTCACATCATAGATTGTGTTATGTAACCACAGGCAGCACACCTGATTTTTATGGTCATTGAGTCCTTGAGCAACATATTTCCTGAGCACTTAACTCAATTCATCAAATATTGATTGAGTACCTATTCCACTCAATCAGTTCTACTCCAGAGATTGCACTAGGCATAGGATACAAAGATTAAAAATAAAGGCAAGTGCTACACTCCATATGGTCACAATCTAGGAAAGCAAACCAAGAAAAAACAATCACAACATAATGTGACATAGATAACATAAAAGAATTTCAGAGAGGAAAGTAAGTAACTTTCTCAGGAAGGATCAGAGGAGGCTCCACAGAGACAAAAGGCCCAAGCAGATTCCAGGCAGTAGGAACAGCATGTGTAAAAGCATGAAGAAGTGGAATAACATAGTTTATTTCCAGAACTGTGGATAGTTCACAGTTGCTGCAGGTGGAAGAGGAGTGAGGTATGTAGGAGCAGGGGGTCAAATCACAAAAAGCTTCACATACGAGGCTCAAGGGCTTGTCCGTTATGCTCTAAAGCTTTCCACATTGTAATAACATACAGATCACCTGGGGATCTTGGTAAAATGCTGATTTTGATTCAGCAGGTCCAGGGTTGGACTTGGATTTTGCATTTCTACATTTCTAGCAAGCCCCATGGTGATGCCAGTGCTGTGGTCTGTGGATCGCCACACGAGGACCAAGGCTTTAAGCAATGGGGCATCCATTGTAGGCTATTAAACAGGGAACAATACAGTATTCCAGAAAGATCACCGTGGTGTAGTAGGGTGGTTATATTAGGCATAGGGGGTAGGGAAGAATTAAGGCAGGAGACCAGTTAGGAGAATATTTTGAGATCCACGTGAGAAATGATGAATACAGGAATTAGATTGATTGTGTCAACTTGAGTGCGCAGTGCTAGGGAACAGTAAGGAGTTATTCCTTTATTTTCTTGCTTCTGTCTGGATTTGTGCTACAGAATAATGAAGAATTTTAAAGTTATGTTCTTTAATAGCACAATATATTTTCTGAGTGCTTATTTTTGTATCTACTGCATTCTTAAAGCCTGTTTTAATTATTTTTATTTTAAAATGCAAAAACTTACTCTTGATTAAATAAATTGCAATGAAACAGTTTTTCTAAGTGGGCTGAATTTGGTGCTAAAATTGATTTGTGATGAAGTAAAATCTTCACAGGGATTTGGAGGTCATTGTCATTGTAACTGGGGACAAACTCTGGCTCCAAGTGTACCAGAAGTAGGGAAGCACTTTGGTTCACATAAGAATTACCTAGAGCATGGACATTTTAACGATATTGATTCTACCAATCCATGAGCAAGGTAGGTTTTTCCATCCGTTTACATCTTCTACAATTTCTTTTTTTAGTGTTTCGTAGTTCTCCCTGTATAAGTCTCTTACATCTTTC
>NW_012133857.1:25611154-25623411 GCF_000956105.1 Propithecus coquereli
TGCGCACCACCCGAAGGATGGACATATTTGAAACTCAGACTTGGGGGGAGGGACCAAGGGCAACATATGTAACCTAAACATCTGTACCCCCCTAATATGTTGAAATAAAAGAAAAAAAAAAGAATTACCTAGAGCAATTATTAAAAATGCGGACACTTCCCCCATCCTTCACCTTACCTCCTCTTTACTGGGCCTTACTTGGGGCTAAGGCAACTGCATTTTTAACTGGCACCTTCCAAGAAATTCCGGTGCTGGTGAAATACCCATGAGAATTTAGAAATACAAGTTTAGCTCATTTTGGCAAAGATAAATTGCCTTCTTATAATGTATGTCATTGGCTGTTACTAACTAATACCACCAAACACTCAGACAACATAAGATGGTCCTTGCGTCCTAAGAGTTTATGTGCTCAATGAATCAAGTGATCAGGAAATTTTGTGTATCTCTACTCAAGATCCTTATTCCCAATTATACTTGTAAAGGTCCACATTGTACAACCATCATTAATAACCCAAAAATATTTTCAAAAGGTTTTAATATTCATTGTTTCTTTTGATTTTGTGAAATGGGTAATGAAACCCTTATTTTCCAAATCTGGATAGGAAACCTTGGAGATGGTATGGCTTTTGCTGGACATCACATAGCTGGTTAGTGGCAGAAACACTGAAGCAGAACTTTGCAATATCTTCAGAACAAGTAAGACCAGGAATCAGAAATTCTTCTGAAGGTCAGCTGTCCCTCCAGCCATCCATGAAAAGCTGTGGTTCTCAACTTGGCTAATATCAGCATCATCCCAGGAGCCTTTGAAAATCTTGATGCTCAAGTCACACTGCAGACCCAGGTGGAAAATAGGCATCAGTACTTTTTAAAGCTCCCCAGGTGATTCCAATGAGCAGCCAAGGTGGGAATCCTTGGATGTGAAGCTGCTGCCACAGGTGGATTTACTGGGATGCTAATAAAGGTTAAGTCTCAAGGATCTTAATTTTTGCATGGATTGCTCACAAGGACCAATATTTAAATTTGTCTCCTGTGATTGTGACTTATTTTCCTCAAAGGAGGCCCCTTCTGTCAGTTTGGGTCCTCTGAGAAGCAGCACCAAGGTGAGATTAGATGGGCCAAAGGGTTACCGAGGGGAGGACGAAGGGGAGAGAGAGTAGGAGTAGGTGGGACGCATTTAGATTGTGATGAAGGTCTGGCTCCTGTGAAAGGAGAGGAAGAAGGAAAGGGACTTGGGCTTGGGTAGGAAGAGCCTCAGACCATAGTGAAGTTTTTAGAAGTGTTACCCAGGCCAACAAGGAGTCCCTGAACAAGGCTACTCACTAGACAAGTGCTGTGTCAATAGCGCATGGTATGGCTTTGAAATCCCTCTCACACTCAGTCATTGGCTGAAACAGCTGCCGAGTGGATGTCACAGGGGATCCGCAAGTGCTGCAGCTGGAGGCTGGAGGCCCACTCCGAATCCCACACCAGTTTCTCCCGCAGGGAGATGGAAGCAGCACACCTCCATGGCCACCACCCCTCGTCTCTATTAACTTCACACCCCCAAACATGCGTCCACTGCTTCCTTGGATTCGTGGCTAAGCTGGGGAAGGAGAGAATGAATCTGACAGCACCAGGGTTAACTTTGAGAATTTTCAATAACAATTCGCAGGCCGCATGCACAATGTCGTCTTCTTCTTTTTTTTCTTTTTTAAAATTCAGTGGGAAAGCTTGGCTGTGATGTGCAAGTGTTTTCTCTTGAGTGAATAAACACTGAGTGAATAAACACCACCAAGCCTGTCATCAATCTGCCAGCCTGTTGTCTTCAGGGACCCGCCATTTAGGAAACCAGGTGAAACTTTTATTCATTCCATGAATCACACAAGGATTTTCATTAAGTGCTTTTCTCTGTGCCAAGCATATGCGGTGTTCAGCGTTCGGGAGCTCGCATTTTAGTGAGGGGAGATAGTCCAAAAGCCAGTGATTGTATAAATAAATAAAATGATTACAGCTTGCAACAAATGTATAAGAAGGACACAAACTGTGGTAAGAGAGAGTAGTGGGGTTGGGAACTATTTTAGACAGGGTCATCAGGGAAAGCCTTATTGAAGTGGGGGAATATTTAATAGAAACCTGAATTTTGGGGATTGGGTAGGATGGGCAGGAGGAAGAGGAGTGCTCCAGGTGTGGGGGAGCCCACAGTGTGTTCCGAGGTTTGCTCTAAGCCCAGTACACAATGATTTTGGGGAGATGGGAAGGTCACGTAGACCCTGTGGCCATGGCAAGGAGCTTTGGTTGTATTTTAAATGAAAGGAAAAGTCATGGCAGGATTTTAAGCAATATGGTAATGTCAGGGTGGCATGAGCTAATCTGTGTTTTAAGGGGATCACTTTGGCTACTGTGTGGAGCACAGATTTGAGGGAGAAAGAAGAGGGAAAGCAGAGAGACCAGTTGGGACACTGAATCCTGAGAGCTGGTATTGGGTAGGTGGCCCAGAGAGAGAGGGAGCACATGAAATGTCGCCAATATCATTTCTCTGTAAAGTAGCTCAGTGGCTTCAAGAACGATAGCTAGGGTTAAAATCTGAGAAGGCAGCTTTTTCAGAGCATTTGAGGACAGCTTTAATAAATAATACCTAAGAGTTCATATTACAGATTAAAAATGTTTCCCATTATTATGTCTTAAATTCATGTTTTTTGATTTTGATTCTTTTACAGTATTGTAGTAAACGTCACTTTACATTTCAATATTTGTAATTGGTTCTGATAGTTCCTTAACTGTAGGCCTCAAACACAGTAAAAGCACCATGATTTATTGAAGTCCTACTATATGCCAGGCACTTTATGGAGATATATGGATAGACACAGAGAGATACAGATATGTAGACATCTCTCTACCTCTTTTCTTTTGGGAGGGGTAAGAAAAATTAGGTTTAAACAATTAAGAACATGCCTAAGATCATACCACTTATATGATACGGAAGTAGGATTTGAACTTTTGTCTACCTGATTTCAAAAGTTGTTTGAACCACTAAGATACATTGCCCAAAGATCATTTTGTATCTTTTTTTCTCCTTAAATTATAGAACAGAGAGATTTTCATGTCGATATGAAAATAACATGGTTGTTTAAAGGATTCCTCTGCCCAAATCTGATTCTGGATGCATTAGGAAAAGCCACACATCAGTGTAGATGCCCACCTCTGTAAAGGAGGCACGGATGAATTCACCACTCAAGGATCTTTCTTGTTGATCTTACCATAGACTGGCTGCCTTCTGAAACCAAATCGCAGACTCCTTTTTTATGATAAGAAAATGAATATCATATCCTTTGGGATATCCCTCAATATCCCATTGGTGAAATGTGACCTGCTTAGAGTTTACATTAAACCCATCCCAGAGATGTATTTCATGATTTATTTAAAACAGGCTCTATCTTATTCCCCAATTAATGTTACCTTCCGAAACATAGCTTATATTTGTATAGTGCTTCACTGCTTGCAAAGCATTTTTGCTTCCTATTATTTGATCTTGAGGGGCAAATAATACAGGCGCTATCACCGTCTTTTTAATAGATGAGAAGCTGACTTTCAGAGACATGAAAATGACTCATTCAAGCAAGATTCTAGGTCTAAGAAAGGTAGAGCCAGGAGGAAGACATAGGCGTTAGTATTTCAACACTTTTACAAATACTAACAGTAAAGAAAGTGGAAATGGCTCTTAGCCATTATTATTTAAAGTCAGTTAGCCTTGCATATAGACTCATCCCCATACCACGATGAACTTTGGTCCTCCTGGGGAATGGGCTGGGGTAAAATGTCTGTAGGTATTTATAAGGATGATATAAAGAACATAAATGAGCGTCTTTTCTGTACTTAGCTGCTCTTGGCAATACTACTACATTGATTTTCTGTCATTGTTTCCATTCATTGCTCCTTTCATTCAAATCTGGCCTCTGTCAAGGGCTCTTTTCCTTCCGTGCATTAAATTCCATTCCATTCCAAGTCAATTTGAATCAAATATAACAATAGGAGGTGCCTTTTGGATAACTAAGAGGCCATGCTCATGCTTTGGTTTGCATTGGAACCCAGAAGGAACTGAGGCTGTTTAGATTACAAAAGAGTCAGACGAGATATAAACTCATTCTGCAAATAACGGAAGGGATCTCATGAAGATGTGGGACCAAGCCTGTGTGGTAAAGGAAAATGGACTCAAAAGCAATGAGTAGAAATCACTTTACCCATACTCTGCACCCATCCCTCCGTATATCCATCCATCCAACACACCCTGAAAGAAAAGTAGACAGGGTAACCAGTAGCTTACTCTAATTTTGGGGTTAATTAAAGGCTTTCCTCTGGAAATGACATTTAAATCAGGCTTAAAGGATGCTTTCATCACAGCCAAATGAAGACAGGAGAAAAGCATTCCAAGCAGAGGGAACAGGAAAGGTGGAAAGAACTTGGCACATTCAAGAACCTGAGAGGAAGCCAGTAGCTTAAATAGCATGGGGGTACTTAGAGAAGAGATTAGAGTGAAGCAGGAGCCAGACCATGGAGGTAGGCCCTGATAAAGCAAATCAATCTTAGCTGAGTGTGAATAATGCAATTCTATCTTACAGATCTGTCCAAAAATAGATTGTGCTTCTGATGGGCAAGGTTTGTAAGTAGAAGCTGGATGACCCCAAGACAGTATTCGTTCAAGAAATAAAACATGAAATAGGGTGGAAGGAGGAGGGGAGGGCTTGGTCACATGGTGTGTCAGGTCTCTGCCAAAGCCGAAAGTCTAGAATACCATTATTTCAGCTAATATCCAATGTAGCCATTTTAATTTCTTAGATTCCACAGTTGCCTATTTTCCTACAGTGAATTTCACATCCAATAAATCTTAGGGTTTTATTTTTTTGTAAACAACAAAAAATAAATACAATGATGAGAGGGCAGGGATGTGTAGTAGGAAGCAGAGACATGTAGACGGTGCGATGGTCAAGGCTATGAGCTCAAGGTCAACGCTCTTCACTTGGGGCTCAAATTCCAATTGCCAGACATATGACCAATAATATTACAGTTTGGTGGCTATGAACGTGGGCTCTTATTTCTTTTCTATTGTATCCCCAGGCATAGAACAGCACCTGGCACTATAATAAATATTTGGTGAATGAATAATGAAAGTTCCTACTATGGTGCTGTACCCAACGCTGCCCTCAGTTGGTGTGAAATGATGATCACTCTGATTCTATCCATAAGTTTCTGCAATGCCTGAGAAAGGCAGAGAAAAAAGAGAAATAATGAGCCCCTAAGTATAATCATCCCAGAAACCCTTCATTCCCAGGGAAAGGAAATCAAGCTCTCCTCCCTCCCTTCGTGTTTCCCTGAGGCTCAGATCTGGTTATTTTTCTTCTTCTTCAAGGCTGCCTGTGATATTCATTTGACCTGATTTCTCCTGTACAGTGTTGCAACTGATTAGCAGTCTTGCCCTTGCCTGCATTTGAGGAGATGGCTGAGACTTTCCCTATAGAGAGCCCAACCTCCAGCAGGAACATTAACCCAGTTTATTGGCTCAGAGTGTAGACAGTTGCCTTGTCCTTTGCGAAGTCTGATGCAGCCAGTGTAAGAGCTCCATGCTAACCGTGAACGCTGAGGAAGAATAGCTGAGCGAGGAAGCACCGTGCCAGGCAGCACATCCTTCCTCTGGTGCTTCCTGTGCTGGGCCAGATCCCAGGCATTCCAGTGAAATCTCTGCATGATCTAGAGCTCCTGGAAATAGCCCATTAAGGACAAGACTCCATGCCCACAAAACATTAGAATGCTAAAGGGCAGAGTCTCATCTGATTGTTTGGGTTTCCTAAGGCTCGGTCTGTGCCCACTGGTTTCAGCCTGGGTTCTCTGCACTTTGAGGATGCAGAAAGTGAACCTCTCTCACGGTTACAGGGGGAGAGACCCATAGAAATGCTCTGGGAAGAGGCCTGAAGTCAGAGCCAGCTAGTGGCTATTATTTATTAATTGCCTATGAGGTGCCAGGTACATATTATACCATATGCGATTGTGGTGAACACAGTGATGAGCCACCCAGATCCCCCTTCGAGCTGTTGCTGCAGCTGCTGGAAGTCCCGTTGGCAGACAGCATTTTCTTAGCAGCCCTCTCGGGACTTGCCTCAACTGCAGAGACCTGCCTTCCCCATGGCCACATCCTTCCCCAGTGACGCACAACCAGTGGCTGATCAAGGAGAATCTTAAAGGCCAGACCATCTCTGCCCAATTCAGGACAGCTTTGATGGGCCATTTTGACTCCAGAGCTCCGTGCAGGGTCAGCTGAGGGTGTCACTGGACCTACAGAGGGGCTCAACTTCTCTTTCTACCCAGTTCTGCTTCCTTCCCTTCCCTTTGACAGGTGCTTGTGCCAAGCACTCTCCTTAATAAACATCATACATGTTAAACTCTGTCTCTGTGTTACGGAGACCTCAACGTGTGACAGTGATGATAGATAAAAACAAATGATGTGACTTTTCCTGGCTTATTTTCCCTCTACCCACCAAAAAGGACTCTGGACTTGCCCATTCAGTTTCTTCTCTTTCTTCACTCTCTGAAAAGGGTCCCACCACTGCCACAAACACACACAAGGAGGAAGCAGACGGGAGGAGAGAGGGATGAGAGGGTTTGGTGCACTGCAGGCCTAGTGCTAGGTGACTGGAACGCAGCTGAAGAATTGCAGGAGGGGATTTTTTGCTCCCCCTACATATTGCTATGGTGACTTAAAAACAAGTAAATGGCTTGTTGTTTTGGAATTGTTTTTTGATTTCTGGACTGTGTTCTTGGGCCATGACACTGTGTTTGACCTGATCTATGTGGGTCATAGCTTCAATGGGGTTACAATAACAACAACCTTCAAATTATGTATTATTATTTCCACTTTATAGGTAAGGAAACTGAGGCTCAGAGGCTGCATTCTAGGATCCCTTTTGCTTCTATGCGACCTTGACTTATTCATTTAATTTTTTTGGACCTTGTGACTGAAAGATGAATCTTCAATGTCAAACAAGTGAGGAAATGAACTAAACGTTGAAGTTTCTTCCAACTTTAAGATCTCTAATTCTTTATAGCATTAATAATTTTAAAGTATTTGTTCCCACATTAATTGTGATATAATGATTATAAAATTAATAAGGTAATTACGAGATGAGTTTTACTACCTTTAGCCATACCTACATTATGTAGTTGGATTATCTTTAGTACCTTGTGAAATATGCAGGGATGTACTGTCTCCCCAGTTTGCATTTGGAGAAACTAAGGCTCAGAGAAATCGAGTTATGAGTGCAAAGATATTGCTGCCTAATTTTAGATCCAGAACACAGACTCAGATTTCCTGATACCTCTTCTAGTGCTTATCCCATAGTACTACATTGATTCCTTTTAGCCTGATGTTCTTGTACTAGTTATCTATTACTACATAACAAATTACCTTAAAACCTAGTGGCTTACAATAACAAACATTGATAATTTCACACAGTTTCTGGGGGTCAGGGAGAGGGTTACCTGGGTGGGTCTGACTCCGAGTGTCTCATGAGGTTGCAGTCAGGATGTTGTCTAGGGCTGCAGCCATGAAGGCTTGACTAGCATGGGAGGCTCCTCTTCCAAGACGGTGCACTCTCTTGGCTATTGACTGAAGGCCTCATTTCTCACTGTCCATAGGAATTTCTACAGCACTGCTCAAGTGTGCTCACGATTTGGCAGCTGACCTTGCCCCAAATGAGCAACTCAAGAAGGAGAGCAAAGAGGCAACTTCAGTGCCTTTCATGCCCAGGCTCAGAAGTCACATACCGTCCTTAGTAAGGATTTGCTAAGTCCAGCCCATACTCAAGAAGAGTAGAATAAAGCTCCAAATCTTTCAAAGAGGAGTATGAAAGAATTTATGAACATATGTTAAAACCACCTAAAGCTCTTTAGGAAGCTTAAAAATTCCCTATTGAGGGTAGAAAGTATTTTTCTCCCAGGAAATTCAAGCTAGAAGAATGAACCGGGCTACCAAAATTTTATTGCATGACTTTACGCAAGTGTCACATTAGATAGCAGTTTTAGAGTCCCTTTATTCCTTGACCATGGTTGGCTTCTAAAAAATTTCAGACAATATCCTGATAATAACACAATGGTGGAGGACATTTGCAGTTTTTGCCTGCCAGGGATCCATTTCTCTTTCGTCTAGTTTTACCTTGGGAAACCTACATTCACTTCTCTTAGATGATATGGAACTGATGATTTGAATCCACTTCTTTCAGTTCCTGGTATGGGCATGTGACCCAGGCCTGACCACTGAGCATATTCCGTTACCTTCCACAGTGATTGATACTGGGACAGGCACAGAAGCCACATGTGTTCAATGAGAGTCCAAATTTTGTTGGAACTATTGGGAGCAGTTTTCTCTCTGCAAGGTTTTTTAAGTTCCTTCTATTAATTATTTCACAAGAGTTTGCTTGAGAACGAAGTCAGCACAGAGGAGAAATGGCACCAAGACATGGAAAGGGAGAGAGTCACTGCATTTAGAAAATCCGGCATAACTCAGGCCAGCTCTATCCATAGATTTTTTTAAGCCACAAGCTAATGCAATCCCTACTTTATTTATTTTGGTTGCAATCAAAAATCCTAATACAAACATCCTAATAACAGTTATTAATATCTTTTTCTTATTGAGTATTTATTATATGCCAAGACATGTATTAAGACCTTACTATCATCTAATTTATTTCTGAAAATAATGATGCTTTTGGGGAGATACTATTATTCTCTTCTACGGATAAAGCTCAGGGAGTATGAGAAACTTGTCATTAGTCATCCTTCTAAGGAATAGAGAAGTTGGAATTAGACCAAGGCTTGTGTGTAGCCACACTCTTAGCACAGTGCTACCTTGCCCATGTTCACTAGGGAATTTCTTAATATTTACTGAGCCAATTAGTTAGGTAAGAGTTGTAATTACTACCAATTACTCAGTCCGGTGCTATGCTACACTTACAGGCATTGTCTCATTCAATCCTTACTTTGACTTTAGGATGGAAATAGCACCATGCTCACTTCACAGGTGAGGAAACTGAGGGCCAGGACGGTCAGGCAACTTGTCCAGAGTTATACAGCTGGTAAGCGGCAGAGCTGGGTTTTGATCCAGCTGTATCTGATAAGAGTCCACACGTATTTGCTTCATTTATAGCCAAGATTTAACAACTAATAGAGTGGATGAGTATTTCAGAAAAAACACCAGGAACCAATTCAGGATGAGTTTTTAAAATATTAATATTTCCTCTCCTTCTGTTAGGGTGAGCAACTTATCTCAATTTACTAGGACTTTCCCAGTTTTAAAACTGAAAGGTAGGCTGTTCATGCTACCTTCCACAGTGTCATATGGGAGGACTAGGACATTTGTCCTTGGTTAGTAGATGTTTTTTAAAAAAGAAATTAGGGCCTCAGATCTCCTTGCCACCCAATTCCCTTGGGGAAGGTAAGAAACCAGGAGAAGCTTGGCTGCCTTACTAGCTCGTCTATGGGATGAGCTTGGAAAGTTGAACCTGAGGATGTTCCAGTGATGAGGATGTCCTGAACACCTGTCCCCAAATGCCCTGAGCCTAGAAGACATGCTTTAGTTAGTCAGCACTTTCAGTCCCGGCAGGTGGTGGCCCTTGTCAATAAATGCACCTTGTGAAGTGGTAACCTTTCTTTGAGTAGCCGTGGATGGTAGACAGAGAGCAGATCGTGGATTCCAAAGTCTTAGATTTGTACCCAGCTCTGCTACTAACTCCTGTGTTACCTATAGGTCTTCGTTTCCCTCATCCTTAAAATGGAGTGGGTAGTGAACATCTTAGAGTTTTGCAATGTAGATTAATGAGTTAACATGAAACCATGCTTTGTATGTTGAAATGTTCCCAAATACAACGGATTCTGCGAATGACGATTTTTTTAAAAATCGCATTTCCTTGAAATCAATACCTTTCTAGCTTAGGTTTCCATTTCTGTTTTTATCTATGCACACTTCTGAAGGATTCCATCCAGAGACTAAGAATTTACAAATAACTCTGGTAGCAAGAATATTGTCCCCCCAAAATGTTCATGTCCTTATCCCTAAATCCTGTGATTATGTCATGTTACAGGGCAAAGGACGATTAAGGTTGCATATGAAATTGAAGTTGGAAATCAGCTGACATTAACAAGTGTCCTTTAATGTGGAAGAGGGAGGCAGGAGAATCTGTGAGAGTGATACAGCATGAGATGCCACCTCTGAAGCTGGAGGAAGGGGCCATGCCAAGGAAGGCAGGCGGCCTCTAGAGGTGGAAAAGGCAAGGGAGTGGAATCTCCTCTCAAGCCTCTAGAAGGAACACAGCCTTAGCAACCTTGACTTTAGCTCTCTAAGACCCATTGCAGACTTCTGAGTTCCAGAACTGTAAGACAATAAATTTGTGTCATTGTAAACTATGAAATTTATAATAATTTGTTATAGCAGCAATAGAAAACTAATACACTCTCTAATCAAAATAATCCACAAGAAATATACTTAGGATTGTCATGGGAAGTGAAGTGATCATTCATCGGGAGATAGAGCATTTACTCCTATTTCTCTGGGCAGCCTGGGAGTGAGCTGTTTAAGACCTTAAGAAATGGCACTTGATGGCTGCAGCTCTTGCATCTCTGCTGGGCTGTTGTGATCTCCAGGAAAGCAGGATGACCTCTGCGGAAGTAAAACTTGGTATAAAAACTTTGCCTATTTCACTTCAAGTGTACACTTCCAAAGTTATCTACACCAGTCTTGGCCCTCCCGCTCTGCGTTTACTGGGATAAGTGTTTGAGAGCAAACAGCAAGGCAGCTGGTGTGTTTCTTGTGAGTTGGTTTGAAATGGGGTATTTTTTCCATTTTCTCAAGGAAGAGGCAGTCTAGCAAAATAGCAAAAGGGCTGAAATTTGGAATTAGACAGACAAGGGTTAAATTGTACCCCCACTCCTTACAAGTTGTGTGAGTGACCTTGAGTAAGTTACCTAGCATCCCAAAGAATGTTTTCTCATTGGCAAAATTGGGCTGATTAGAATACCTCCATGAAGGCTTAGGGAAATTAAAGAAAAAAATGAAAGTGAAGGGTTTCACATAATGTTTTCCTCTTGATAAATTCTCCAGAAACATTAACTGTTTTGCTATTGCCCGTTTCTGATCTAAAAGAAGTAAGGAAGGAAAAAATCAAAGCACCCCAGCATGCTGAATGTCCCGTGAGAGGATGGGCAGAGTAGGACAATCAGAGGGTGAGGGTGAAGCCCAGAAATGAAGGGGAGTAGGCCAAGACCGACTTGGCTGCTGGCAGATCTTTGCTATGTTGGCTGACTCAGTCCTAATGAAAGGCTTGTTCTCTCTGCCAGTCTTTTCAGACGTCTCAAAACCTGTGTCTAAAGAACAGCTAACTAGGTGTTTATGTACAGTAAGTAATCATTAAAGTTCATTTGCAGCTCTGGGTGCTAGTTTACTGGAGCACATCTTACTGAAGGTCTTTATGCCATTAAGAGGATCCAAGGGTTCTATCCGGAGTTTGTGTAATTTAGTGAGCAGAGTGGGAGTTTGGGAGTCATGCAGTCCTCAATTCAAATCCTGGCTCTGCCACTTGCCAGCTGCCCCTGTTTGTTCATCTATGGAAGGGAGATAATGTTACCTGCCTCCCAGAGATCTTTTCAGAATTAAATGTGATATGCAGGTGAGTGGTTTGAACAGTGCCAGGTAGTGCTTGTCATAGTAGTTGTTACGTATTATTGCTATGTATTATTTGGGATCAAAAGGCTTGATTCTGGTACTGGCTTCATTACATAATAGTACCTGGGGGAAATCCTAAACCAGTTCTGAGGTTGTGCAAAGAGGATAATGAAAAGTGATACTTTATGAGGCTGGTGTATGTGTCAGATGAGACAAAACTTGGATATAAAAGTCTTATATTTTGAGTCAATTAGAATATAAATTGTCCTAATTGTGCAACAAAACCCCTGTTGTCCCTATTTCTCTCCCCTATTGGCCTGCCTCAGTGGCCAGTTGAGTTGTGTTAAGGTGGTGAAATTCTAGGACTTTGAATCTCATGCACAATACCCCTTGAAGCTGAGCTCAGTAGAAACAGGTGGGGAGATGATGGAAGGGTAGGGAGAGGGTGAAGTAAAAAGACAGTTGCTGTCCTTTTCTGAAACAGGTAGGATTAAGTTTGTGGATTCTAGCAGCAGAGCAGGGGCCACTACCAGTAGCCTAAAGGCCTTAATATGCAAGGAACTAACCAAAAAATAAC
>NW_012133857.1:25624426-25625446 GCF_000956105.1 Propithecus coquereli
ATCATAGTCCTGTAACCAGCCCCTTCCACCAAAGGAACCAAGAAAAGCTATGCCTGTCCATTTCCTCAGTTACAGGCCCACTGGCTACAGACCCCATCACAGATCCTGAAGCAGTCTTGCAAGTCAGCTCCAGCCCTGCTGTCAGTTCTGCCCACCCAGGGACCTAGAGAAACTCATCTCTGCCCCTGGTAGCAGGCCCCCTGACCTCAGTTCCAGCTATGGACCCTGAATTTAGTTCAAGCTGTGAACCCTGAAGTGGCCCAAAGACTTGGTTCTGGCTCTGCTCTGCCATGGTCCCAGAGTCAGTCCCATCCACCTGGGGAACCAGCAGGAACCATGCCCATTCATGCCTCCAGAAACAGGCCTGCCAACTGCAGACCTGGAAATATCACATGACCTGTTTCTAGCCCCATTTGACTGTGATCCTAAAGGCAGAGGTCCCAACAGTCCAGGAACCTGGTAGAGGAACATTTTTACCTATTGAAACTATTTTATGAGATGTTTACTCCTTCAAATGCAGAAACATCAACTTAAGGCTAAATGGATCATGAAGAATCTGGCAAACACGAAAACAAAGGAAACGAACAAAGTTCCAGTAACTGATCCCAAAGAAAGCAAGATCTACAAATTGCCTGACAAATAATTCAAAATAATTGTTTTAAAGGAGTTCAGGTAGGTACAAGGGAACACAGATAAGAGACTTCACCAAAAAAAAAAAAAAACTGTTACAACTAATAAGCAAACTCAGTAAAGTTGCAGGATACAAAATAAACATAAAAAATCAGTTATGTTTCTGTATTCTAACAGCTAACAATTCAAAAAAGAAATTAAGAAAACAATCCCATTTCCAATACCATAAAAAAACACATGGGTAAAATGTAACCAGTGAGGTGGAAGATTTATACACTGAAAACTATAACATATTCATGAAAGAAATTGAAGAAGACACAAATAAGTGGAAAGATATCCCATATTTATGGATTGGAAGAATTATTAATAATATCATGAAAATGTCCACAC
>NW_012133857.1:25626151-25626759 GCF_000956105.1 Propithecus coquereli
AGGTAGGATTAAGTTTGTGGATTCTAGCAGCAGAGCAGGGGCCACTACCAGTAGCCTAAAGGCCTTAATATGCAAGGAACTAACCAAAAAATAACCTCATGTATGTCTGGCACTAAGTCACTTGCTTTCCACAAATAACTCCAGTTAATCTTCCCAACTACCTTGTCAACTAGAAATCATTTTCTTCATTTTCTATCAGAGAAAACTGAGGCCCAGGGAGGTTAAGTAAACTATCCAAGAACACACAGAGAATAAAAGAGTAGACCTAGGATCTGAGCCCAGATGTGTTCTGGGTCCAAAGTTGATGCTTTCTACTCATCCACTTTGTATCCCTGAAGTTCTAATTTGATGATTTCTTGACTCTTCTGAGACCCAGTTTAGTTCAGACACTAACAGAATTCAATAGCATAAATAGCATGCTTAAACCAATAAAGTAGAAAACTTTAGGTATATATTAAAACTTTTGATGTCCTAGGAGCCTTGCAATAGTCTTCAAATTGCTCACTTACCAGGTTTCATCGATTGTAGTGTGCAATCATTTACATTTCCATATAGCATTTCCCAAGGCATATCCCATAAGATACTATATAATTATTATTATTATTAGC
>NW_012133857.1:25630793-25660552 GCF_000956105.1 Propithecus coquereli
AAAAAAGCTATTAGTAAGGAAGCCAATCAGGAAGGGAAAAAAAGCTATCAAGCTAATTCTTATGGTAGACAACTGGAGTACTATCCAGTTGGGCGAGTCTGAAGATAGTGTAGAAAACACATGAGAGTTGCCAAAACAAAGGACGAGGAAGCTGTGGCATTAATCCCTCACTTCTCTTATGCCACTGTTTGAGGGCAGCTCCCAGGGATATTTGTCCCATTCTTATGCAGGCTGAACATGGTGCCTTCGTCCAGGGGAAAAAAACCTCTCATGCATGCAGAGAGATACAGGAGTTCAAAATCAGCAGTTCTATACACTTCTTAGGTCTCCTGCAACAAGTTACTGCAAACCGGGTGACTTAACACAACTGAAATTTGTTTTCTCACAGTTTGGAAGGCCAGAAGTTTAAAATCAATATGTCAGCAGGGTTGCTTTCATCTGAAAGCTCTAAGGCAGAAATGGTTTCATGTCTCTCTCCTAACTTCTGGTGGTTGTTGGCAATCTTAGGCATTTCTTGGCTTTGTAGACACATCACTTTAATCTCTGCCTCCGTTATCGTATTGCCTTCTCTATATGTCTCTGTGTCTCTGTGTGCCCTTTTCTGTTCTTATATGGATACCTGTCAATGGATGTAGGGCCCACCCTAATCCAATGTGACCTCATCTCTATTCTTCACTAATTATATCTGGCAGAGACTCTGTTTACAAATAAGGTCACATTCTGAGGTTCCAGGTGGACATGAATTTTGAGGGGACACTATTCAACTCACTATAGTAGCCTTTCTCATGGAGGTGAATGCCAAGATGATATGGAGAGGGAAATATGAACATCTGCTACAAAAATTATCAAAGTATAATGTAAAAAATTTTTCAAGGCCTTGAAAATGTGATATAAAGACTTACTAAGTACACATCACAATAGAGATAAATAGACCTACACTGAGGTATACCATTGTGAAACTTATCAGAATCAAAATGGAGTCACTGATGCTAAGAAAATTCTGAAACAGAGCCAGTGATGGCCACGAAGAGAAGGTTCTTGCACTTGTATGGCTGACAACAAAAACTAGCACGAAAGACTGCAAAAAACACAGCCTTGCACAAAGGCCATCACAACCTTACATCACAAAAAATACAAGGACGTCTGCCCATCAACTGCCTGTTGAACCTTGGACTGCCATCACCCTTATTATTGATATTTGTTAGTCAAGGATAATTATTTCAAAACAATTATGTAATCCTCCTCATTTTTCCTTTAAAAATCTGTCTTTATTTACCTCCCTGAATACACACATAATTTACTGTGGCATACGTATTCCCATTGGAATGCTCTATTCCCAGACAAACATCTTTTCTTTTAGAGAGCCTCTCTCTTTGTTATTTGGGTTGACACCATCATAAAGTTTCAGAAGATCAAGGATAAAAAAAAAGAACATATAATTCTCCAGATTGAATGAGGGGATACTTCACACACACACACACACACACACACACACACACACACACACAATATCAAAAATCAGAATGACATCAGGGTTGTCAATAACAACATTGAAAACTAAGAGACAATGAAATAATAGCTCCAAAATTCTAGGGGAAAATTATTTTCAACCCAGAATCCTATGTCTTCTAACCTTTTAACCAAGTATGAGGATAGGGGAAAAAAAAGACATTTTTTCAGACTTTATTTCAAAATAATTACCCTCAATGCACCTTTTTTCTTTGTTCTAGCAAAATATAACAGAGGAAGGGAATCCAGAAAAGAGGATCCAACCTAGGTTAAGGGAATTTGGCTGTTGAGAGCAAATTTGGGGTTGAAGCTGTGTGGAGATGGCGGTCCAGATTGGAGTAGAACAGTGGGCTCAAGAAGAAATGTCTTCAAGAAAACATTGAAACCAAGAGATTACAAGTTTGACACTGGAAAAATTGTTTTGAAAATTATTTTGAGGAATTGTTAGAAGGTATGAAGAGAGTTCATTAATTTATGTAAAACTGAACAACAAAAAAGGAGTCAGTTTTAATTCCAGGTGAATAAAAGTGGTATAAGAAATTAGATGTAATGATGGTATATCATTTGTCTGAGCAGTGAGATATTTACATAGTCATAATAATAAAAGCATTTATGTGTTAATCAAAAATTGTGATATAATTTTATTGAAAGTGTAGAGTAAGAAAAATGAAATGTAACAGAACTAAAATCTTTGTCTCTCTAAGAAAGAAATCAGTGGAAAACATCTAAAATTGGGAATCCCAAAACAATAGATGCTGGCAAGGATGGGGAGAGATAACTACACTTATACATTGTTGGTGGGACTGCAAACTAGTACAACCTCTAAGGAAAGTAGTATGAAGATACCTCAAAGAACTAAAAGTAGACCTGCCATTTGATCCAGCAATCCCATTATTAGGTATTTACCCAAAGGAAAAAAAGATATTCTATAAAAAGGACATTTGCACTCAAATGTTTATAGCAGCACAACTGACAATTGAAAAGATCTGGAAACAACTCAAGTGTCCATCAATATATGAGTGGATTAATAAAATGTAGTATATGTATACTATGGAGTTCTACTAGGCCATAAAAAATGGTGATCTATTTTCTTTCGTAACAACCTGGATGGAACTGGAGGCCATTCTTCTTAGTGAAGTATCACAAGAATGGAAAAACAAACACCACATGTACTCAATACTAAATTGGACCTAATCAATCAACACTTATGTGCACATATGGAAGTAAAACTCAAGGGAAATTAAGTAAGTGGGAAGGGGAGGAGAGATGGGTAAATTCACACCTAATTGGTACAATGCACACTAACTGGGTGAAGGGCACACCCATAACTTTGACTCAAACTGTACTGAAGCAAATTATGTAACCAGAACATGTATACACCTATAAAATTCTGGAAAAAAAATAAAAATAAAAAATAAACAAAATTGGGAATCCAAGATAAAGTAGTTTAGGCATTTCTAAAAAGAAATATAGGGTAATAACCAGAATAAATAGCTAACAGGTTTATAGTCATTGCCCCTCGGGAGATCAAGAGATACTAAGTGAATGTGTCTTGGGTGTGTTGAGTGTGTCTTAGGGATTTAGGGTTTCTGGTTCTGTTCTTGGAGTCCTAGGTTTCTCCAGCTTTTTCAATTCTGTGAGCTGCCTCAGTTTCCTTCCCTGCCACATGACCCCCAACATATTCTCTTATACTTAATCCACTTGAGTTGAAGTTCTGTTCCAATGAAAAGAGTCCAGGCTATTACAATGGTAGATGTGGATCTCACTAATCTATTTACCCCGATGATTTCCTTTAAAAAATTAGTTCTGATCCATGCCCAATGTACAGCCTGTTCAATATACTGTGCAGACCAAGATCCTCGTTGTGGCATCCTCATCTGGCTTACCTCCCGTCACTCCCAGTTTCGTGTCACACTCTGGCCACACCGAATTCCTTTTAGTTCCCCTACTCTGCTCCCATCCCCGCCCCACTGCCAACCCCATTCGATCCTCCCCTGCGTCAGCATGCTTTTTATAACCTCTCTTCTTTTTTACACCTGGATAATTCTTACTTATTCTTCCAGACTCAGCTCAGTTGTCCTCTCCCTCAGCTTTCTCTGACTTAGGAAATTGGCCTTAATGGTCCTTAACTGCACAGCTTAGTGTTAGCACATAAAACACTGCATTGCGATTCTGTGAATCTACTTCTGTAATCTTCTCTTGGGCAAGAAACTCCTTAAAGTCTAGAACTGTGCAGCCATCATCTTTATACCTCCAGCACTCACACTTGTTGCTCAATAAATGTGTGTTGAACTGGCCAACTTAACATGTGTCTACATGAAGTAAAGATGAATGTGATCATCTTGGCATTTCAGTTATCCATTGCTGCATAAAAATCACCCTTGAATAGAGTGGCTTAAAACAGTGTGGTGGTTAATTTTAGGTGTCAACTTGACTGAATTAAGGGATACACAGATAGCTGGTAAAGCATTATTTCTGAGTGTGGCTGTGAGGGTGTTTCTGGAAGAGACCGGCATTTGAATCCCCAGACTGAGGGAGGAAGACCTGCCCTTATTGTGGGCGGGCTCCATCCAATCAGCCAAGGGCCAGATGGAACAAAAAGGCAGAGGAAATGTGGATGTGCTCTCTCTCCTGGAGCTGGGACACCCTTCTTCTGCCCTTGGATGTCAGAACGCCAGGTTCTCTGGTCTTTGTACTCTAGGACTTGCACCAGGGGCTCCCCCAACCCCGCCTGAATTCTCAGGCCTTTGACTTCAGACTAAAAGTTATACCATCGGCGCCCCTGGTTCTGCGGCCTTCAAACGTGGACTGAGCTTTTCATCCCTGGTTTTCCAGCTTGCAGATGGCCTATCATGGGACTTCTCAGCCTCCACAATCATAAGTCAATGTCCCTAATAAATCCCCTTTTACATGTCTCTATATTCGTATCTATGTCTATCTGTCCTATTCGTTCTGTCTCTCTGGAGAACCCTGACTAACACGAACAGTAACCGCTCACATACTATTCTGAAATTTGGTCGTGGCAAGTGGGTACAGCTTCTCACTGCTTTATGTGGTATTGGCTGAGGTCACACATACGGCTTCATTGAGCTGAGAATTCTGCAAGAGCTGGAAAATCTAAGATAGTTTCACTCGTGTCTGGGATGGCAGGACTGGCACAGGCTGCTTGAGCCCTCTCTCTGTGCATGCCACCCCTCATCCACTGGTAGTATTGCCTGAGTTCCTTTACATGGGAACTAGACCCCAAGAGAACAAAAACAAAAGCTGCTAAAATTCTTAAGGCCTCATTTCTGAATTTACAGTATCACCTCTGTCACACTGTCGATCTAGGCAAGTCATAGAGTCACCCCAGATTCAAGGGAGGGAGGGTAGCTTCCTCCTCTCGGTTGGAGTAGTGACCTCTGCGTTCAAGGACGACAGTCGTTGCTGGTGTCTATCCTGACAAATGATCTGCCTTTGATAATTCAATTATTATGCGTAGCTACACCAAATAATTTCACGCTTGCATTTTGGAACTAAAATATTTATTTTTGTGGATTAGATAATCATTATATGAGTCAAGAAGTGTGATTGGGTAGAAGGCATGTTGTTTTGATAAGTTATTTTAATTTCAAAGATAAAAAGGAATGAATCAATCAATCATGACATTTGAACAGCCATGCTTAGACACGGTGCTGATGCCTTTTTCTAAAAATTATGAAAAGAGAGTTGCTTTTGTAGAAAGTTAATGGAGAAAGAAAGGACTAATGTGGCTCTATGATAGCAGAAACTTTTCTTAAAAAATTACGTAGATGAAATTTCTGAAAATGTTAACTGTCTTCAGTGAAAATTTAAAATAATGTCCATGTTTAAAATAATCCATAATATGTAGCCATTCTGTATTGGGACATACTTTTGTACAGTAATGTTTTAGAAAGTATGGAACTGTAATAGAATAATGAATGGATATACCTGAATTTTAGACGTGTCCATTACACTAATTAAAATCTAGTATGGACACAACGTTTTAATTACTTTTCATCATTGCTGCAGTCAATGAAGCTAGCTTTATTACCCACTATAATGCCTCACTTGTAATAAATCTTCATAAAACATGAACAGAGTTTCCAGTTCTGGAATTCTAGCGACAGGCTTTTCTGCCTAGCTTTGCTTGGAGCAGAATGCATAAATGGGCCTCACTTGTCACCTGATAAGACAAACAATGCAAATAAAATAAGACTAAAGAGAACTTACGCCTTTTCCTATTTTTATTTTAATATCCTTTTCTTGCATTTCCATGTATTTTTAATTCTTTCTTAATAACAATTAACCACTTGGACAGAAGAGTCAAGGCATTGATTTAGGCTTGCCTTAAAAGAACTAGAGAAGAAGTCTAAAATCTTGGGTGCTTGTTTGATTCTGCCTCTTTCTAGCTGTTCATAAGCCTTAAGCAAGTTCCTTAAACTCCCTGAACCTGATTTTCTTCAGTTGCGTTAAAAGGATGAGCTCAGCTTCTCTGCTTTCTTCACAGATGAGAGAAAGACAATGCAAGGGCTTTGCAAACCATAAATCTCTAAGCAGATGGTAGGAAAGGAATTGATGAAACAATAAATGAGACAGTAGAAACCATAAAGAATCAAAAGTAGGTTTGGACATTCATTCATCTGCTTGTTTAATGTTTATTGAGTGTCTTGTATGTGCTAGGCACTGTGCTCAGGCTGGAGATTAGTGATGACCAAGACAGATGAGCTCCCCCACCCCTCGCCACATCTCATAGCCTGGCAGGGGAGACATAAATGACACAAGTAAGCAAACAGCTAATATCCCTATAAGTGCTATAGAGGAAAGGACAGGACACTATGAGAGCAAGAAACAGGGAGAGCTGACTTGGTAAACCTTCCTGGTAGGGAAACTAAGCCTGGAATGGGGGATGGACTCAGACCAGCAGATACATGGGAAGGTCCAAAGCAAAGGGCAACTCAAGGAAGACCAGTGTGTCAAGAGTATTGTGAAAAAGAGAGAGAAAGCAGATACGTGAAATAGAAAACATGTAACTAGGAAAGGGATTTGGCTTTGATTCTAAGTGCTATGGAAAACCACTGAAGGATTTTAAACAGAAGAGTGATGGGATCTGATATAATGCTTTAGAAAGGTCACTTTTGCTCTTGGATTGTGAGGATCAAGAATGGAAAGAGGAAGCTACTGCAAAGGACCAGGAGAATGATGATGATGGCTTAGATTACAGGACTCCCAGTAGAAATAGTGGGGATGAGAGAGATTCAAGATATATTTTGGAGGTGGAACTGACAGCATGTGTTAATAGGATGATTATAATTGGGAAGGAGAAAGGATATTCCAAGATTTCTGGCTTGAGCAACTAGGAGGGTGCTTCTGCTATTTATAGAAATGGGGAAGCTGGAACAAATTTGTAAGGGAAAGAAAAATATACCATTTGGCATGTTGAATTTGACATTCACATGAAGTTATCAATAAGGCAGCTGGCTAGGCCATCAAGGCAGGGGCTAGAGAAATATGAAAGCCATGACAGTACAGATTCCTGCGTCAACTGCCCACTGGCATAGATTAGGTGGAAATCCACCTGCCCATGCAGTCGCCATGCTGCCAGGCTTAGACATGCCATGCATGATCGGCTGGGTAAGTGGTTTTCTTTTCAGGCCAAGATCAAGCCTTTTCCATTTCCTCCCAAATATCCCTATCCAAGTTGCTAGCTCCATCCATATGCCATTGCCCTGAGGGTAGGGCATAATTTTTAGATAGATGCAGTGTTGCCCTGTTTGTGGAGAAGGAAAATGATGGAGTTTTTCCTTCCTTTTGCTCTTTCTGTCTTTCTTTCTTTTTCTCTTTTCTTTTATTTTTTCAGAACCCAAGGACACTTGGTTTAGAACGGTGGCTAGTTGTAGAGGTCAAGGGTAAGCTCTGCTGAAGTCAGTATAAAGGCAGAAACATGCAATACAGATTTCAAATGCGGTTTACCCATTTGGCCTGTTGAATCTACATGTTGGGGTGGTAAATAATTATAACTTTTTGCATGTCTTTATCTATAGGTGCCACCTGGTGATGGTCTGCATTCCTCTTTCTAATCTTATTTTATGATTTGAATTAGAATACTTATTGTTTCCCATACTTACTTATTTTTGGATCCGGGTAGCCTTGGTGCTCTCCTTTATTTTATACTGCTGAGGACGTAAATGACCAAGCATTGTCCTTGAAAGAACTCCTATGTTAGCCAGTCTAGGTTTGAATCTAAGCTCAAGCATTTATAAGCTCTGCAACCTTGAACTTGTTTTATATCTCTTGATCTTAGTTTTTCTATTTTTAAAATGATGCTAAGTACCTTGTACCAAGGAAATGAAATATACATCGTCTTAGCAGGATGCTTAGCATAGTGTTAGGGGTTTGTAGTTATTATCATTAGATTGAACCTAAAGCACTGATTAGTCTTGGTGCTGTATATCCCAGGGTATTAGGAGCTCTGGCAAAGAATAAAAAATCATCGGGTTAGCAGCCATCACTGAAGCCTGTGAAAGTGGGTTGCTATGGCGATGGGAGTGATGCTGACCTGGGAGGGCATAGTGAAGAAGGTTGTGATATTCAAAAGAGTCGAATCTGTATAAAGTTTTGAAAACTTCCTCCAATGCACTAAGTTTGAGACATTGTCTCACATCCACCAGAGATGAAGACAGAGTTGGAAGCAGGGAGAAAGAAACAGTCCTAACACTAGTAGCCTATAGAAAGAAATGATAGGCAAGCAAAGAGCTCCCCGTGAACTGCAGCTTATTGCATTTAGAGGCAGTCACACTCTGCTATGAAAGACTTTTGGACTTTTAAAAAGTTTTATTTTTAATTGACAAATAATAATTATATATATTTATGGGGTACAATGTGATGTTTCAATACATGTATACATTGTGGAATTATTAATATCAAATCAGAATAATTAGCATATCCATCACCTCCATTATTTATCATTTCTTTGTGATGAGAACATTTAAAATCCTCTCTTTTAGCTATTTTGGAATAAACAATACATTATCATTAAATAGAGTCACCTTGCTTTGCAACAGAACACCAGAACTTACTCCTCCTGTCTAACTGAAATTTTGTACCTATTGACCAACATCTTCCCTTTCCTCATTCACTGTTTGGATTTTTTATCATGCCTTAATTTTCTCTAATGATTTTCCATTCATAATGCCCTTTTTTTTTCTTTTTTCGTGTTTTATTTTTATTTTTTTCTAATTTATTTTTTTATATCAGCATGAAACAGGGGTGCAAAGGTTTAGGTTATATATAGTGACTTTTTATTCACATGAGATCCTGAATTATTTTCACCAACATTTAAAGAGCATCTATTCCATCCCTGACTCTGCGCCTCACCACAGCTCTGTTAGGGAGGCAGGACAGGTGAGGGAAACTGAATCTCAGGGAGGTGATATGATTTGCCTATCAGTGTCAGGCCTGTTCGGTGCTATTGTTTTTGTTTGTTTATTTGTTTTTGCTCTCAATGCTATTTCTAATGTCTTTGGGACTAGGAGAAATGGAATATAGTAGACCCTTGAAATTCAAAGTTATCATTTGTGTTTTTGACTATTTATGAACAACTTAAAGCTCCATACCTTGCAATGTGTATGTATATCTTTTAATTTTTCTGAAGCACAAATCTGAATTGCTGCAAGGCTGCTGTGTGTACAGCACATCTGTTGCTTTTGCCTGCCTGGCACCTATTCTCCATTCTTTGGTAATAGCTCTTTGGGTTTGCTTTGGGGATGTGTTTCCATTGGATGCTGGCCCTCCCCTGAGTAGGGCGTGGCCATGGGACCCAGTTCAGCCTGTCAGACTCTCTCTCCCCAAAGAATCTGAATCTTGAAACACGAGGTACATGAACTGAAACTGGTTGGGGAAGATTTAGCCCTTCCATGATATTCTGCAAATAGTATCTATTCATTCCTGTTGTTTAGAGCAGGAGTTGCTAACCTTTTTCTGTAAAAGACCAGATAGCAAATATTTTAGGCTTTGTGGGCCATAAAGTCCCTGCCTCAACTATTTGGCTCTGCTGTTGTAAAGGGAGAGCCATAGACAATATGAAAACAAGTAGGTAAGCTTATGTTCCAAGGAAACTTTATTTATAAAAACTGATAGCAGCCTAGATTTACCCTCAGGTCATAGTTTGGAAAACTCAGAGATGCTCCAGTTCCTGCTCTTTCCTAAATCTTGCTTTTTAACTTCCTTTTTATTCTCTGAGCTCTGCATTTATCCTTTTAAATAAATTCATTTTTCTGCTTCATGTTGTCAGGATTAGTTTACGTTGCTTGCTACTGAAGAACTCTAACTGATGTAGAGTGAGTCTCTTGGCTAATGAGTGAATCTAGCTGAGTGCTAACGTCCACGTACCAATGAAACATTCTATTTGTGCCTCCTGCTAGCATATGGGATAACAACTGGGAAGCAATTGATAAAACAGTGTCTTAGGAGAACTGACTAGTCCTGGTGATATAAGCAAAGAGGAACTGAAGAGTCTATCAAAAAGAAGATGGTGCTCAGACAGATGTTTAGAATAAATTAAAAAGCAGAAAGTTGAATTTGGCAGTGGCTCGATTCTGTGATTTAAATTAGTCCTTCACAATGAAATAAAAAATGGTGGGTTTATAACACTGTTCTAGTAAGTGTTCCAAAGAGATTTTTAAAATGATCAAGAGAGAGATTTAAAATGTTTTCTTTTAAAGCTTTAAAAAGGTTAAAGTGAGGTTTATTTGTGGTCTAGGTTAATCCTAGTAAACTTGAGCATTCCATGTTGGAGGCTTCTAAGTCCGAACCAATCTTTTCCTATGATTATATGAGAGTCTCAAAGTCTATTCTTGCAGAATGACACGACTTCACTTCTGTCAAGGATGCCAGTCTTTTCTGTCTCCTATTCTAACAGAAAGTCAGTACTGTTGAGCACCCTATTTAGATCAAGCAGATAAAATCATCGAATCTTTTCAAAGCCTGGCACTAGAGGGAATACAAAATAAGCACTGTCCCCACCCTTAAATAATTATCCCTCCAGCTGAGATAAGGACATTACCCACCCAAGAAAACTCATGTAGTCCAAAGTGTTCAGTTCAGTTCAATTCCACAAAGAATGAATGGGTCACTCAAGGGTTCTCCCATGGTGCTAACCAGAAGGAAAACTAGCCTTGTCCCAAGCAGCCTCAGAATGCTTGCATTCCAGAGATAAAAGGGTCTTTAGAGCCTGGTTCCTTCATTCACACAGGAAACACTGAGGTACAGGGAGGCTAAGTAACTTTATTTAAGGTCCCGTCTCTGATTAGTGGTGTCCCTGGGGCTAGAAGGTGGTGTTCCTAATTCCATTTCTCCAGTGCTTACATCTAGGTGCAGAAAAGTTGCTTTCAGGAAGTACATCAACCTGAGATTCGATCACAAGGTGAGAACATTGTCCTGATTCTGTGAAGAAAACCTCAGTCTAGCATGAAATTGTCTCAAAGCCTTCTCTAGCACTTGAAAAATTCCCTTTGAACAAAGAGGATGCAGGTCTCAGGTTCAAGGTCTTCAGCAGGCAATAATGTTTAGCAGAATTTTCATAACATTGCTTAGATTTTGTTGTGTTTATTTTTAATGATTATAGTTTTCCATTAATAGACTTAATATCAAGTCTACTTTTAGAATGATTGTATCTAAGTTTTTTAAAAAGTTCAATTTAAATGAAAATATTAAGCAAAAAATAGCAAACACTATACCCAATATACGTAGTAATTTGAATATATTAACTCAATTAATCTCACAATAATTCTATGAAATAGACACTATTTCTATTTTACAGATGAGGCAGGCGCTGCAAGATTAAGTAATGTGTCCAAGGTCATACCATTAGAAGAGATGAAGCAGGTTTCCAATCCAGGCTATCTGGTCCCATCTTGTGTTCTTGAACACAAACCTCTCCTTCAATGTGAACTATGGGGAACAGCGAATTATACCACACTGCCGTCTATGGCCAATTATGAAATAACTGACCTAGAGCAGCGGTCCCCAGCCTTTTTGCCACCAGGGACCAGTTTCATGGAAGACAATTTTCCCATGGAATGAAATAGGGGCGGTTTCAGGATGATTCAAGCGCATTACATTTATTGTGCAGTCAAACCTCTCTGCTAATGATAATCTGTATTTGCAGCCGCTCCCCAGTGCTTGCATCACCACCTCAGCTCTGCCTCTTGTCAGATCAGCGGTGGCATTAGATTCTCATAGGAGCCTGAACCCTACTGTAAACTGCACATGCAAGGTATCTAGGTTGTGTGCTCCTTGTAAGAATCTAATGTAAATAGAGATGAAGCTTCGTTCAATCACTCGCTACTCTCCTCTTGCTGTTCAGTCTGGTTCCTAACAGGCCACAGACTGGTACTGGTCCATGGCCCAGGGGTTGGGGACCACAAATCTAGAGGGACAGCCTATTGAATATAAATTTCCTTCTAACAATATTGACTACTTTGATCAAAGTCTTAAGAATTTTATTTTATGGATGCCTACTATGTTGAGATACCCCGCTGGGTATTTTGCAGACACTATATTTGATTGTTGCAGCAACGTCGCAAAGTAGGTATTACTTTCTTCATTTTCAGAGGAGCAACCTGAGATTGATTTGTCCAAAAACACCTTAATAATAAGTTGCAGAACAGAAATTCAAACCTATTTCTAGGTAGTCCCCATGCATATATTCTTTGCTGCCTTTCAAACCCAAGACCTGTCTTCTTCAATACTATGCTCTAACTTAACGAGCATTTTCTATACCTCCACTCTCATGGCTGTAATCAGAAATGAGTTGAATATACTTGTTCAATTAAATGCACCCTATTTCAGCCAAGTAGCTTAGTCCCTCAAGATCCTTCATAGCCAAATTAACAGGGATTTGGAATAGAAGTCAGACAACAAATCACAGTGCACTGGATTGAAAATTACAACCTAGCTGGGCTGGTGGTTGGAAAAAAATTGTGAAACACACACATAATAAACAGCAGACTTTAGACAGAAAAGCATGGCATTAAATAATTGGAACCAGTGAGAGTAGAATTTGGGGCCAAGTCTACACAGCTATTTATGAAACTGAGAAATGGAATATTGATGTTCTGTACCAGTACTGAGAGCTTTCTGGTTAATTACATTCCTGGGTGAAGTCAGAAAAAAATATAATACTTACATTTTTCAGAGAACAAAATAATTTTCAGTCATTCACTGGGAAATTGGTTAACTCTCTAGTTCACCTGCTTTCTATAAAATCTGGAAGAGCATTCAGTTGACCATGAAATACTGAAAGTTGTGGTCCTGATATGTTCTAATTTTATTACAAATTATCGAACACTTGCTACGTGCCAGGCAGAGAGTTTTCTCAAAGATCATAGTTGTGTGAACAAACATAGAGATTGTTAGATCTAGCATATAAAAACTGTTAGAATGAGATCCCAGGCCTTTCCCCATCACTCACTATCTTACACAGCATAATTTTTTTCATAGCACACATTAGCACTACTTTTTATTTATATAGCTTATTTTCCAACTGTCTTCTCCGAAAGTAGAATGTAAACACCAGTGAAGCAGTGTTTCAAAAAAAGAGATTTTTGCTTATTTTTTCCAGTACCTAGAATGGTGCCCAGCATGTAAGTATCAGTGCCAATATGAGATGGAGGCAATAGGGGAAGAAGTGAGCAGATTTGCCCAGGGTGGGCAGGGGAAGGAACCAGAGGAGGAAATGTTTCAAGCAGGGACTTAGAAGATGGAGGAGTAAGGTGAGAGCATTGCAGGGAAAGGGAAAGATAGAAACATTTGGAGGGATGCATGGAATTGCATGATGTGTTTAGGCCGCAAGGAAGCAAGGGGTGAGTCAAGGGGAGTGACTATAAACAACACAAAGCATGGAGAGGTGATGCCACACAATGTGCAGCTGCGATACGGTGTGTCAGTCCCCATTCATCTGCTCCCACCTGATGGGCCCCACCCACTTCTTCCGCTCCCACTTCGTTTTCCAAAGACACCTTCTCAAGAAAGCCTCCACATC
Organism: Propithecus coquereli; assembly: GCF_000956105.1. Taxonomy (NCBI): domain Eukaryota; kingdom Metazoa; phylum Chordata; class Mammalia; order Primates; family Indriidae; genus Propithecus; species Propithecus coquereli. Next base: position 25,644,346 of record NW_012133857.1, read on the forward strand.
TCTGGCTGAGTTCTAGCATGTCCACTAAGCCCACAGTTCTCTTTGGCAATCTCAGTTGTATTTCATTCAAAGTTAGATACATTAATTTGCTCTACCTGTGGTTATAACCAAGAGAATTTTTAGTTGACTCTCCCCATTGCAGAGCTGAGTTAAATTGCTTTTGATGGTGAAGGTTTTATTAACCTAAGACAATTCCCCAGTGTTTGAATGGATATGGAGAGGCAGGGTGGTCTCCAAATAGCTCAAAATCCATCCTGTGTCACTTTTTGGCTTATACTCTTTTCCTTTTCACTTCTTAACTTGTGCTGCTTTTTGAATGAGTATCAAGCTGTTTAGGGTTAAAACTCTTACTTGCAGTTAACAGAAAACAATGAAATCTCAAATTATAACAGGCAGAATTATTGGAAGAACACTGCGACATCCATGGAACCTGAAAGCAGCTGGGCCTCTCAAATGACCTGAAACAGAAATTTCAAATGCAGGCAGTGTTTAGTCTCCCAGCCTTGCTCTCTGTCTCTTCTGTCTCTGTCTGTCTCCCTACCACTAACCCTCCCCGAATCTGTGCCTCTGGCTCTCTCTGCAGTCCCTCTCTGTTTCTTTGTCTTCTCCTCCCTTTTTCCCCATCTGTCAGTTTCTCCCTCTGTTGGCCTCTCTCTCTTTCTCTCCCTCAATCTCATTAGTCTCCTTTCAACTGGCTTTATTTGCTTTTGCATATTCATGGTGAAGTCTTCCTCACAACTCTCCAGATTAGATTTCCTCCATTTAAGAGACCAGCTGAGATGACTGGCTAATTCCCTAAATCTCTCAGATTTCAAAACCCATAGAAAGGGGATCTGATCGGTCCAGCTTGAGCTAGGTATCATCACTGATCCAATCAAGTGTGAGCAGGGAAACTGAGTCACATGATAACAAACATGCCTAGAGAGTGGGGGTGTGCAGCTCTATGGGTGGGGGAGGAGCATTTCTCAGACAAAGAGTGTCTCTGTGACTTGAACATGTAAGCTAAAAGGTGTCTGCTTCCTCCAATCACAGAGCTGGGATGAATATTAGTGGATGAATTAATATGATTAAACTAATGCTGGTTGATCAAGAATGGTTGATGAGAGATACGACACAGAAATTCAGCACTTCATGTGGAATGATTGTTCCCTGGGAAAGCTGAACAGCCTTTTTGAAAGTCGGCCATCTTATAGATTTGTAATTTTCGAGTTCCTAGGTCAATAGCCTCCTGACATCACCAAAGGCCAGAGAAGCAGAGTTGTGCAACCTGCTGTCATTTTAGGGGCAACAAAGGTACCCATTAGCTGACAGGCAGATGTTCCTGCTTGGCAGCATATTTTGCTGTGTCTTCTTAGCTAAGTGGCTTCTCTCCTGTCCTCAGCTTGCTCATCTGTAAAATGGGAGGGTTAGATATGACAATCTGAGTTCACTTTAGCTCTGACGTGCCGGGGTTCCCAATGGGGGTAAAAGAGGCACCTCAAGTTCTGGGCTGCCTTGGGAAGGAGCTGCTTGACTGATCACAGCTCACATAAACACTGTGCTTGCCATGCCCTCTGAATCCACCTCAGAACCATTCCAGCTGAACTCAGGATCCTATTTTTATTTTCTAGATAGTCTGGAATTAGATTTGCTGACTTTGCATCTCCTGTCAGATGTCTGCTCCTCTAAGGAGAGGTTTTTAAGATTTTTAGGAAAAGATTTTCAGCTCCCAGGGACTATGGTTACCTTCTTCATCTCTCAAGGCAGAACTCTGAAAGCACTTGGGCCTCTGAGTAGGGCGCTCCTGGAGCCCCTTTAACAGCTGTTAACTGTGAAGATGCTACACAAAGTACAGCACTGTACACAGCTTTCTCCTTCAAGAGGCTGTCAGCATGAGAACCTCAAAGCAATGAGGAGAATGTGTGTAAATTCTTGTACCTGGAAATTATCAAATTGTTTAAGTGTTGCTGTGACTATACTCAGATTCATCTACACATTTGGTGGAGAGTGTGAAAATAAATATGGAAAACAATGGAGACCCTGTCAATGACAAGAAACCTTTAATTTTCATCCTTCTCTCAAAGTAGTTTTTTTATTCATTCAACAAACATTCATTGAGTACCTTGTATGTTCTATGCACTCTGCTGGATGCTGGAGGAGCAGGAATGTAGACATGTGGCTATCCTCCAGAAAGGGAAGACAGGTGGCAAACACATGAACATTAGTTGGGGGGTGGTGGATCAGGAATATCTTTCTTCTCTTTTGATTTCCTTCCTTCATTCTATTACTCTCTCTCCTGAAGTCCAAGTGGGACCTGTGTGGGAGGATAATGGTGGTAGTGGTGGTGGGAGAGCACTGATTGGCATTTCTGGATTTAGGGTTCATGGGGATATTTAAGCCGGACTAAGAAGATGATTGGATTTTCACAATGGAAAAGAGGAAAGGCATTCCAGGTGAAAGAACTCACATTAGCAAAAATGTAGGGCATCAATACATGTGGAGAAGCCCTGGAGGATGAGAAGCCATTTGGAGAGAGAGAGGCCAAGGAGCCCCAAGACACCAGACACAGGAGTGAAGAAGTCGTCTTGGAAATGGATCCTCCCAGCCCCAGGCATTCAGCTGACACCAAGCAGAGTCCTTCCAAAATTGTGAGCAAAACAAAATGGTTGTTTTAAGGTTAAAAAAAAGAAAAAAAGAAATATAGTTTGTGCTTGAGGGAGCAAAAGAAAAGGGTAAGAACCATACATTACAAGATTATACTCCATATTCTCTTTCTGTTGATTGCCCTCTACTTGAACACCAAACACATGAGCATTTGCCTGTTTATTTAATATAAATTAATGTTAAAATGTAAAGATGACAGTAGGCATAAAAATATACCACCCCAATTCCATTGTATCAGTCAGGGTTCCCCACCATAAGTAATATAAAGCAATTCTGGCTAATTTAGGAAGAATTAGAATTAATTAAATGCTATTGAAAAGCTCAGATAATAGCTGGGAAAACCAGGCTTGGATGCTAACACTCAGAAACAATGCTCAAAAACGGGCCACAGAACTGATCCCAAGAAGATGCTGCCATTGCCCCTACTGGACACACACACTAGAGTTTATCTCATGGACACCACAGAGCTCCTACCATTGAACATTGCCTCCACCTCTGTCATGGAGGCCTGAAGAAAGAAGCAATAGCTACCATAACTGCACCACCTTCCTGGAAAGGTTCTACGTCTTAGTATCAATATTTTAAAATATGAGTCTGGACTAGCACATCTGATTGGTGGAATCAAAGTCCTATGCCTTCATCCCAGCTGCAAGAAAGATTAGGAAAGCCATTCACTGTCATTTTCAGATGCCTCTGGGAAAGACTCTCACACAAGGTGGGTGACTCTCCCAATCACAAGAATAAATTTTAGCTGCTGGGCAGCCAAAAAAAAAAAAAAAAAAAAAAGGCAAATGTTCAAGATATCAACCTTTCAGAGGTAATGGCTGCTATTTATTTATTTCTCTAGATTTTCTTTTCTATGTACAGTTGACCCTTGCCCAACACAGATTTGAACTTCATGGGTCCACTGGTCCGCTTATACATGGATTTCTTTCAATAAAAATTGAAAAAACTGAGTATGCCTGCCTCTCCTGCCTCCCCATCCACCTCCTCCATCTCTTCCACCTCTGCCACCCCTGAGACAGCAAAATCAACCCCTCCTCTTCCTCCTCCTCAGCCTACTCAACATGAAGACAATGAGGAAGAAGACCTTTATAGTGATCCACTTCCACTACTGAATAGTAAATATATTTTGTCTTCTCTATGGTTTGGTTGATAACATTTTCTTTTCTCTAGTTTACTTTGCTGTGAGAATACAGTCTATAATACATACAACATACAACATATGTGTTAATCAACTATTTATATAAAAAACTTGATTAAGAACATACTATATTGTGAAGTCTTTGATTTGTACCTAGGAATATATTTAACTAAAGAGGTAAAAGATGTTTACAGAGAGAACTACGAAACACTGAGGAAGGAAACAGCAGAGGACATAAACAGGTGGAAAACCATACCATGCTCATGGGTCAGCGGAATCAACACTGTTTAAATGTCTGTACTACCCAAAGTGATCTAGAGATTCACTGCAATCCCTATTAAAATACCAACATTATTTTTCACAGATATAGAAAAAATAATTCTACGCTTCGTGTGGAACCAGAAAAGACCCCGTATAGAAAAAGCAATCTTAAGGAAAAAGAACAAATTGATAGGCATCAATTTATCAGACTTCAAACTATACTACAAGGCTATAGTAACTAAGACAGCATCATACTGGTACAAGAACAGGGACAAAGACCAATGGAATAGAACCAAGAACCCAGATTTAAAACCATCCTCACATAGCCATCTAATCTTTGACAAAGAAGACAAAAACATACACTGGGGAAAAGAATCCTTATTCAATAAATGGTGCTGGGAAAACTGCATAGTCACATGTAGAAGACTGAAACAGCATCCACACATTTCACCTCTCACAAAAATCAACTCACAGTGGATAACAGACTTAAACCTAAAGTGTGAAACTGTAACAATTCTAGAAGAAAATGTTGGGAAAACTCTTATAGACATTGGCCTAGGCAAAGAATTTATGAACAAGACCCCAAAGGCAATCAGAGCAAGAACCAAAATAAATACATGGGACCTGATCAAATTAAAAAGCTTCTGCACAGCCAAGGAAACTATCACAAGAGCAAACAGATAACCTACAGAATGGGAGAAAATATTTGCATGTTACACATCCGATAAAGGGCTGATAACTAGAATCTACTTAGAACTCAAGAAAATAAGCAAGAAAAAAAATCAAACAACCCTATCAAAAAGTGGGCAAAGAACATGAACAGAAACTTTTCAAAAGAAGACAGAATAATGGCCAAGAAACATTAAAAAATGTTCAGCATCTCTAATCATCAGGGAAATGCAAATCAAAACCACGATGAGATATCACTTATCTCCAGTGAGACTGGCCTTTATCAAAAAGTCCCAAAACAATAAATATTGGCATGAATGTGGAGAGATAGGAACACTCATATACTGCTGGTGGGACTACAAACTAGTACAACCTCTCTGGAAAGCAATATGGAGATACCTCAAAGAGATACAAGTAGATCTACCATTAGATCCAGCAATCCCATTACTGGGCATCTACCCTAAAGAACAAAAGACACTCTGTAAAAAAGACATCTGCACTCGAATGTTTATAGCAGCACAATTTACAATTACTAAGATATAGAAACAACCCAAGTGCCCACCAATACATGAATGGATTAATACAATTTGGTATATGTATACCATGGAGTTCTATTCAGCCACAAAAAACAATAGCAATATAGCACCTCTTGTATTATCCTGGATAGAGCTGTATCCCATTCTACTAAGTGAAGTATTCCAAGAATGGAAAAATAAGCATCACATGTTCTCACCATCAAATTGGTTTTAACTGATCAACATTTAAGTGCACATATAGTAGTAACATTGATCGGGTGTCGGGAAGGTGGAGGAGGGGATGGTTATACACACGTAAGGGATGTGGTGCACACTGTCTAGGGGATGGATATGCTTGAAGCTCTGACTCGGTTGGGGCAAGGGCAATGTACATAACCTAAAAATTTGTACCACCATAATATGCTGAAATAAAAAAGTAAAAAAAGAACGTAGTATAATACGTGTTTTAAAAAATAGACTGGACGTATAAATACCAAGAAATTCAGCCTGGTGAACCCTGAGTAATGGCATGGTAGCCGATTTAAATCTCCCTATTTATGCTTGTTTGTGCATTCTCAGTGTTATCCAGTGAATATATGTAGGTAAGACATTTTTAGTCTGAAAACTGCAATGACTTTTCTAAAAGACGGAGATACTGCTGTAAGGACGTTGCATTTCAGAGTGTACATATCAACATGTTTTGTGTTATCACGTTGAGTTTATTTAAAATCCATTTACCCCAAAGGAAATAAAAAAAGGATTAATTGTGACATTCTAGCACCCGGAAGCATTCTCAGAAACCATAGGCCTCACAGTGTCAGGAATGTTATTCTTCCAAGAAATGCAGGTGTTCTTCAGGGCCTCCTATTTTGTACATGAAACATCCCTTTCTGTATAGCCCAGGTTTTCAAAGGCCATGAAGAAACAAAGAAGAGCCAGACTGAGTCCTCCGAGAGGCCTGGCGGCTGTTAGTCTTTGAAGAAGGGCAGTGCCCCTAACTCTTTGGCCTGGTTACCGTGAAGGGCAGCCATGCCCTCCAGCACTACTCCTCTGTGACATCTTTAGAGTCTGAGTGCTGTGCTGATGCTCCTTGGGTCTGCTCCAGCTATTATCCCAAGTGACTGTGTCTTAAGGAAATGCTCAGGCTGCCTCCAACGCACTTTCAAAAGCTGTTACTAGCACTGCTTTGCTCCATTTCTCCTTTAATGTGATCCTAAATGCAAGCTCCTTCTTTAGGCAGAAAAGGGCAGCCAGGTAGAATGGAAGAAGCCCCAGAAGTCAGGAGACATGGATTTGGATCCCAGCACTGGTGATGTAACCCTCACCAAGTCATTTGGCCAATCCTGGCTTCAATTACTTTCTCCACCTGGGAATTAGGCCCATCTCCCGGGCTGGCCCATGCATTAGCATCATTGGACTTCAACTTTAAATAGACCTGAGTTTAAATCCTTGCGCCAAAACCCACATGACTTTGGGAAGACTCCTCAACCTGTTTGTGTTTTAGTAGTTTTAATCTGTAAGATAAAATTCATAATTCTAAGTCACAGCATTGTTGTAAGGGAAAATTCTATATAAACAAAATTGTCTCCTTACTATTTCAAGTTGTAACAGTTGCTTGGATTTTCCACCCAATTTGGATCGTATGTTATTTGCATGGTCTGATTTAAAATTTAAGCTATATGACATATGCAGGATTCATTTTTGGAAGTACTAAGGAGCAACTGGGAGAGAAAAGTCATCACAGCCACACTCTCATGCTAAAGTAGAACACAAAATGAAAACCAGTTAAGAATTACATTGACTCTTACTGTATTAATTTGGGAGTGGACTGTTTTAGCTTTCCATTGTTACTATAACAAATTACCATAAACTTAGTGGCTTAACACAAATTTATCATCTTATGTTTCTGTAGATTGGAAGTTTGACACAGATTTCACTGGGCTAAAATTTTGGCAACTCTGTTCTTTCTGGAAGCTCTAGGGGAGGATTCATTTCCTTGCTCTTCTAGCTTCTATGGGCTGCCCACATTCCTTGCTTCATGGTCCTTGCCTGCATCTTTAAAACCAAGAACATCACATCTCTCTGTGCCTTTCTTCTATAGTTACATTTTCCTCTGACTCTCTCTTCTGTCTCCCTTTTAAAAACCCTTGTAGTTACATTGGGCCCACCCACATAATCCAAGATAATCTCACTATTTTAAATTTATCTCTTTAGCAAACTTAATTTCTCTTTGCCACATAACCTAACATTTTCACAGGTTCTAGGAATTAATATGTGCACATATTCATGCATTTTTCTGCCCACCACATGGATGTTGGTGCAAACTGGAGATCCATCCACAAATTATGCTTTGGGGAATTATCCAAGCAAATAATGAGATAAGTGTATGTGCATTGGAATTTACTGCACTGATACTTATAACAGCAAAAATTTAGAAGTAAAATCAGTGTTCATGAAAAGGTTGGTGGTCAAACAAATGATGACTAACCCATATGATGAAAAATTCTGCAACCATATCTATATATTGATATAAATGGAATCAATAATATGTCAAATGAAAAAACACAGATTGTAGAACACACACGCACACACACACACACACACACACACGTGATGATATAGTTTGAATATTTGTCTCCTCCAAATCTCATGTTGAAATTTGATCCTCAGCATTGGACATGGGGCTCAGTGGGAGGTATTTGGGCCATAATGGCAGAGCCCCTAATGGCTTGGTGCCATCCTTGTGGTCGTGAGTGAGTTCTCACTCTATGAGTTCACATGAGAACTGGTTGTTAAAAAGAGCCTGGCACCTCCCGCCGCCCCTCTCTCTCTTGTTTCCTTCCTCTTGCCATGTGATGCCTGTTCCCCTTCACCTTCCACCATGAATAGAAGCTTCCTGAAGCTATCACCAGAATCAAATGCTGGTGTCATGCTTCTTGTACAGCCTGCCGAACGATGAGCCAAATAAACCCTTTTTCTTTACAAATTACCCAGCCTAAGGATTCCATTATAGCAACACAAATGGACTAAGACATACAGTGTTATCCCACCAGTCCTAAATCTATGTGCATTGAGAGTATATGTATACATGCATATCAAATTATTAACAGTGGTAATTTCTGAGAGTGGTAGATTTGGGATATGAGACATTTCCACTAGGTATTAACATTTTTTAAAATTATCATGTATTATCACAAGAAAAGCTAAGTCATGTCCTTTTAGGAAGAAAAACCTCAGTATTGTAAAAAACTATTTTATCATGCCTGAATTACTCACTAGTAGGTACTTCTACTGACAGAAGTCTTTTTTCTCCACTTGGGATCCAAACAATTTGATCTAAAAAAACCAGGGTTCATTGCTAGGAGGCATTGTGCATGAGTATGCTTTCAAAAATCATATAAAAATCTTTGTTTGTTTGCCACTTTAATTATCTGACTCTTCTGGGTTTTTAAAATTCTTCCGAATGCTATTCCCATTTATTAGCACAATGCATCAGACTTCATTGCACTTAGAGTCTTGAAGTTCATTTGTTTATCTCTTACCTATGAGATAAATTGTAAGTCTGAAACCTTAGACATCTTGACACTTTGAACTCCAGGTATCTATAGACAGATGTGTTCATTGTCTCAACAACCAACATTGAGCAAGGGCCTACTATGTGCTAGTCATGATGCACAGCAGGCACCGTCTTTGGAGGTGATATGTTGAAAGAGATATCAAATGAGCAAATTGCTGGATATCAAGGAGGGCAGATTAGAGGTCATCGTGCATAGTGAGAGGTGACTGTCAGGCCTGTTAAAGTCTGGTTGTCATTTCCATGGGAAATATTCTTGTATTCTTTCCTTAAACCTCTTTCTTGCATGAGTTACTTTGAATATATTTCCCCACAACAGTATATGCTCTAGTTAAGATAGTCAAACTGCATTTCTCAGTACTAGTGCCTAGTACCTAGTGTTTCTAGGCATTCTATAGAAAGATGTAAGCATTACTGAATTTCGGCAAAGAGTAGGGGCTAGTTGTGCCACACACAGGGGTTTAAACAGTGCTCAACACAGCCTCAAAGCCCACCCCAGAGCCCCATATTGTCAGGGAGGCAATAGAAAATAGAAGAATATGAATAAACTAAGCCCAACGTCATCAGAAGGAAAGAAATAATAAAGATCAGGGAAGAAATAAATGAAATACATGCAAGAAAAACAATACAAAATATCAATAAAACTAAAAGTTGTTTTTTTGACAAGATAAACAAAATTGACAAACCTTTATCTAGACTAAGGAAAAAGAGTGAAAAGTGAAATAAATATAATCAGAAATGAAAGAGGAAACATTATAACTGATACTACAGAAATGCAAAGAATCATTAGAGACTATTACGAACAACTATACACCAACAAATTGGATGACCTAGAAAATGTGGATAAATTCCTAGACACATACCACTAATGAAGACTGAATCATGAAGAAATAGAAAATATGCACAGAATAATAATGAGTAATGAGATTGAATCAGTAATAAAAAGTCTTCCATCAAAGAAAAGCCCAAGACCAGATGGCTTCACTGCTAAATTCTACTAAACATTCAACACTTCACAATTTTTCCAAAATACTGAAGAGGAGGGAGCACTTCCAAACTCTTTTACAATCTCTTACTTTCCAAATAGAGTAAGGCAGGTCTTACCCTGATATTAAAGCCAGACAAAGACATCACAAGAAAATAAAACTACAGGCCAGAATCCCTAATGAATATAGATGCAAAAATGCTCAACAAAATGCTAGCAATCCAAATTCAACAGCACAGTAAAAAAGGATCTTTCACCAAGATAAAATTGAATTTATCCTTGGGATGCAAGGATGGTTCAACAACATACACAAAAATAAATGTGATACATCACATCAACAAAATGAAGAACAGAAAGCATATGATCATCTCATTAGATGCAAAAAAAGCATTTGATAAAATTCGATAACTTTTCATGATAAAACAATCAACAAATATGCTATAGAAGAAATGTACATCAATGCAATAAAGACCATATACAATAAACACACAACTGACATTATATTATACTCAATTTTGAAAAATTAAAACCTTTTCCTCTGAGATCCAGGACAGGTCCACTTCTATTCAACAAAGTATTAGAAGTCCTTGCCAAAGGAATTAGGCAAGAGAGAGAAATAAAATGTATCCAAATAGGAAAGGAAGAAATGAAATTGTCACTGTTTGTTAACAACATGATTTTATATATGGAAAACTCTAAGGATTCCACCAAGAAACTACTAGAAGTAATAAATGAAGACAGTAAAGTTGAAGGGCATAAAATCAACACATAAAAAACAGTTCATTCTATACAGTTACAATGAACTATCTGAAAAAGAAATCAAGAGAACAATCCCATTTTAAATAACTACAAAAAAAAATACTCAGGAACAAATTTAATAAAGGAAGTGAAAGACCTGTACACTGACAACTGTAAAACATTGATGAAAGAAATTGAAAAAGACACAAGTAAATGGAAAGCTATCTCTAGATCATGAATTGGAGGCATTAATACTGTTAAAATGTTCATACTACCCAAAGCTATTTACAGATTCAGTGTAATCCCTATCAAAATTCCAATGTCATTTTTCACAGAAAAAGAAAAAGCAATCTTAAAATTCAAATGTAACCACAAAAGACGCCAAATAGGCAAGGCAGTCATGAGCAAAATGAACAAAGCTCTTGAGACATCACACTACCTGATTTCAAACTATACTACAAAGCAATAGTAACTAAAACAACATGGTACTGACATAAAAATAGACTCATTGAGGAATAGAACAGAATAAGGAGCCAAGAAATGAACCCAGGTATGTATGATCAATTGATTTTTAATAAAGTGCCAAGTATACACAGTCAGAAAGGACAGTCCCTTAAATAAATGGTGTCAGGAAACTGGATATCCATGCTAAGAGTGAAATTGGATGCTTATCTCACAATATATTAAAAAATCATCTCCAAATGGATTAAAGACTTAAACATAATACCTGAAACTATAAAACTATGAGAAGAAAACACAGGGCAAAAACTATATGACATTGGTCTGTGCAATGATTTTCTAGATTTGACCCCAAAAGTGCAAGAAACAAAAGTAAAAATAGACAAATGGGATTACAGCAAAATAAAAAGCTTCTGCACAACAAAGGAAACAATTAACAGAGTGAAGAGACAATCTATAAGTTGGAAGAAAATACTTAACGAGCCATACATCTGGTAAGGGGTTAATTTCCAAAATATATAAGGAATTCAAACAACTTTGTTGAAAGAAAATAAATAATCCAATTTAAAATGGGCAAAAGATCTCAATAGACATTTCTCAAATGAAGACATAGAAATGGCCAACAGATATATGAAAAAAAATGCTCAATATCAGTAATCATTAAGGAAATGAAAATTAAAACCACAATGAGATATCACCACACACCCATCGGAATGGAAAAGGAACACTTGTATACTGTTGAGGGGAATATAAATTAGTACAGCCTTTATGGAAAACTGTATGGAGTTTCCTCAGAAAACTAAAGATAGAACTACCATATGATCCAGCAATCCCATTTGTGGGTATTTATCCAAAAGATTTGAAATCAGTATGTCAAAGGGATATCTGCACTTCGATGCTCACTGCAGCACTATTCACCATAGCCAAGTTGTGGAATCAACCTGTGTCCATTAACAGATGAATGGATAAAGAGAGTGTGGTATATATGCACAATGGAATACTATTAGCCTTAAAAAAGAATGAAATTTTATCATTTGTCACAACATGGATGGAAGTGGAGAGCGTTGTGCCAAGTGAAATAAATCAGGCACAAAAAAAACCCAAATACAGCATATTACAAAAAAAACCAAATACAGCATATTCTCACTTGTATGTGGAATTTAAAACAATCAAACTCAAAGAAGTAGAGGAGAATGGTGGCGGTTCCCAGAGGCTAGGACTTGGAGGGAATGGGGGCAACTGGTTAAAAGTGTACAAAATCTCAATCGGACAGGAAGAATAAGGTTTTTGTTCTTTGCTATATACTGCATAGAGTAGTATGGAATATATATCAGTATATATAGAGTAGTATGGAATGTAGTAAGGAATAATGTATTGTACATTTCAAAATTGCCAGGAGAGTAAATTTCAAATGTTCTTATCACAAAAAATAAATATTCGAGATGATGGATGTGTTAATTAGCTTGACTTCATTATTATACATTATATTCATAAATCATAACATCACTTTGCACTCCATAAATATATAAAATTATATAATTTTTCAATTTACAATTAAAAACGTAAATTTTTTAAAAAAGAAAAGAAAGATATCAGCATTGATTTCTTTCCTTCATATTTTTTTCCTTTTCTTCTCATATATGTGCATGCATACACACCCACACACACGCATATGTATGTCATAATAAACAGAGGTAACTGACTTGGGAAGCGGTGGTCCCTTCCCAAGAACAAAAGAAATATTTCACCAGTGCATGACATTCATCTGTAAATTGATGCTTCAGACATACTTCCCAGCTCACCCTAGAATGATATAGCATCCTATTGTGATCTCTGATCTGTTATATGACCTATGCCTTATATTTTAACATATTTGTAATGCTATTTAATATTTATTATGTTAAACAAAATAATCAAATGTTAACAGTTTCTTGCCACAATTACTTTATCTGCAAGAACATTTTACTTTAATCCTATTACGATGTTTAATTCATAAGCATTTGATGCTACATCAATTCACTATAATTTTAGAAGCTTGTCAATGGTCAAATTCGTGAATTGTTGGCTACAAATAAGCAGTATAAAGTTTAAGAAGGATGGTGATGTGTATGTACATGAGAGTTATAAAGATGTTCTCATAATAACACATTCTAGTGATACCCAAGCCTGACCACATACTGGCCTCATCTGGGAAGCCTCTGCTAAAATACAGATTCTCAGACTCTAGGTCAAATCTGTAAACGTCAGTCTCCTATGGAACGAATCCAGAAACTTGTGTTGCTCAGATGATTCTCCTACGATATATCCACAGACCTGCTTCATTACTCACAGGTATACTGTATTTTGTTATGATTATAAAGGAAATTACACAAGATGAGAATTAATTAAAGCCTTTACTGATTTGAAGGATAAAGTAATAAAAACGCAGCTCTTTTTGGAATATACAATAAATATTTATTATCATTACAGTATGCTTATTACTTATTATTGAAAAGTGCAGCCGGCAACATAGGCCTTAATCAAATTTTGTTTAAATTATGCCAGACAATTGAAATGCACCCATCTCAGCAACTAAGACGTAATTAATTATAGAATATCATCCTGGTTGGTTGGTTTTGTAAATCAGTGTAGCTATTGTGAAAAGTGGCTTGGCCATATGTACCAAGGGCCTAAAAAATGTTTATCTTTGCACCAATAATTTTCACTGCTAGGAAGGTCCCTTTCGAAAATAATCACAGAACTGGAAAAATATTAAAATTTAGATGTAGTTATTTCATTTATAATATCACAAAATGGGAGATAACCAAAAGGTATAGCTGTAAAGAACTGTTTTAATAAATGATAATGTATACACATGGTAACATTATGCAGCCATTACAATTACATTTATGTCCAATATTTAGTGGCAAGGGAGAAAATGTTGCACAATTTAACACTGAGGAGAAAGCTTTAACCCTCAAGGGATGCCTAAGGCTGCCAAATTTGCGACACACAATAGGGATGTCTAAAAGGAAGTTGGATTTTGTTTATTTATGTACGATGAGGGGACATAAACCAGAGAGAAAATGCAAAGTGGTTGAAGAAAACACAGTGAGAAATAAAGAAGGAAAGGAATTAGGGGAGAGATGGAGCATTCAGAGACCTTCTCTACCCCACTCCTGTCCTGCCACATACACTCATCTGAAGGTCCAGTTTACCTGTGGCTGCACCTTGAAATCATCTTAAAGATTCTGATGCTCAAGCTCAAATTCAAGCCCATTAAATCAGAATCTCTGGGAGTTAGCACCCGGGCATCAGTGTTTATTTTTAAGCTTCCTAAATGATTCCATTGTGCAGCCAAGTTTCAGCACTTGATTAGAGACAGCTGGCATTGAGAACTCCCCTTGTGTAGCACAAGGAAGGGGAATAATTAGGCCACCGCACCCACAGTTTCTTTTCTCCCTCCATTCTCCTGTCCTCTCAGTAGAGCTTTGAAACTGTCACCTGAGTCCTTCAGTGAAGAACTGCTTAAATGTTCATCAAACTTTGGTTCTGGGAAAAAGAGGAGTGGAGGTTTGCTCAGGCTCCTCATTTGAGCAGCTGCCTCATCATGAATGTGGTCTGGATAGTGGCCCAGGCTTATGTTCTTAATGATACCCTCCCCAGAGGCAGCTAGAGACACACCCTGGGGGTTAAGGAGAGGTTCAAGCTTCAGCCTGCCATTGAGGTTATAGTAGCATTGATCATTAATCTGCAAATTCCCTATTACATTAGTAGATTTACAAGAATCAGTTGGTCGTTCAAAAGCTGGTCCAAGGTGCACAAAACAGCTTGGAATTCAACCTTTAAAACTCCAGGATAACGTATCCACTTTGCCCTCTGCTTTGGTAGAAGAACTGGATCTTTGTCATAAAGAAAAATGACTCTGGTGTTAGTACAAAGAGATATTGGGAGGATGCTTCAGCAGCAAAACGAATAAAGGAATGAACAAATGAAACTAAAAGTAATTTTAAAAATACAGATATGTTGGTCTCCTAAATTAGGATTTGCAAACTGGCATCCTTAGGCCACATTAAGCCCAAATTGTATTTTGGTAAGCATGCCAACGTTTACAAAAATTTGAGTTTGACTCGCTTTGAAGGAGGTGTGCAATCTCCACCTCATCCCTTCACAGCTCTAACTAGTACACAGAGCCACAAGAGGCATTTGTGTCACATGCTTCTCCTTGGTGGCCATGGAGTGTCTGATGAACATACACCAAACTCTCTGTACCTTGGTATTTCTAATTGTGGTTTCTCTACAAAGTAACACTGATCTGTGTTGCAGAGATTCCAGTCAAAAGCCAACTTCTCTACCCCTTTTTTGAAGGAGCTTGGACACAAGCTTGGACCACCTTGTGTATTATTGACCAGTGTTGCCCTGAGAAACAGCTTTCCAATTCTATGGAAATGAATCCAAACAAATTATGAGATTCACCAGGAACAGGGCCTGTAGCTCCATCTGATATCACCTCATCTCAGTACCAGCTGCCCAGTTCCTTTTCTGGCCATACAGAGGCTGGGCAGCAGATCGTAAACAATTGTGCAGCAGGAGTGAAACAAGAGGGAGGCAAAAATAGAGCCACCCAGTGTGCAGGTCCCCTGCAGGGGAGCCATCATCTCCCAGGTGAAACCTATTCCTTTTGAACAGAGGTCCATGGCGAAAAGCAATCAATCTTCCCTTGTTTAAGTAGCACAAAACTTTGTGATTATTACTTTCTTTTGCATAGAAAGGAAATGTAAATCTTCATTTTTTTTGTTTGCTCTTTGTTCAATAAACAGAATTCAATATAGACATGGTTTACAGAGGCAATGTTGTTTCCCCACTGATCCCAGAGCACTAATTCCTACCCAAAAGAGCTCAACAAATATTAGCTCAGTGAACGAGCGAGAACTATATAGAACTTGCCTCAGTCTAGCCTATGTATTCAAGCAGCTATCCCTCAAGGCAGCTTATCTGAAATGTTCCATACTTGCTGCAAACAAAATGTGCTGGGTGTTTGGAGGAGAAAGATTCTTCATTACCAGAGAAGGTTGAGGAAGTGGTATTCCAGCTGCACCTGGAAGGATGAGGAGAATCACAACAGGATGATATGCAAATCAACAGGAATAGAAAAATACAGAATGTTTTGAGATATAAAGAAAGACTGAAGGAAATGGCTATCTCATTAAAGGGAATCCACTTAAAGTGAAAACCAAAAT